>NC_141874.1:375678624-375981654 GCF_056163025.1 Triticum urartu
CGACAGGGTGCGAGAACGGGTCTAGATTGGTTTTCGGTGGCTACGGAGGCTTCTGGCGGCGGAACTCCCGATCTATTGTGCTCCCAAAGTTTTTAGGGTATATGGGTATATATGGGAGGAGGAAGTACGTCGGTGGACCTCTGGGCTATCCACGAGGTAGGGGGGCGCGCCCAGGGGGTGGGCGCGCCCCCCACCCTCGTGGGCAGCCCGGGACTCTCCTGGTCCAACTCCGATACTCCGTGGGCTTCTTCTGGTCCAAAAATAAGTTTCGTGAAGTTTCAGGTCAATTGGACTCCATTTGATTTTCCTTTTCTGCAATACTCTAAAACAAGGGAAAAAACCGAAACTGGCACTAGGCTCTAGGTTAATAGGTTAGTCCCAAAAATCATATAAAATAGCATATAAATGCATATAAAACATCCAAGGTTGATAATATAATAGCATGGAACAATAAAAAATTATAGATACGTTGGAGACGTATCACCGCCCCGCTCTGAACGATGTTCCGAATAGTCGCAAGACCCTGTGGGAGGATGTGGCAAAGCAGTTCTGTTGAGTGCGAAGATTCCGAAGCGCACTCGAACTTCAACCCCAGAGCCAATAGAGAGGGCCGCGAGGCAGGCCAAAGTTGTTCCACCGAAGCCTCGGAAGGTCCTGCCCAGGATCAAGGTGGCCTTGCCCGTTGCTTCAACGTAAGTGTTTCTTTTCCTTGTCTTTCGTTACCACTGTGAACTTCTTTACTTGCTTGATCGAGTGAAATTTGGAACTTTCAGTGCTGCTACTTTTGCAACATCTATGGATATCAACGAGGAGCGGGATTATGCGGAGACCGCAGACGCGGCCACCTCTCGGGCGGGTATGATTCCACGGTCATGCTTTTACTCTGTCAAATATTTTGATGGGCGACTGAAATCTTACTGTCGAGTGTTTTCAAGTGCCGACAAATGTTATCCAGCTTCCAGATGATGACGATGAGGATGTAACTCAAAGGAGTACATGGAGAAGGGGCAGAGCTTTGAGCAGGAGGGTACCTTCCAGCAAAGCCGCCTACGACTGATGATGGACTGACTGAAGGTGGTGTATGACATGATCTAGGCGGGTCTGATGATGGACTGACTGAAGGTGGTGTATGACACCAGCAAGGCCGCCTACGACGCCAGCTCTGCTCTCCAAGCCAATGTCCGAGTAAGTGGGAATATAAGTTGGTTTCCAATTGGCTTTTCCAGCTTGATCCTTGTTGTGTTAGGATATGCTACCTGAAAACCGCTGCTTTATTATTCGTAAGATGTCCGTTTTGGAAACTTTAATGTGCATATATCATGGGTCTGTGCCCTACATCTGTACACCCACTGTGTGTTTTTTCGTAGCTATGTAGATCTTCCACTCGAGTTTAGACAGGTCGTGTCGAGTGAAATATTGGTCTAGTCGGGGCACGTTGAGTGCAACCACTGGGTGTAGTCCCCGAGACCGTTGTCGGCTGTGGGCAGTCGACGGTGGTCTGAGAACAAATGTGTTTTCTTTCTTTCCACTTGGGCTGGGCGGACCATGCCAAGTGGGAAATCGAACCAGTGGAGGCACGCTAAGTGCACCCACTGGGTGTAGTCCCCGAGACTGCTTTTGAATGTTTGATTCGGCAGCCGTCTTAGAACTCTTTTGCCACAACAATCTAATCTTGCACTTTTTCACTCGGAAGTAACTGGTCTTTGTTTCTATCGATTGATTGGTCTTGTTGTTGATTGCAGAAATCTTGCGAACTTGGGGCCCAGTATGCTGCCTTGGAACAGGAGAAAATCCAACTCAAGCTTGACCCGGATCTCGCCAAGGAGAACCTGAAGAAGGCTCAAGATGAAGTGGCAATCATGGGAGGTAACAACTTGTCGATTGCGTTATTTTTCCTTTCTCATCCTCTTTTGAGACGAGTGAGTGATCCCACTCGAACAGATGTGCATAGTGAAAACCGTCAACTCCATGCCCGACTGAGGAATGTTGTTTCTTTAGACAAAATGAAGCAGGCCTTGGAGCAGAAGGACCATGATCTTGCAGGGGCGCAGAAGACGACGCGTGAGAAGACTGAACTAGTTGACAGGAAGCTAGCTTCAGTCTGTAAGTTGGAGGAGGAGAATGCCAAGCTGAAGACTGTTGTTGACTAGGCAAAGAAAGAAGCTACACAACTAAAGGAGGAGAAGGTGGTCCTGGTCGACAAAGTGGTTGTTCTCACTCGGAAGAGGGATGAACTGGAGGCTTAGCTTGGAGGTCTTGCCAAGAATATGTTCCTCATGCTCGAAGGTACTTTTCCTCATCCGACTGGGTTCAAAAAACTTCTTCACCATGTTGCTTGCCAATTCATTACTTTTCTTTGCATGTAGAGTTCTGCCAGAATTTCGAGGAGGAAACCGGGCGGATCGAGACGGGACTAGACCTCATCAACTCTCCTGTTGGAGACGAAGCTGCAATGAACGTGTTGCGACTCGAATCTGGCCTTGCTAGCGTCTTGAACTACATTGCTCGGCTAAAGGTCGCACTGACTCGGGTGGACAAGGAGCTATGGCCAAAGGACAATCTTCAAAATGACCTCGAGTCTCTGATGACTCGCCTCATTGACATCCCTGGTCGAGTGCAAGCTTGGAAGAAGTCAGTTGCTCATTGTGGAGCCGATGTGGCCTTATCACTCGTTCGAGCCCACTGCAAGGAGGCTAGGGAGGACAAGCTGAAGGCACTCCAGGTGGCTAACACAAAGAATCTCCAATTTGAAGACATTACGGAGACTTTTATCGATGCAGCCACTCGGATCGCTGACGGTATTTACTTGGACACCTTTGTCGAGCCAGCTAGCCCTCCTCCTGCCGAGTGAAAAACTTGATGATTTGAATACATTTGCCTAAGAATGCTGTGTGATCATGTAACCGTTAAACTCTTTTGGGCCTAACGCCCGAGTACTTTTGCTTGTGGTACTAAACCTCCCTGGACTTATCTGAACTTGGTCATTTTATTTAAATGCAATTTTCTCGCCTCCAATGTGTTTGGATTTTTTTTAACTTAGGTGAAGCAGGTTCATGGCTAAGCCCCCGAGTACAGGGCGGAGCGGAAGTTGTACTTGTGGCGCAGCTCAGAGTGCACCTCGTCGTACTTGTGGATTGCTTTCCCCGATTGGGAGGATTGCTCTCCACTCGGAGCATTTATGAAACTTAGGCGAGTACGGGGTCGCGGCTAAGTCCCCGAGCGAGAGGATTGCTCTCCACTCGGAATGTTCTTGAAACTTAGGCGAGTACGGGGTTGCAGCTAAGCCCCCGAGTGGGAGGATTGCTCTCCACTCGAAGTGTTCTTGAAACTTAGGTGAGTACGGGGTTGTAGCTAAGCCCCTGAGTGGGAGGATTGCTCTCCACTCAGAGTGTCTTTGAAACTTAGACAAGTGGGAGGATTGCTCTCCACTCGAAGTGTTTTTTTAAAACTTAGGCGAATCTGGTTCGCAGCTCAGCCCCCGAGTGAGAGGTTTTCTCTTCACTCGGAGTATTTTTGAAACTTAGGCGAGTACGGGGTCGCAGCTAAGCCCCCGAGTGGGAGGATTGCTCTCCTCTTGGAGTGTTTTTTGAAACTTAGGCGAATCTGGTTCACAGCTAAGCCCCTGAGTGAGAGGGTTGCTCTTCACTCGGAGTATTTTTGGAACTTAGGTGAGTACGGGTCGCAACTAAGCCCCCGAGTGGGAGGATTGTTCTCCAGTCGGAGTGTTTTTTGAAACTTAGGCAAATTTGGTTCGCAGCTAAGCCCCCGAGTGGGAGGATTGCTCTCCACTCGGAGTGTTTTTGAAACTTAGACGAGTGGGAGGATTGCTCTCCACTCAGAGTGTTTTTTTGAAACTTAGGCGAATCTGGTTCGCAGCTAAGCCCCCGAGTGAGAGGGTTGCTCTTCACTCGGAGTATTTTTGAAACTTAGGCAAGTATGGGGTCGCAGCTAAGCCCCTGAGTGGGAGGATTGCTCTCCACTCGGAGTGTTTTTTGAAACTTAGGCGAATCTGGTTCACAACTAAGCCCCGAGTGAGAGGGTTGCTCTTCACTCTGAGTATTTTTTATACTTAGGTGAGTACGGGGTCGCATCTCAGCCCCTGAGTGGGAGGATTGCTATCCACTGGGAGTGTTTTCTGAAACTTAGGCGAATCTGGTTCACAGCTAAGCCCCCGAGTGGGAGGATTGCTCTCCACTCAGAGTGTTTTTGAAACTTAGGCGAGTATGGGGTCGCAGCTAAGCCCCCGAGTGGGAGGATTTCTCTCCACTCTAAGTGTTTTTGAAACTTAGGAGAGTACGGAGTCACAGCTAAGGCCCTGAGTGGGAGGATTTCTCTCCACTCGGAGTGTTTTTGAAACTTAGGCGAGTACGGAGTCATAGCTAAGCCCCCGAGTGGAGCATTGCTCTCCACTCGGAGTGTTTTTTTGAAACTTAGGCAAATCAGGTTCGGGGCTAAGCCACCCACTGGGGGATTTGGACACACGTTTATGCGAAAACAATCATTAGGAGACTGCGGAAATCATGTCTTTGATAAACAATCTGAAATTATTCTTATTACATCTCGACGATCCAAGTGCTCAGGTATAAAAGCGGCGGAGCAGATCTGCGTTCCAAGAGCACGGCTCATCCTTCTTCTTGGCTACATTGTAAAGGTGATATGCTCCATTGTGGATCACCTTGGTGACGATGAAGGGGCCTTCCTAGGCAGGGGCGAGCTTATGACGCCGTTGCTGATCTACTCGGAGCACAATATCTCCTTCTTTAAATGCTTGACCTTTGACGTTTTGGGTGTGGAATCGACGCAGGTCTTGCTGATAGATGGTCGACCGGATCAAAGCCATCTCTCGATCTTCCTCTAGGAGATCAACGGCGTCCTGATGTGCCTACTCTGCCTTGGCTTCTGAGAAGAGTTCCACTCGTGGGGCATTGTGAAGTAGATCACTTGGAAGCATGGCTTCAGCCCCATACACCATGAATAAAGTGGTTCGATCAGTCGACAAATTGGGAGTCGTCCTCAATCCCCATAGAACAGACGACAACTCAGTCACCCAAGCTCCAGCTGCATGCTTGAGGTCGCGCATCAATCAAGGTTTCAACCCTTGGAGGATCAAACCATTTGCTCTTTCAGCTTGTCCATTTGACTGTGGGTGGGCAACAAATGCATAGTCGGCCCAAGTACCTTGGGAAGCGTAGAATGCTCTGAACTCATTAGAATCAAAGGTTGAGCCGTTATCCATGATGATGTTGTGCAGAACTCCGTATCGAAACACCAACTCTCTGATAAAACTGATTGTTGTGCTTGAGTCCAGATTCTTGATAGGTTTGGCTTCAATCCACTTAGTGAACTTGTCGACTGCCATGAGCAGATGAGTGAAGCCACTTATGCCGGTCCTTAGAGGCCCAATCATGTCCAGTCCCCACACAGCAAATGGCCAAACGAGTGGGATAGTCTTCAAAGCTGATGCAGGTTTGTGGGACATGTTCGAGTAAAACTGGCAACCTTCACACTTCTCGATGATCTCCTTAGCCATTTCATTTGCTTGCAGCCAGTAGAATCATGCTCAGTATTCTTTGGCCATGATGGTCCGAGAGGACTGATACGTCTCCAACGTATCTATAATTTTTGATTATTCCATGCTATTATATTATCAATCGTGAATGTTTTATATGCATTTATATGCTATTTTATATGATTTTTGGGACTAACCTATTAAGATAGAGTCCAGTGCCAGTTTCTGTTTTTTTTTCTTGTTTTTGAATATCGCAGAAAAGGAAAACCAAATGGAGTCGAATTGACCTGAAATTTCATGGAGATTATTTTTGGACCAGAAGAAGCCCACGGAGTACCGGAGATGGGCCAGAAGAGTCCTGTGCCCCCCTACCTCGTGGCCGCCTCGGAGACCCCCCTGACTTGTTCCCGACGCCAAAACCTCTTATATATACCCAAACTTGTAGAACATAACCTAGATCGGGAGTTCCACTGCCGCAAGCCTCTCTAGCCACCGAAAACCAATCTAGACCCGTTCCGGCACCCTGCCGGAGGGGGGAATCCCTCTCCGGTGGCCATCTTCATCATCCTGGCGCTCTCCATGACGAGGAGGGAGTAGTTCACCCTTGGGGCTGACGGTATGTACTAGTAGCTATGTGTTTGATCTCTCTCTCTCTCTCTCTCGTGATCTTGATTCGGCACGATCTTGATGTATCATGATCTTTGCTATTATAGTTGGATCTTATGATGTTTCTCCCCCTCTGCTCTCTTGTAATGGCTTGAGTTTTCCCTTTGAAGTTATCTTATCAGACTGAGTCTTTAAGGATTTGAGAACACTAGATGTATGTCTTGCATGTGCTTATCTGTGGTGACAATGGGATATCAAGTGATCCACTTGATGTATGTTTTGGTGATCAACTTGCGAGTTCCATGACCTCGTGAACTTATGCATAGGGGTTGGCACACGTTTTCGTCTTGACTCTCCGGTAGAAACTTTGGGACACTCTTTGAAATTCTTTGTGTTGGTTGAATAGATGAATCTGAGATTGTGTGATGCATATTGTATAACCATACCCATGGATACTTGAGGTGACATTGGAGTATCTAGGTGACATTATGGTTTTGGTTGATTTGTGTCTTAAGGTGTTATTCTAGTACGAACTCTAGGATAGATTGAACGAAAAGAATAGCTTCGTGTTATTTTACTACGGTCTCTTGAATAGATCGATCATAAAGGATAATTTTGAGGTGGTTTCGTGCCCTATAATAATCTCTTCGTTTGTTCTCCGCTATTAGTGACTTTGGAGTGACTCTTTGTTGCATCTTGAGGGATAGTTATATGATCCAATTATGTTATTATTGTTGAGAGAACTTGCACTAGTGAAAGTATGAACCCTAGGCCTTGTTTCCTAGCATTGCAATACCGTTTACGTTCACTTTTATCGCTTGCTACCTTGCTGTTTTTATAATTTCAGATTACAAAAACCTATATCTACCATCCATATTGCACTTGTGGCACCATCTCTTCGCCGAACTAGTGCACCTATACAATTTGCCATTGTATTGGGTGTGTTGGGGACACAAGAAACTCTTTGTTAGTTGGTTGCAGGGTTGTTTGAGAGATACCATCTTCATCCTACGCCTCCCACGGATTTATAAACCTTAGGTCATCCACTTGAGGGAAATTTGCTACTGTCCTACAAACCTCTGCACTTGGAGGCCCAACAACGTCTACAAGAAGAAGGTTGTGTGGTAGACATCAAGCTCTTTTCTGGCGCCGTTGCCAGGGAGGTTAGCGCTTGAAGGTATATCTTTGGATCTTGCAATCAAATCTTTTAGTTTCTTGTTTTATCACTAGTTTAGTCTATAAAAGAAAACGACAAAAAAATGGAATTGAGGTTACTGCATAGCTTCATCTTTTTAATGTCTTTCGTGAAAACTACAAAAAAAAAGTTGTTTTGGAAGACTGTCAACTTTAGGAAGTAATGATCCCACTATTTTGGAGGGTGTTGAATCTTATTTTGATAATTATGAAAGTGGGTTTGGAGAGGTCATGACTTTAGTTAATGTTAATCCCACTATTTTGGAAGAGTGACAACTTTGCATACATGTGGATCGTGTTAAGAATATGTTTTGTGATATCTATATTGTTGAATTTGATTATGATCCTACATGTAATTATTATGAGGGAGGAACATATTCTTGTAGGAATTGCAATAATATCAAGTTTCCTCTCTATGTGTTGAAAATCTTGAAGATATGCTTGTTTTACCTTCCTATGCAAGTTGATTCTTGTTCCCACAAGTTGTTTGCTCACAAAATCCCTATGCATAGGAAGTGGGTTAGACTTAACTGTGCTAATAATATTCTCCATGATGCTCTCTTTATGTTTCAATTCTTATCTTTTATGTGAGCATCACTGAAATCATCATGCCTAGCTAGGGCGTTAAACGATAGCGCTTGTTGGGAGGCAACCCAATTTTATTTTTGTTCCTTGATTTTTGTTCCTGTTTATTAATAAATAAATCATCTATCCTCTGTTATGATTTTGTTTTTATGTTTTAATTTGTGTTTGTGCCAAGTAAAGTATTTATGATCTTATTGGGTGATTGTTTTTTCGATCTTGCTGATAAAAACAGAAAGTATGAGCTCACGAGAATAATTTTCATTGTTTACCAGAGAGCGCTAAAATACCAATTCTACTTGAAGTAGATTAATAAACAAATTTCCTAGGACTTCCTAATTTCTCAGGATTTTGGGAGTTACATAAGTATTCGAAACCTACAGATTACTACAGATTGTTCTGTTTTTGACAGATTCTGTTTTCTATGTGTTGTTTGCTTATTTTGATGAATCTATGAGTAGTATCGGAAGGTATGAACCATAGAAAAGTTGGAATACAGTAGATATTACACCAATATGAATTTATAATGAGTTCACAACAGTACCTAAGTGGTGATTTATTTTCTTATACTAACGGAGCGTACGAGTTTTCTGTTGAGTTTTGTGTTGTGAAGTTTTCAAGTTTTGGGTAAAGATTCGATGGACTATGGAATAAGGAGTGGCAAGAGACTAATCTTGGGGATGCCCAAGGCACCCCAAGGTAATATTCAAGGACAACCAAGAGCCTAATCTTGGGGATGCCCCGGATGGCATCCCCTCTTTCGTCTTCGTTCATCTGAAACTTTACTTGGAGCTATATTTTTATTCACCACATGAATGTGTTTTGCTTGGAGCGTCATTTTATTTTCTTTTGTTTTGCTTGCTGTTTGAATAATATCCCAAGATCTGAAATTATTAAATTTCAGAGAGTCTTCATATAGTTGCATAATCATTCGACTACTCATTGATCTTCACTTATATCTTTTGGAGTAGTTTGTCATTTGCTCTAGTGCTTCACTTATATCTTTTTAGAGCACGGCGGTAGTTTTATTTTGAAGAAATAGATGACATCTCATGCTTCATTTATATTATTTTGAGAGTCTCTTAGAACAGCACGGTAATTTGCTTTGGCTATAAAATTAGTCCTAATATGATAGGCATCCAAGATGGGTATAATAAAAACTTTCATATAGACTGCATTGAATACTATGAGAAGTTTGATACTTGATGATTGTTTTGAGACATGAAGATGGTGATATTAGAGTCGTGCTAGTTGAGTAATTGTGAAATTTAGAAATACTTGTGTTGAGGTTTGCAAGTCCCGTAGCATGCACGTATGGTAGCCGTTGTGTGACAAATTTGAAGCATGAGGTGTTCTTTGATTACCTTCCTTATGAGTGGCGGTTGGAGACGAGTGATGGTCTTTTCCTACCAATCTATCCCCCTAGGAGCATGCGCATAGTTCTTGGTTTTGAGGACTTGTAGATTTTTGCAATAAGTATGTGAGTTCTTTATGACTAATGTTGAGTCCATGGATTATACGCACTCTCACCCTTCCATCATTGCTAGCCTTTTTGGTACCGTGCATTGCCCTTTCTCACCTCGAGAGTTGGTGAAAACTTCGTCGGTGCATCCAAACCCCGTGATATGATACGCACTATCACACATAAGCCTCCTTATATCTTCCTAAAAACGGCCACCATACCTACCTATTATGGCATTTCCATAGCCATTCCGAGATATATTGCCATGCAACTTTCCACCGTTCTGTTTATTATGACACGCTTCATCATTGTCATATTACCTTGCATGATCATGTAGTTGACATCGTATTTGTGGCAAGGCCACCATGCATAATTTTTCATACATGTCACTCTTGATTCATTGCCCATCCCGGTACACCGCCGGAGGCATTCATATAGAGTCATACTTTGTTCTAGTATCGAGTTGTAATCTTTGAGTTGTAAATAAATATAAGTGTGATGATCATCATTAATAGAGCATTGTCCCCAAAAAAAGGGGAAGGCCAAATGAAAAAAAAGGCCAAATAAAAAAGAGAAAATAAAAGGGACAATGCTACTATACTTTTTCCACACTTGTGCTTCAAAGTAGCACCATGATCTTCATGATAGAGAGTCTCTTATATTGTCACTTTCATATACTAGTGGGAATTTTTCATTATAGAACTTGGCTTGTATATTCCAACAATGGGCTTCCTCAAATGCCCTAGGTCTTCGTTAGCAAGCAAGTTGGATGCACACCCACTTAGTTTCTTTTGTTGAGCTTTCATACATTTATAGCTCTAGTGCATCCGTTGCATGGCAATCCCTACTCCTCTCATTGACATCAATAGATGGGCATCTCCATAGCCCGTTGATTAGCCACGCCAATGTGAGACATTCTCCTTTTTTGTCTTCTCCACACAACCTCCATCATCATATTCTATTCCACCCATAGTGCTATGTCCATGGCTCGCACTCATGTATTGCGTGAAAGTTGAAAAAGTTTGAGAATACTAAAGTATGAAACAATTGCTTGGCTTGTCATCGGGGTTGTGCATGATGGGAGCATTTTGTGTGACGAAAATGAAGCATGGCCAAACTATATGATTTTGTAGGGATGAGCTTTCTTTGGCTATGTTATTTTGGGAAGACATAATTGCTTGGTTAGTATGCTTGAAGTATAATTGTTTTATGTCAATATTAAACTTTTGTCTTGAATCTTTCAGATCTGAATATTCTTGCCACAGTAAAGAAGATTACATTGATGAATATGTTAGGTAGCATTCCACACCAAAAAATTTGTTTTTATCATTTACCTACTCGAGGATGAGTAGGAATTAAGCTTGGGGATGCTTGATGCGTCTCCAACTTATATATAATTTTTGATTGTTCCATGCTATTATATTCTGAATCGTGGATGTTTTATATGAATTTTTATGCTATTTTATATGATTTTTGGGACTAACCTATTAACCTAGAGCCTAGTGCCAGTTTCTGTTTTTTCCTTGTTTTTGAGTATCGCAGAAAAGGAAAACCAAACGGAGTCCAATTAACCTGAAATTTCACGGAGATTATTTTTGGACCAGAAGAAGCCCACGGAGTATCGGAGATGGGCCAGAAGATTCCCACACCCCCTACCTCGTGGCCGCCTCGGAGACCCCCATGACTTGTTCTCGACGCCAAAACCTCTTATATATAGCCAAACTTCCAGAACATAACCTAGATCGGGAGTTCCGCTGCTACAAGCCTTTATAGCCACCGAAAACCAATCTAGAGCCGTTCTGGCACCCTGCCGGTGGGGGGAATCCCTCTCCGGTGGCCATATTCATCATCCCGGCGCTCTCCATGACGAGGAGGGAGTAGTTCACCCTCAGGGCTGAGGTTATGTACCAGTAGCTATGTGTTAGATCTCTCTCTCGCGTGATCTTGATTCGACACGATCTTGATGTATCGTGAGCTTTTCTATTATAGTTGGATCTTATGATGTTTCTCCCCCTCTACTCTCTTGTAATGGATTGAGTTTTCCCTTTGAATTTATCTTATCGGATTGAGTCTTTAAGGATTTGAGAACACTTGATGTATGTCTTGCATGTGCTTATATGTGGTGACAATGGGATATCACGTGATCCACTTGATGTATGTTTTGGTGATCAACTTGCGAGTTCCGTGACCTGGTGAAGTCATGCATAGGGGTTGGCACACATTTTCGTCTTGACTCTCCGGTAGAAACTTTGGGGCACTCTTTGAAGTTCTTTGTGTTGGTTGAATAGATGAATCTGAGATTGTGTGATGCATAACGTATAACCATACCCACGGATACTTGAGGTGACATTGGAGTATCTAGGTGACATTAGGGTTTTGGTTGATTTGTGTCTTAAGATGTTATTCTAGTATGAACTCTAGGATGCATTGAACAGAAAGAATAGCTTCGTGCTATTTTACTACGGACTCTTGTATAGATTGATCAGAAAGGATAACTTTGAGGTGGTTTCGTACCCTACAATAATCTCTTTGTTTGTTCTCCTCCATTAGTGACTTTGGAGTGACACTTTGTTGCATGTTGAGGGATAGTTATATGATCCAATTACGTTATTATTGTTGAGAGCACTTGCACTAGTGAAAGTATGAACCCTAGGCCTTGTTTCCTAGCATTGCAATACCATTTACGCTCACTTTTATCGCTTTCTACCTTGCTGTTTTTATAATTTCAGATTACAAAAACCTATATCTACCATCCATATTGCACTTGTATCACCATTGTAGCGACCCGACCTCAGACGGTCAAGTCTCCCTGTATCTGTGCTATCCCTGGATCGGTATGCTAGCACACACAGTACATCAATGTATATATCAAAGTGCAATCACATGTATAAGTAATGAAAAACTGATATATACCTTATGAATCTCAGCAGAAATAGGAAAATGGGTGTGGAGTCCCATCAACGCCATCGGCAAGTTGAGTGGGGACCATAACCCTATCGTATCACTTAATCGTCGGATAATCCATGCAACATAATATGTTGCAGCCGTGCAGGTAAGTACGTTGAATGTACTGACAAGTCACACCACAAGAGATGAATAAATGTACTATTTATACATGCAATATGGCTGGTGGATGATTCTAAATTTAATTTGCATAAAGCTGATTTTTCCCTATCATCAAAAAAAATTATCATATTGTTACTACATAATTCATCATAATATGATTGAGATGGTTGCTCCATTCAATCTATACCCAAATTCATTAAAACCCATTAGATTATTTAGAGTGATGAGACTGCTCAATTCCCACTTTCCAGATGCTCAAATTGTCCATAACTGGGGACACGGCTAATCGATTAGTTTTACACTCTGCAGAGTTTTGCACACTTTTCCCCACAAGACTCGATCACCTCCTTTGTAGTCCTCGCACTACCTGGTGTTTGAGAGCCGGAAGATCGAGACAGTCTTTCTGAAGTGTTCCCTCTTAACCCTGGGTAGACCGGCACACCTATATGTATAACTACATCTGCTAGTCTACCACTGTAAGAGGTCACACAATGTACTCAACTAAGCCAGAGCCCATAATAGCTTGTGGCTGTGCAGGTAAGCTTCTGGTCATGAAAAATTGATGAATCCCTTTGAGCCTGTTTGGCAGTCCATAGGGTGATCACACGGTTACTCCGGGATCCCCTGGGCAAGTCCACTGGTTTCTCCAGGGTGCCCCTTACCAATCCACCCAGATGTGTGTTAATGTTTCCACCTTAAGGTTACCCTTAATTATTATATCACTCACAACTTTCATGATCTCACATACCAATCCCCGTCTACAATGGCATAGCAAAATCCTACAACGTTGGCGACAAAGAAGTAAAGGCTCAGACCTACCTCATTGCACTACTGGGTTTATAATATAGCCAACTAACATATTCATGCAAACCCTACATCAAAGGACTAAATGCATATATAAAACATAGGTATAAAAGAGCATGATCAAGATGTAACTTGCCTTGTACTGTTGATGAAGATGAAATATTCTATTGAGTCGTCTCTCCTTCTCGTTACGATATATCTAACGATATAAGAAAGTACTTTAACACACAATAACATCCAAATAAAGATCCAAATAAAATATTCAAATTACAATAAAAAATAACATTCCTACATAAGGTGTTAGGACTTGGTTACGGGTTGAGATAAGATCAAGAATGAAAATATGATATAGGTTTTGTTCTAGGGTTGGGTCAAAGTGAAGATCGCTGGTTGAAGAGTTGTGAGGCAAGGTTCTACGACAAAGTCTATAATGTAAATGGTAGTTGGAGTTTGTGGCATAAAGGTTTATGTTACAAAATGTATGTAACATCTCGTGAAGTCTAAATTTATATAATGATAGCATATGACCAGAGAGGTTCCTAATGATATTCTCAAGAAAACCGAATCATGAATCAAAATTAAACTAATGATGAAATTGAATTACGATAAAAGAAAAACTATATGAAGTGTTAAGGTTGAAACAATGGCTAGACATAGGTGAACAATTAGGAAAAATATTCTAACAGCAAGATATGAACCGAAAGATCAATTTTTGCTGAAGGAAACATTTTCAAAAGAATTACAGATTAATAGATATAGCAAAAATACTTAAATACAAATTTTAAATTTGTGTCAATTTAATTTACCAAAAGTGAAATATTTTTGTCTCATGATAAACTTCGTGTTTCAGCGAGTCCGTGGATATAAAATTTGTCGAATTTGGACTTACGGTCTAGGAGATATGAATTTTCGAAGTTTGAGTATTTTTCTGAAAAATAATTATGAGATTTACACATTGCTCACTGGAGTTTCGCCGAAGTTTCGTCGGAGTTGGAGAAGAAAAGGTAACGACATCAACGATTGGCCGAACGGCGGAGAAGAGGCCGAGGCGAACTTGGGAGATGCAGAGGTGAGACCGTCCTCGTCCTCGGGCGCGGTGGAGAAGCCGCCGGAGTTGCGAAAACAGGTAAATCCTGGCAAGCAATTCCTCTCGGAATAGAGCGATATAAAGAGGGGTTTTCAGGGAGAGGGATGAGGGCTTCGAGGCGCACCTAGGGGTCCTATTTATAGTGACCGAGGCAGCCGGTACAGGGAGATCAAACGAGCTCATTGTGGCCTCTAATGATGGATTGATTCCGGAACAATTAAGACATCAAAGTGGAATTTTAATCCTCTGAATGAGTTCTCCATGCAATACAAAAGATCTTTTGTGTTGATAAGAAGTGGAAAGAGCGAACGTTTCAAGTGCTAGAGGGAGAGGAAGATGTACAGGTGCCATGGCTGTTTTTGTTCTCCTCCAGATTGAAACGTACAGAGGAGGAAGAAGGGGTTCTTGGACTTGGGCTAAGGAAAAAATAAGATGGGCCTTAGTGGGGAACCAGGCCCAAGGGGAAAATGGAAAGAGAGAATGAAAAAAATAGAAGTGGGCATGGTCCAAATAGGCTTAGGACATAATTACAATATTAATATTTTTTGTGCAAAAGTTTTAAAATAGCAAATAAAATAAATGTTCACATACACGTAATTATAATTTGGTGCCTACAAAATATTATTTGTGTGCACAAGCTAGAATACGTTTTTATGGACATAAGGACAATTGTAAATTAACAAAAGGACAATTGTACCGTATTAAATATTTCCAAATATATTTTTGGAGAAGTCACATTATCTCCTCTCATTAAATTTTATTTGATTAATTTGGAAATATTTAAACGATAATAAAACTCCAAATAATATCATATTTCAATTGGGACTCCAAAATCCAAACAAACTCCATATGAAATATCCATCCTCCGCATTTGAGAAAGTCATCTTATTCTCACTCCAAAATTGTGATTATGGTTTCCAATATTTCAAAAAAGAGTCAAACAAAAATTAAAGCCCTTTGATTTTCTTGAATAAACTTCCCCAACCATAGTTTTCTTTATTGGAAAAAATGTTACCTTACTTTTATAACATGATTAGAAAAATTTTAAACAAGAACTCAAAATGTTTTAATTCTCGTGAAAATAAAATAATTTCACACAATCCATCACACAACAATCAAACAAACAATCCTATTTATTTATTTAATATAACATTCCAAAATATAGAATTTTGGAATGTTACAACCATCTCTTCGCCGAACTACTGTGCATATACAATTTACCATTGTATTGGGTGTGTTGGGGACACAAGAGACTCTTTGTTATTTGGTTGCAGGGTTGTTTGAGAGAGACCATCTTCATCCTATGCCTCCCACAGATTGATAAACCTTAGGTCATCCACTTGAGGGAATTTTGCTACTGTCCTACAAACCTCTGCACTTGGAGGCCCAACAACGTCTAAAAGAAGAAGGTTGTGTAGTAGACATCAAGGACGCATGGTGACCACAGGTCCCCGAGTGAATCTCATTCAAGATCAGTCAACCCTCTTCTGGAGAGATACATCGTTGAGCTACGCTAGTAACACTCTCTCTGAAAAGTTGTCCGCTTATTACTGTGAAGGCTTTGGATCTGCGAACGATCTGACGAGCCTCATCCTCATCCTCTGGGAGCTCCTGCCTGAGCAGATATGCAATATATGGCATTGTCCAGTCGGGGGTGATTACCAAAACTTCCATGATTAAGTCGACTACTGCTTGCACTTCGACCTCGATCGGATTGGTAGCACTTATTGGTTGTGGGGGATCCTCTTTAAAAGGATGTTCTTGCACTGACGGGGCGTGGAGATGCTCCGAGAAAACATTACTGGGAATAGGCTTTCGAGTGGAACCTATTTTCGCCAGAT
The DNA here is from genome assembly GCF_056163025.1 of Triticum urartu. Taxonomy (NCBI): domain Eukaryota; kingdom Viridiplantae; phylum Streptophyta; class Magnoliopsida; order Poales; family Poaceae; genus Triticum; species Triticum urartu. The sequence goes on from NC_141874.1 coordinate 375,694,776, forward strand.
CATCAGTTGCTTGATTCTTGAGTCGGGGAACGTGTTGGAGCTCTAACCCTTCAAACTTCTTCTCCAACTTCCTTACTGCATTGCAGTATCCGGTCATGGCAAGACTCCGGACATCCCACTCTTTCATCACTTGATTAACCACCAAGTCCGAGTCGCCGTATACCATCAGGCGACAAACGTCGAGTGAAATGGCCATACGCAACCCGTAGAGAAGTGCTTCATACTCAGCTCCATTGTTGGAGGAATCAAAGTGAATCTGGAGAACATAGTTGAGTTTGTCGCCTCTTGGGCATACCAGGACCACTCCAACACTAGAACCATTTCACATCTTGGATCCATCAAAGAACATGGTCCAGTGTTCCAAGTGAACTTGAGTCGGCTGCTGCTGCTCAATCCACTCGGCCAGGAAATCTACGATTGCTTGAGATTTGATTGCCCTTTTAGCTTCAAACTTGATATCCAGAGGAAGAAGTTCAATTGCCCACTTAGCCACTCGACCGGTTGCATCTTGATTGTTCAGAATTTCCGACAACGGAGCGTTGCTAACGACTGAAATCGAGTGGTCTCCGAAGTAATGTGAAACTTTCTTCGCAGTCAAGTAAATTCCATAGACTAGCTTCTGGTAATGTGGATACCTTTGCTTAGATGGAATCGGGACTTCAGAAATGTAATACACTGGGCCTTGAACTTTATAGGCTTTGCCTTCTTCTTCTCGCTCGACTGTGCGCACTCTGCTGACAATTTGTCCAGTGGATGCAATATACAACAATAGAGGCTCTTTGCTAACGGGAGCAGCAAGCACTAGCTGGGTCGAAAGCAGGGCTTTGAGCTCGACAAACACTACTTCAGCTTCAGGAGTCCACTCAAATGTATCAGACTTTTTCATCAGTCAGTAAAGAGGCAATGCCTTTTCACCGAGACGAGAAATGAATCGACTTAACGTAGCTAGACAACCTGTAAGCTTCTGAACGTCATGCACACACACAGGGCATTTCCTTCAGAGAATTGCCCCAATCTTTTCTGGGTTTGCATCAATCCCTCGTTCGAAAACGGGAAAACCGAGTAATTTTCCTCCAAGGACTCTGAATGTGCAGTTTGATGGATTAAGCTTGATGTCATATCTTCTTAGATTGGCAAAGGTTTCAGTGAGGTCAATCAGCAGGTCGGAACTCTTGCGTGACTTGACCACGATATCGTCCATGTATGCCCCCACATTCTGAATGATTTGAATGAGCAGTCACTTCTGGATCATGCACATGAACGTGGCACTAGCATTCTTGAGACCAAAAGGCATGGTGACATGGCAAAAACACCCGAATGGGGTGATGAAGGCCGTTTTTATTTCATTGGGTCCATACTGTCGGATCTGATGGTACCCGGAATATGCATCCAAAAAATACAAACGTTCACACCCCGCAGTCGAGTCGACAATCTGATCGATGCGGGGGAGAGGGAAGTGATCTTTTAGGCAGGCCCGATTGATATGCTTGAAGTCAATACACATACGAAGTGAATCATCTTTCTTGGGGCCCATGACGACGTTGGCGAGCCACTCGGAGTGGTATATCTCGCATATGAACTCAGCTGACAGGAGCCGAGCCACTTCCTTGCCAATCGCCTTCCTCTTTTCCACGGCGGACCGACGGAGATGTTCTTTGACAGGTTTTGCTTTTGGGTCGACACACAAACGGTGCTCAGCCAGCCCCCTGGGTACACCCGGCATGTCAGATGGCTTCCATGCAAAGATGCCGCAGTTCTCACGGAGTAACTGGATGAGCGCTTCTTCCTATTTGTTGTCGAGTGTCGATGAAATGTGGGTCAGAGCAGGAGAGGGGTCTTTCGGGTGAATGTGGACTGGCTTTGTTTTGCCGACTGACTGAAATGCTGACTCTGACGCAGGCTTCTTGGCTCACAACAAATCACTCAGATAGGCATTTTTCTTGTATTCTTCCAGCTCCACCACTGCCATTTTCTCATCAGCAATTTTGGAGCCTTTCTAGAGGCACTCCTCCACTCTCTGCCTATTTCCCGTGACTGATCGCACCTCTGGGTCCAGGCATCTTCAACTTGAGATACATGTAACATGGTCGGACCATGAAACGAGCATATGCGGGCCTACCTAGAATAGCGTGATAGGCACTATGGAAATCCACTACCTCAAACATCAACTTTTCCTTGCGGTAATTCTTGGAATCACCGAAAATCACATCAAGAGAAATCTGTCCGAGTGACTTTGCCTTCTTTCCGGTGATGACACCATGGAACTGCATGTTGGTCTTGCTGAGTTTGGACATCGGAATGCCCATCCCTTGGAGGGTCTTAGCGTATGGAATGTTCAGACCACTGCCACCATCCATAAGAACTTTAGTCAGTTGGGTGCCCCCAACGACTGGGTCGACCACCAATGCTTGCCACCTAGGGGTGGCAACATGTGTTGGGTGATCCTACTGGTCGAATGTAATGGGAGTTTTAGACCACTTCAAGCACGTCGTAGTTGCCGGAGCAACCATGTTCAATTCTCTGTTGATTACTTTCAGTCGACTTTTGCTCTCGACATCAGCAAGAATCACCAAGGTAGCATTGACCTTAGGGTAACTATCGTCTTCTTCTTTATCTTCATCCTTATTAGAGTCCTTCTCACTGGGCTGACCCTCTCTGAACTGCTAAATCAGGAGTCGACATTGTCGAGTGGTATGCTTGGGCAAAATTAAGTTACCTTGTTCATCTTTCTTCGTGTGAATATGACACGCCAAATCCAAGACGTCTTGTCCTAACTGATCTTTCACTTTTTGGAAACCCACGGCCCCTTGGGCTTTCCTTTAAACTTCCCTTGTGCATTCAGAACTGCGGTTTCGGCGGGACCTGCAGGCTTAGCTTTACGTTTTTCTTTCCGACTAGTGTCTCCACCTCCGGTGTCCTGGTCGACCGGTTTCCCCTTTCCATTGAAGAGTCGGTCTTCCTCTTTGCTATTTACACACCGAGTGGCTATTTCCGTCATTCTGCTTAGAGGCATATCTCCGGAACAACCGAATTTCAGGATAAGCTCTTTGTATCGGACGCCCTCCTTGAAGGCGCAAACTGCCTCATGCTCTGACACATTTTCCACCACATGGTGAAGGGTAGTCCATCTTTGGATGAAATCTCTTAAAGCTTCTGAACACACTGCTGCAATTCAGTCAGCCCAGCAGGTCGCTTGCAGGTGCCCTCGAATGTCTTAATAAACATTCGGGCTAAATCTTACCAACAGAAAATACTTCCAGGGGCCAACCGATTCAACCAAGCTTTGGCTGAGCCCTCAAGCATCAAGGGGAGGTGCTTCATGGCTACATCATCGTTGCCTCCACCAATCTGCACTGCCACTCGGTAATCTTCTAGCCAAGTGTCTGGCTTCGACTCACCGGTGAACTTGCTCACACTGGCAGCCAATCTGAAGTTGGGAGGGATCTCAGCGGCTCGGATGGCTCTGCTAAACTGCTCGGGCCCAGAAACAACTGCTCTGCTTCCAATCAGACGATCTTTGTCTTGTCCTTCTCTGTTTGCTCTGCCTCTATCAACCAAGCCTTGTACAAGCACTGACCTTGCATCGAACCCTGGAATCCTCCGCTCATCACCATACGAGCACGTGCCATCATACCGCTGGGGCGCGTACGACCCACCTCTTGGAGGAGGTGTATGCACCCGGTGGCAGTCATCACGGTGGTGTCGAGGATCAAACTGTCCGTGGTCCCGGCCAAGATACTAGTCCTGGCGGTAACCACGGTCCTCGCGTCGCGGATGCGATCTTGGACTATGTGTCGACTGGACTGTGTCTGCCACCACAGACCTAATGTGGATCCTGTTGCGCGACAGGGAAACAACTGAGTTATGCTCCCCGGCCGCCCTGAGTAGTGCTCGAATTTGCTGCAAACCTCTGCCAGCCCCTGAACGTGACGGCTAAATTGAATCTGCTATATGTGCAACTACTACAACATTCTGGATCGGAGTACGGTATAGGTGACATTCTTCTTGAGGCTCAGTCGGGAACAATTGTCGTGGCCGCCGACTAGAACCTGGAATCTATTGACGAGCACGCTCGTCGAGTGCTTGTTGAATATTCTCCAGATGCGTACGCTCAGCTAAGGTCGCCAAGCGCACAGCCTCCAAAGCCCGAGCCTCGGAGGTCTCCCCAATGATGGGGGTCTGGAGCGCCTGGACGTTGTGGCGATGCAGCTATTCCCTCTGCTCTACAGTGAGGGCTTCGGGGTAGTAATCGTCATGATCACGCAATGGGCCGCCACTGCCGCCGCCGCCGCCGCGATGGAATCCGGGCGGGCTACACTGGGAGTCGACCATGAGGACTTCTGCCGCGGGATCGTTACTCTCGCACTCGAAAAGTGTGTCCGAATGCCCAGTCGACAGATCGAACAATCCGTAGAGGGATTCATCGGGATTGATTGCCACGACTTGGGGGGTGGTTGACTGGCGAGCCACTGCGTGCTTCACCCACGGCTGGAGTCGCGAACGACCGGATCGCTTGCGACGGCGGATGGCGGGGAGCAAAGGCGCTACGAGAGCCGACCGATACTGAGTCGACAGCTGTCGCAGAAGGACGCCGCAGGCACTCGCGCGGAAGTGCACCGCCCCTCGGATGGGGAGGGCCTCGACGTCGAGGGGTGCTTCTTGGAACCAAGCGGAGTCATCGGCGATGAAGACGAGCGAACCAAGACAGAGCTCGTGGCCCAAAGTCAAACCACCACCAGAAACCATGTTGATGGAGAACAAAATTCGCAATCTCACCAGAAGTCGCTCAGACGCCTGCCCCATAGTGGGCGCCAACTGTTGTGTGAATGAGTCTGATAGTAAGAGTAGGGGGTATGTAGGAGGAGGCAGTGTCCTAGCTACGGCGAGGTTGTACACGCAAGTTTATGAGTTCAGGCCCCTCTCGGAGGAGGTAACAGCCCTACGTCTTAGTGCCTCAGAGGCTTGTCGACTGGATATGTGTGAAAGTTACAGGGGTGCCCTTGTGCCAGAGGAGGGGATGGCTTATATAGAGTGCACCAGGCCCCTCGCAGCCTTCAGTTACACAGGGTTCAAGGTGAGTTAAGACTAGGACGTTACTGGTAACGCCTGCTGTTAATGATCTTTATGGCGACGGAGTGAATGCCTGACCGTTGCCATCCTGAGGTGACTTTAGGCCTTCCGTACTCCGGTTGATTCTTTGTATGGTCGAGTGATGTTAGCATGGTCGAGTGGAATTGGGTTATCCAAGTGTAATCTCTCGTCGAGTGGATTGCACCTTTGGGTGATTTCAGTCGGTATCTTCTGTTGGACTTTGTATGTCTTTGACTCTAGGGAAGTGTCCTTGGGTAGGGTGTCTAGGTCAGGCCTAAGACCCTACCCTAGGTACATGTCATCGTCCCCAAGGAAATGGGGGCCCTCAAAGAAGAAGCATGGAAGGCAGAGGTTCTCCTGGCCAACGTGCAATCACAACTCTCCTCCAAAGTCCAAAGTCTTGAGGCCGCCAATGGCACTATCACGGACCTGAAGGCCAGGATCGGTACTTTGGAAAGCTCGGCAAAGTCCACTGAAGCCCGGCAGCAGCTGCTGACAAAGGACCTAGACACTGCTAAGCATATCTAGAAATATGCAGAAGACCGAATGGCGTCCCAATCTGAGCAGACCAATCTCTGGATTCGGAGCTTAATCAACATCGCCATGCGCCTCGCTGCCCAAACGGTAGCGATGGGCATGGACGGCCCGGCTTTCTCGATCAATAGGCAAGAGGTCCCCAGCGCTAGGTTGGGAGTCCTCTTCAACAAGCTGGTCGACAAGCTGAAGGTGCACGAGGAGGGGAGAGCCAAGCGCTTCGAGGTCGAGTCTCGAAGGCTTGCCGATGACGCCCTCCTCATGGTCTTGAGAAACATCGCCTGCCGCCATTCAGACCTCGACCTTGACGACGGGTTCAGGAAGCCGCTAGTGGGTGCCGACGTTGCAACTGCCAAGGAGAAAGCCACCTCTCGTGCTGGCAAGGTCCTCCGCATTCCAAAGGCTTAATGGAGCCGCCAGACCAAGTGATGAGTCATTGTTTTCCTCGTGTTATCTTGGAACAAGACATGACATATGTTTGGTGTTTAGGCACCGTACTACCTATGCTTGTGTGGAACTGATGCCCTTTGTAGAATTTCAAATGTGTGTTTATCCCTTTGAACTCATATGTTTGTGTTCGTACTATTAGTCCCTATATATGTTCTGGATGCTTGTCGGTATCATATTTCTGTGATTGCGTAAGGATCTGGCCATTAACATTTATCTTGGTGTGGATGCGTCCCGACAAGTTTTTCCTAGGTAGCTCTTGACGTAGCCTCTCGTTCTGTGAGCATGGCTCGAGACAGAACGATGGTGCAGACAAGGAAACTAGCCAAGGTTCCGTCACATGAGGGTTTTCATAGTACGAACACTTATTAAAGTTAAGGGATAAACTATCACAAAAATCTAAGATGCATCAACAAGAAATAATGGCGTGTACTTAGCTTTTGTTTCTGCTACTTTTCATCCTTCCGGGCCATGTGTGTCAGGTGCGCCCGTGGTGTCCGGAAGGAGGGGAATTAGATGAATGATTTTCTCTTCCTCGGCAGGGGTCAATACACGCCCTCTGAGCTTGGAGGGCAGTGGGATATGGCGTCGGGTTTCTTCCGGTCCCACTCCCCTTCCCCCACTCCTTTCGAGAGGCCTAGCGACAGCTATCACATGGGCCACGCCAATGCAGACAGCCTTGCTGGAGTTCTCTTACCGGGGCATCACCAATGGATTCATACCAGCGCTCCACTCAGGATTTCCCAACACGGGGTAAATGCTGAACCGAGTATCGGGCGGTACTCATTGACATTGGTGATTCCAGGGTCAAAGCGGCTTGGCTGCTGTCAAAGGGTAAGGGTGGAGAAGGGGAACATCATGCCCGCGTGCCTTGTCCCTTCTTCCGGACGACGCTTTGAGCAACGGTCACGCTGCACGGGTCGCCGGGAGGAGCAAATCCCCGCCGGCACAATCTCCACCGTAGTTGTGGCCATGGTGGAATGTTGTGACGGATGAGGTGGGTGTGGGGGAGTCCCAGCTTGGTCTTCACATCTTCGTAGGTGCCGCCGTCGCCAAAAGCTTCAGGTGGGCTCCCATAGACGTGGCACGCTGTTCACACTTTCAGGTTCGCGCAAGTGCTCCTCCTACCTGGCGCGCCAAAGATGTTGTGGGAAACCACAGCCATCTATGGGGCCAAGGGCCCTTGCTGGTTGGGAAGGGGGGGAGGTCATGTTGCACAAAGAGCAAAAGAGCGTGGGGGAGCACGGAAGAGATCACACAAGCAATTTACCCAGGTTCGGGCCATCGTGAGGTGTAAAACCCTACTCCTGCTTTCGTGGATTGATGGTGGTGACCGTAGTGCGTTTGCCCCGCAGGGTTGCCTCAGGGCGAAATGGCTACAAGCGTGCGAAATATGAGGGGGTGGATTTGCCAATGCAGTGTCCATCCCTTTCTAAGGTTGCCATGGGCCTCCTTTTATAGGTTAAGGGATCACCACAGTGCAAATCAGTCATTATGCACTGATAAGATAGCAAATAGTGCTATCATACCTAACTCTGCAGGCTGACAGGGCACATTAAATGCACCGTTCAATGTCACATCGTTGCTTGCCCGGTAAGCCTTGTCGGGCTATCTCGCCAGCCTCGCGCCTGCTCGCTTGCCACGTCGCAGGACGGGTGTCATCTGTAGGTATCTTCTGTAGAAAGAGGCCGCCATGTGGCAAATGGCTGCCACTTAGTCACTTTGCGGCTTGACACCGCATTGATAGACGATGTGCATCGTGGTGAAGTGGGTTAGTGAGGTGGCTGCGTCTCCGTGAGCCCGGCAGGCCTTGCCGGGGCATCTTGGAGGTCTTTTTCCGAGGGTGGCCCCGTCCTTGCCGGGCTCGCCTACCCGGCAAGGGAGGCTTTTCTCTGGGTGATTTTTTGCTTCCCTGGCTTGGTCTTGGTCCTCTTGATCCGCATGTTGGCCTTCTGAGAACCTTGATTTCTTGTACTTTGGCCCATGTCCTTACTTGTCTATGCACGAGTCGGGGGAAAATATATGCACATGTTTGTTTTCCCCGACAAGTAGGAGGTACGACAATAGAAGCAAGACCAATAATTTCATCTTTACTAGGCAATTCTTTATCATGAGGTTGTCTGCGAAACTTAGAGAAATTGAATCATGAGATATATCACCAAAGTTAACACCGACAGTTTCTTTAGCGCAATCAATCTTAGCATTAACAGTGTTCAAGAAAGGTCTACCAAATATAATGGGAGAAAAATCATATTGTGGAGAACCAAGAACTAGAAAATCAGTAGGGTATTTATTTTCCCACATAAGACTTCGACATCTCTAACAATCCCAAGTGGTGTAATAGTGTCTCTATTAGCTATCTTAATAGTAACATCAATCTATTTGAGTAGGAGCAATATCATTCATAGTTTCTTGATATAGAGTAAAAGGAATAGCACTCACACTACCACCTAAATCCCATAAGCCATGATAACAATGATCGCCTACTTCAACATAGACAACAGGCATGCCAACAATAGGTTTATTCTTATGTTTATCATCCGATTTAGCAATTCTAGCAGCTTCACCACATAAATAAATAACATGCCCATCAATATTATCGACCAAGAGATCTTTAACCATAGCAACATTAGGTTCAACTTTAATTTTTTCAAAGGGTATACGTGCTCTAATATTACTTTTGTTAACCATGGTTGAAACCTAAGTATGTTCCTTTATCCTAACAGGGAAATGTGGTTTCTCAATGTAAGTAGTAGGAGCAACTGAATCAAAATTGTAAATGATAGTTTCTTCTTTAACTATAATGGGCTCCTCAATATTTTCTTTAACGGGGGGAGGATATTTAAACCATTTCTTCTTACGGATATCAACATGGGTAGAAGAATTCACAGGAAGCTACTATCTCAGAGTCAAGTCCATATTTAGTGCTAAACTTGTGAAAAGCATCGGTATCCATAAAAGATTTAACACAATCGAACTTAAGTGTTATACCTGACTCATTACCTTTCTCAAGTTCCCAGTCTTCAGAGTTGTATTTAATTCTTTCCAGAAGATTCCATCTGAATTCAATAGCTTTCTTCATAAAAGAGCCAGTAGAAGAAGAATCAAGCATGTTTTGATTATCATGAGAAAGTCGAGCAAAAAAATTCTATAAGATAATTTCTTTTGAGAGCTCATGATTGGGGAATGTATACATCATATATTTAAGCCTCCCCCAAGTTTGAGCGATACTTTCTCATTCACGAGGCCAAAAATTATATATATAATTCCGATCACGATGAACTAGATGCATAGGATAAAACTTCCAATGAAATTCCAATTTCAACCGATTCCAATCCCAACCTCCAATATCATTACATAGCCTATGCCATGTCAATGACTTTCCCTTAAAAGATAAAGGGAAGACCTTCTTCTTAACTTCATCTCTGGGTAAACCCGCAAGCTTAAATAATCCACAAACCTCATCCACATAGATTAGGTGCATATCAGGATGTAATGTTCCATCTCCTGCATAGGATTAGCTAGCAGTTTCTCTATCATACCCGAAGGAATCTCATAATAAATATTTTCAGTAGGTGAAGTAGGTTGAGGAGCAACTCTTTGTGCTTATGGTCAAGGTGAAGATACCCCGAACAAACCCCTCAAAGGATGATTTTCCATACTAACAAGTGACAGCAAATTTCACCACGTAATATAAATTTTTCCTTACCAAATTCCACTCACCAGAAGCGCTTCACTCCCTGAAAATGGCGCCAGAAAAGAGTCTTGTTGATCCACAAGTATAGGGGATCTATCATAGTGCTTTAGATAAGAGTGTCGAACCCAACAAGGAGCAGAAGGAAATGACAAGTGGTTTTCAACAAGGTATTTTCTGCAAGCACTTCAATTATCGGTAACAAGTGGTTTGATAGCAAAGTAATTTGTAATGAGCAAGTAATCGTAATGGTAAAAAAGTGCATAAAGGTAGCCTAGTCCTTTTTGTAGCAAAGGACAAGCCGGAACGGTCTCTTATAATAAGCAAAGTGTTCTTGAGGACACGCAGGAATTTCATCTAGTCACTTTCATCATGTTTCTTTGATTCGCATTTGCTACTTTGATAATTTGATATGTGGGTGAACCGGTGCTTGGGTGTTGTTCTTACTTGAACAAGCCTCCCACTTATAATTAACCCCTCTCACAAGTATCCGTAACTACGAAAGAAGAATTAAGATAAAATCTAACCATAGCATTAAACATATGGATCCAAATCATCCCCTTATGGAATAGCACATAAACTAGGGTTTAAGCTTCTGTCACTCTAGCAACCCATCATCTAATAACTACTACACAATGCATTCCCTTAGACCCAAAGATGGTGAAGTATCATGTAGTTGACATTCACATAACACCACTGAGGGAATCAAGAACATACATATCATCAAAATATCGAACGAATACCAAATTCACATGATTACTTATGACAATACTTCTCCCATGTCCTCAAGAGCAAAAGTAACTACTCAGAAAACATATTCATGCTCAAGATCATAGGGGTATTGAATAGTATAATAGATCTGAACATATGATCTTCCACCAAGTAAACCAACTAGCATCAACTACAAGATGTAATCGACACTACTAGCAACCGACATGTACCAATCCGAGGTTTTGATGCAAAGATTGAATACAATAGATGAAGTAGGGTTTGAGATGAGATGGTGTTGTTTCCTACTTCTTGAGTTTGCGCTGGTTTTTCCCTTGAATAGGAAAGGGTGATGCAGCAACGTAGAGATAAGTATTTCCCTCAGTTAGAGACCAAGGTATCAATCCAGTAGGAGACAACACACAAATCAATAATACCTGCACAAACAATCAAACACTTGCACCCAACGCAATAAAGGTGTTCTCAATCCCTTCAAGGTCACTTGCAAAAGTGTGATCTGATAGAGATAGATAAAACTAAACAAAAGATAAAGTAAATATTTTTGGTATTTTTGGTGTTTTTGGTTTATAGATCCGAAAGTAAAAGATTGCAAAATATTAGATCATAAACTTGTATGATGGAAAATAGAAGATCGGAAACTAGTATGATGGAAAATATACCCGGGGGCCCTAGATTTCACTAGAGGCTTCTCTCAAGATAGCAAATAATATGGTGGGTGAACAAATTACTGTCGACTAATTGATAGAAAAGCGCAAAGTTATGACGATATCTAAGGCAATGATTATGAAATATAGGCATCATGTTTGTGTCAAGTAGACCGACTCCTGCCTGCACCTACTACTATTATTCCACACATCGACCGACTACTGCCTGCATCTAGAGTATTAAGTTCATGAAGAACAGAGTAATGCTTTAAGTAAGATGACCTGATGTAGAGGAATAATCTCATGCAATATGATGTAAACCCCATCTTTTTATCCTCGATGGCAACAATACAATACGTACCTCACTACCCCTACTGTCACTGGGTGAGGACATCACAAGATTGAAACCAAAGCTAAGCACTTATCCCATTGCAAGAAAAACCAATCTAGTTGGACCAACTAAACTGATAGTTCGAAGAGAATTACAAAGATATCAAATCATGCATAAAAGAATTCAGAGAAGATTCAAAAAATATTCATAGATAAGCTGATCATAAATCCACAATTCATCGGATCTCGACAAACACACCGCAAAAGAAGATTACATCAGATAGATCTCCAAGAACATCGAGGAGAACATGGTATTGAGAATCAAAGAGAAAGAAGAAGCCATCTAGCTACTAGCTATGGACCTGTAGGTCTGAGGTAAACAACTCACGCTTCATCTGAAGGGCAATAGAGTTGATGTAGATGCCCTCCGTGATTGAATCCCCCTCCGTCAGGATGCCGGAAAAGGACCTAAGATGGGATCTCACGGGAACAGAAGGTTGTGATGGTGGAAAAGTGTTTTCGTGGATGATTCTGGTGGTTTGGGAATATATGTGAATATATAGGAGGCAGAATTAGGTCAGGAGAGTCACGAGGGGCCCACAAGGCAGGGGCCCGCCCTCCCCCTTGTGGCCGCCTCGTGGCTCTTCTGACTTGATCTCCAAGTCTCCAGGGTGTCTTCTGGTCCATGAAAAATCATCGCAAAGTTTTTATTCCGTGTGGACTCCGTTTGGTATTCCTTTTCCGCGAAGCTAAAAAACAAGGAAAAAACATAAACTGGCACTAGGCTCTAGGTTAATAGGTTAGTCCCAAAATAATATAAAATAGCATATTAATGCATATAAAACATGCAAAATAGATAATATAATAGCATGGAACAATCAAAAATTAGAGATACGTTGGAGACAAAATATGACTCTATATAATACAACTCAAGAATTACAACTCGATACTTAGAACAAAATATGACTCTATATGAATGCCTCCGGCGATGTACCGGGATGTGCAATGAATCAAGAGTGACATGTATGAAAGAATTATGAAAGGTGGCTTTGCCACAATTACGATGTCAACTACATGATCATGCAAATCAATATGAAAATGATGGAACGTGTCATAATAAAACGGAACGGTGGAAAGTGGCATGGCAATATATCTCGGAATGGCTATGGAAATGCCATAATAGGTAGGTATGGTGGCTATTTTGAGGAAGGTATATGCACTACTGCAGGATGCTGCTAACGCGACACTACGATCAAAGACCCTTTGACGAAACTGTGTGCGATGTAATAATCCCAAATGGTGGTGTAAAAAACCCGTCAAAAAAGGTGCAAAACATTTGCGATGGAGGATGCATCAAACACGGTTCAGATTTTAGTTGCGTGTGCGATGAAGGGCACACGGTTAACCCGTTCGAACTGTTTGCGATGAGGCAGGTCAACAAAAACGGGTAGCCATATCAATGTGTGTGCGATATATGGCATACAGTTCGCTCCGATGAATCGTTTGCTATTAGGGAGTGCAACATAAACGGTTAGCCAGATCAAGGTGTGTGTGATATAGGGCATACGGTTCACTCGGACGAACTGTTTTCGATTAGCGAACGCAACAGAAATGGTTCAACTTAACAAGATGTGTGTGATACGTGACAACAACCGACTCAGATGAACTGTTTTCGATGAGAATTTACAACACATACGGTTAATACAGTTAGTTCATGTGCGATTCTGTGTGTACAAAAAACTTTGAAAATGCAAACTAGTTGCTTGCGGTGGCTAGGAGTATCGCACACGATGCGTCTGCGAGTACTCATGTGCGATGATTAGTGAGTTACACATGCATTTCCTTATGTTAACACTTGTGTGATAAATAACACGTGGCACCGGATACAGTATTCGGGTTGTGTGTGTGCTCCACTTAGTCTTCCCGCGCTCCAGCGAATGCTTCCCGCGCTCCACATGGGTGAATTGTAAAATCCACGCCTATTCCCTCACGGGTTTTCGGCCACCAGCTAATGGCTTGCTGCATATAACCCAGGCGGCAACGCACCGCCGTGACACTCTGCGAAGTTCTAGTCCTCACCCATCTACCATTAGTTATTCCAAGCATGCCAGGCAACGACCAAAGCTTTGACGTCGACGCCTACCTGCGTTACATCTTCGGCGAGGAGAACGAGCCAGAGCAGGTCGGGGAGCAAGAGCTTAATCGGCCGGTGCAGGCACCATGGCCCATCGGCAGCGATATTGGCGTCATAGTCCTTGGGAGCACAATCAAAATATTGCAGAGGAGGTGTGATGAGCAGCTTGCCATCCACCGTGCAGAAGATCCAGAGCTGCTCGGTGGCATGATCAACGACCCACCCGAATAACCGTCGTCACCAGTGGTCATCGAGAGCCTGATTCCCCGCAAGGAATGGGCAGAGGACCTCTGCGATTCAGTCAAGACAAAGGCAACCTGCGACTTCATCATTGCCCACGGCAGCCGTGTCAACCTCGATCCCGATGATGTGGTGGCCAGGCTCGAGCGCATCCTTGGCGGAGTTGATGTCCCCGACGAAGTAGAACATCGCCAACGTGATATCTTGAGGATGCAAGTGATCGACGAAATTTTCTACCAGGCCAGAGACATGAAAATGGAGCGGTTCCGCGGAGTTGCCATGCGCGTGATTGCACGCTGTCAAGCTCTTCTAGAAGAGGCCCAGCAGCCCCAAGATCCTCCCAGCGCCAGCAGCTCCGTAGGCGAAGGCGGGTCAGGACACTCGGAGTGAATGGCCGCAAGGGTGCTATGCTGATCATGGAGTCCGACAAGACCATCGTCGGAAGGCCGCCAGCTCAGCCTTTTAGCTTATATTTTATTATAATTGCATGCATATGTAGGTCGTGAGTGTTCCGGGCCTTGCCGCATTTGGCATTTAAAATTATCTTGAATATATAAGACAATTATTAAGAATTATTAACTATTGCTATTGTAAATTTTCCTCAACGGCGAGCAGAGCGCGCGCAGGGACGCCAGAGCGGAGCGCGCTGCGGCCGCCTCAACGGCGAGCAACTACATGGTCAACCTTCTGCCATCAATAAATTTTGACCTTGTTTCTCATCACATTGCTGATTACAACGCAATAAGTAATTGCAAATCTATTCACACCTATCAAACTAATATGTGTTCACACTTAGCACCGGGCTATAAAAACTACCCACCCAAAAATTACTTCATAGTTCCTCTCCTCATCACCCACAAAACTGATTTTTTCTGTCAAGTCGTTCCGCCATGACCGGTAGGAGGAGTTTAGGGTGGACATATAACCAGGAAGCAAAGACCAACGCCACGGAAGCACTAGAGAGGTCCCGCCGCGAAGCCACAGACACATCAGAGATGTCCCGGCGCACCACGGAGCCCTCGAACGAGCTCTTGAGGGCACGCAAGGGCTCTCACAAGTGCATTCGTGGCGTCGGCCAACGCAACGAGCCGGAGTTCCTGAAGTCCTTCGCCAGCGATGACAACATTCTCACTGGCGTCACTATGCAGCAGGAGCTGGTCGACAGCTTGATGAAGCTGCTCAAGATCAGTGATGCCTCGGTTGACAAGGTGACCGGCCTTGTTGAGCAACGCATGGGTGACAATGCGAAGCTCCTCAAGTTGGTCACCGAGAAGGAGGAGGAGGCTGCTGGCTGGAAGATGCTACATGAGCAGAGCGGTGCCTCGGAGATGACGCTGAAGCGGTCGTCGAGGAACTGATGGGTGGCTTCAAGAAGCTTCGGATCGAGCTCGAGCAGGAGGTGGAGGAATCAGTGGCTGCTTTCAAGCAAAGTCGTGAGGAATTGAAGAAAGAGCTGGAGGATTTCGCCGCCCGGCGATCCATCAACAAGTAGAGACAGTAGCGACCCAGATCGTTGTCTGTAATTTCCTTCTTCTCTTACCCCCCCTGTCTTCCAGGCTTTGCCGCATGTGACATTTTAAATTATCCAGAATATGTAAGACAATTATTATATGCGCCATTGTAAATTTGTCGGCGTATTATCTGCTGCCATTTTATTTGTGGTCGTATTATCCGTTGCCCTATGTGGCAATTTAAATTAGGGCGGAATACGAGTTGAAAACACGAACAAAGCAAATGCTGCCATGGGATCACAAGCAAACACCCTCCGTCCAGGTGCTTTCATTAACCCATTAATGGAGAAGTTATGAGCGAGGCGGGCGGCGGCTGGTGCATGGAGGTCAAAGAGCTCGCTTCCCGGTGAGCATGGGCGGCCTTGCTGCTCGCACGTGTCACGTCGAGCCTGTGAGGTGGACAGGATGCACGCATCCCGTCGAGCCTGCACGGCGGACTGCTCGCACGCGTCTCGTCGAGCCTGCACGGCGGAATTCTCGTGCTCATCGCGTCTAATAAAAACAGCTGCAAGCATGCCACCGAGTATGGTTAAATTTCGACATGGTTAATATAATACAACCATTTGTGATATTAACGTGTCAGTTTTTTGTTTCAAAAAGGACTTCGTTGGCTACTAATGTGTGCGCCTCTTCTAAAATTAGACGATTTTTTTACCACGGCATATATGTGCCATGTCATGAAACCATGCCAAGTTTCATGTTTTTTGGGTGACTTTTTCATTTACTGGGATTTAAAAACTGAGATTCTCAATGTTTCAGGATGACTACAAGTTTGTAATTTAATCCCATTCCTTAAACGAGACCTAAACATGCACCCAATGACACATGTACGATTTCCCACCCATTTTGCTTCACTGGAGCATGTGGTTGTATTTCAAATTTGAATTATGGACTACATTAAATGCATAAAAAACTTAGTAATTAGTAATATATATACAATAGCAAAATGAACCCTGAACAGTTTCAAATGTCAGCCCGACAGTCCTGTTATTCTATGTTGCCTGTAGAAAACAAAGTTCAAGGCGAGAAGAAGCAGTGATTACCATTTCGCCCACAATAGGGGCATGTTTCCCTACCGGAACCACGAGGGTTGCGACAGGCTCCGGTTTGTAAAAGGCTTGTAATATAGCTTCGCCCAAATTGGGAAATTATATCTACCATGTAGTGACACCATGCCAAGTTTCATGATTTCCTGGTGAGTTTTGGATTTACAGAGATTTAAAAACCAAGATTCGCAATGTTTGTGGCCAAGCCAGGACGGCGAGACGGTTGAATTTGTCCCCATTCGTTCCATGGGACCTAAACATGCACCCCAAGGAAACATGTATGTTTTTTCTAGCCATTTTGGTGCACTGGAGCATGTATTTGTAGTTCAGATTTGAATTATGGACATTAAATGCCTAGGAAACTCAATTAATGTATAAAAAGCCCAAATGAACCCTGAATAAGTTTAAATTTCAGCACAGATATCATGTCGTTCCATGTTGCCCGTGGAAGAAAATACAAGGTGAAAAGAGGCAGTGATTACGTTTCGCCCACAAGGGGAACACGTTTCCCTATCGGAACCATGAGGCTTCTTTGAGAGAAGCTCCAGTTTTTGTAAGAGGTTTGTAATAAAGCTTGGCCCAAATTGGACAATGTTTTTTACCATGACATATATGTGCCATGACGTGACACCATGCCACCTTTGATGACATTCTGGTGAGTTTAAGAATTTATGGGGACTTAAAAACCGAGATTTGAAATGTTTGAGGATGAGCCATGACACTGGTACAGTTGTAATTTGTTCCCATTCCTGGCATGGGACCTAAACATGCACCCAAGGACACATGTATAATTTTTCTAGCCGTTTTGGTGAACTGGAGCATGTATTTGTAGTTCAGATTTGAATTATGGACATTAAATGCCTAGGAAACTCAATTAGTGTATAAAAAGGCCAAACGAACCCTGAATGAGTTTAAATTTCAGCATGGATATCCTGTCGTTCCATGTTGCCCGTAGAAGAAAATACAAGGCGATAAGAGGCAATGATTACGTTTCGCCCACAAGGGGGGCACGTTTCCCTATCGGAACCATGAGGCTTCTATGAGAGAAGCTCCGGTTTGTAAGAGGCTTGTAATAAAACTTGCGCCGCAATGGACGAAAAAATTCCTCGACATATAAGTGCCATGTCGTGACACCATGGCAGGTTTCACGATTTTTCGGCTTAGTTTTGTATTTATGGGGATTTAAGAACCGAGATTCTTCTCACGAAATGTTTTCAAATAGCACAGGGTTCACCCACGAAAGCCGATATTCAATGAAAACTTCATGGAAACCATATTTTAAAGTTTCATAAAAATCTGAAAAAAATGTGGGATGTTAAGAAGGTGATGTTTTATTGCGACACAAAATTTCATGTTGAAAAACATTACGAGATGTGAGATATGAGAAAGACAAATTCATCCCTGAATAGTGACATGCGCTGATTTTATATTTTTCATAGCTCAAATCTAGTAATGTGTTTCAACTTGAAATTTTGTGTGGCAATAAAACATCATCCTCTTAACATCCCGCATTTTTTCAAAAAAAAATTGAAACTTCAAAACATCTTTTTCTCGTGGTTTTCACCAGTTTCTACCGAATGTTGGTTTCCGTATGATATCCCCCCCCCCCGCGCGCTGCACGCGTGACCTGAGTCATGCGTTCTGACTGGCCAGAACCCAAACCCCACGGATCGTACGTGTGCACCGTTGGATGCTCCCAGATCGAACGGAAACCCTAAGCCCTTTTGACAGCACATGTAGTACATGGGTAAGCACTGTGCGCATGCATCGTGTAGCTCACGCTTCCTTCTCTACTAGGTTTTCATTCAAAATAGGCTACCGTTTCTCGCCACTCCTCTCATCGGTTTCCCGCCTCTTCTCCCAGATATGCATGATCTAGATGTTCGTTTAATTATTATAGTTCATCTCATCCAAAATCAATTAGTTTTATAAAAAATCTATTTTAAGATTCATGGAATTGTGCATTGTATAGGTAAAAACAAAAAGTGACAATTCATTTAGAGAAAAAAATTGTTTGTGCAATTAAGATGTGGAAGATTCTAGAGAACAAAGGAGAAGTGCTTGTGTTTTGAGGTTTGTGCATTATGCTTAAGTTCAACCATGGAGTCTTCTAGATTGTACATGTGGCAGAATCTGGTGGAATGTAGATGATATCCAACAGCCAGTAGTGCTCGGATTTGCCATCTATGTACCGTCGGATTGGCTTCATCCAATGAGCAACTGTCAAAGTTATTCGCACACTATATAGGTGTATAGATGTATAGATATACGTACATAGATGTGTCCCATGCTAGACAAAATAAAGTTCGAGCGCATGCATGGGACGACCCCCCCCCCCCCGCCACCGCCACCTCGAAGTTGGGAAACTGACATCGTACGTATTGAACCAGGCTTGGAGTCAGGTACGGTGTTCGGTTTGTAATGTAGTTGGTGGCCCATCGAAGTCGTGCATTTGGGATTTAAAGACATCATACACCATCGTACCCATACATATTTTCGGGCCGTATGCAGTGTATACGGGGTCTTCTGATCGACCATGTCTCCCTTGTGGGGTTTTTTCTGACGACACGAATATCTGTGGGCTCCCCGAGTGTATATATATCATCCCTTTGACCGATAATGAGGGGTATGTGTTGGCCATGAATGGATTCCTCCTAGTTCGTGTTAGCGCCGGTCACCGTCAAATGTCGGTCAACCAAAGCTCGAGCTCATGTGTTGTGAGGATTCCCTCCTAGATGCTCGGATTGCTGGGTTCGATCTACGTCAAACCCTGCGTATCTCGTCCTGAACTACCTTGCCTTCATGGTTGTTGTCTGTATCGAGAGGTAGGCACCACATATAAATTGTATATTCTTCTATATTGAAAACACACATCACCCCTTCCCAACGTACATCATTTTGGGCCGCATGCAAGAGGTGCTGGTTTTGTGGTCCCTCTCATGCGATTTTTATGATGGTTCAATCTATTGGGCCAAGCGGTTTATCGACAACAACAACTATCATTTGACCACTATCATTTGACCACCTCAACAACAACAACAACAATAGATTCATTGGTCCGTCTTATGGTAGGTCATGGCGACATGCATGTATGACAAAAGTATCGATCATTACGTGCATCTTCCCCGCTGACACGAAGTGGGAGGAGGTGGGCCAAGCATCCTACTAGGTACGACATTATGTCATTATATATATATCCTAGCTAGGTAGTTGTTAGGGTCCTTTCGGGTTTGCGAGGCAGGTGCCCCCAAAGTTATGCATTGTGTATTTAAAGTTTCAAACATCCCCAATATTTGTACATATATTTGGCCACTTCCAGGTGGTTCTTGACTTCTAGCCCCTCTCATCGATCTTCAACGACGCGCCCAACCGTGGGCCCATGGGGTCAAAGTTGTGCATTGGAATTTTGAACATCACAGACCACCTTTTCACTCATATATATTTGGGCCACATGGTGGTGTGGCTGTCTTTTGACCCTCTCTAACGTTATTTTTTTTGCTGCAAAGACTCTGATGACCCTCAACGGACACGGGGTATAATATCTTAGCCGTGTGCGATACAAGTGCGATGTGAATCACCACGCCTGTGCAAGCGCGAGCAAATTAAGGTGGAGGTACGGGCTCAACCGTGTGCAATGCAAGTGTCCTGAAATCACCACGACCGCGCAAGCGAGAACAAATTAAGGTGGAGGTACTGGCTCAACCGTGTGTGATTCAAGTGCACTGAAATCACCACGACCGCGCAAGCGCGAGCAAAGGGTGGAGGTACTGGCCTAACCGTGTGCAATACAAGTGCTCTGTAAAACCACCACATGTGCAAGCTAAAGGTGGGTAAGTTTATTTGGAAATTAGGACGAACTGTGTGCGATAGACCAACTAGCTAGAAATATAAAAAACAAACTACCCGCCTTGAGCGTTGCAAAAATCAGCGGATCCGTGCCACTTTTCCTTATTATCATACACGCTTATTGTCACTGGACCGTGCGCGATCTTCGGCACTCCCGGCCCGCATCAACTCCTTTACCCAAATTTTAGTAGCGGCCGTACTTCAATCGTCGCCCACACTCCTCCAGCACCGATCTTAATTATAGTAAAATTGTAGCAGCCGAGGCATTTGAACCGTCGCCCTCCCTCGTCCACCACCATCTCCACCCACCATTACTAAAAATTTCAGTAGCCGCGGCGTATCCTCAAACACCACCCCCTCCATAGTCCCCATCCACCTCCCCCCTCGAACCCTAGCTCGCAGCGACCGTCGGTGCCGCCGCCAACCCCTACCAGTCTGCCCGTTCCTCCAAGCTTAGATAATAAAGTTCAGGTTACCCAGCGATTCCCATACCGTCGCCCCACTCCCCCTAAGTTTTTAGATGAGGCATGCGGTGTCCCTCCCCACTAGATCCACATCCCCTGCTCCAGAATGTCGCAGCCTAAGCTCGACCACGTATCCCGGGGAGCCCGACGAGCGTTCGACCAAGAAGAGGTTTATCATGGCCTCTCTGGTGGACGTTGGCGAGGTGGCCGCCGTTCGCCCCGACCTGTCGAACCCAGAGCAACACGTCACCGTGGAAGCTGGCGAAGACGTTGACTATGTTGCCATGCCAAAGGCTTCATGTCAGCGGGCTAGCGTATTACTGTATCTCAGGAAAGCTGGCTAGGACATCAAGCTCGTCCACACCGACGGCTTCATGCGGGCCATGTCACAAGTTAAGTGGTCCATCCCCACCCCCTCTGGTTCAACTGTCGTTGATCTCTTCAACAACCCTGCCACTGATCTCCTCCGCCAAGCGGTCAAGGATTTGCGAGCTTTATACGCCATCGAGCCCATTTTTCATTTCTGAAGGACACGTTCTACGGCGGCGGCTTGGGATCCTCAATTGCCAAGTCAGATCTCATCAACAACGACAATGACCACAAGGAGGGCACCCACAAAAGTTCTTCCAAGGTGAAACAACCCATTTGTGACATCAGAGAGCGCACCATGGGTCTGTGCTCTTCCAACTGGAAGGATCCCATCCATGAAATGTGAGGCAACATTCTATCTGCAAATCTTACCTTTTCTAGCTTGCCAACCCGTACCCTTTGTTGTAGTAGCATTTGACGTGCAGTGCTTTAATTGTGTCATGTTTAATTATTTTAGTTATGCAAAAATGTATTGTTCAATAGGTCTATGTGATGTTTAAGTATGAATTGTCCACTTCAGTTTCATGAATGGCTATATTTGGTTACTTATAGTGAGTACATGACTTGTTTATCTGTATTTGGTTGTTAGGTTGGTTGGAGTGAGCATTTTTTCAGTTATCGAGCAGATGCCTTGTTTATCTGTATTTGGTTCTTAGTTTGGTTGTAGTGAGCATTTGTCCAGTTATCAAGCAGATGCCTTGTTTATCTATATTTGGTTGTTAGGTTGCTTTTTTTTAGCATTTGTCCAGTTATCAAGCAGATGCCTTGTTTATCTGTATTTGGTTGTTAGGTTTCTTTTTTCGCATTTGTCCAGTTATCAAGCAGATGCCTTGTTTATCTTTATCTGCTTGTTAGGTTGGTTGCAATGAGCATTTGTCCAGTTTTCAAGCATATGCCCTATTTATCTATATTTGCTTGTTAGGTTGGTTGCAGTGAGACTCTGTCCACTTTTCAATGGCTATATTTGGTTGTTATACTGGTCATTTATGCCTTGTTTATTTCAGTCATTCACAATGTGTTGTTCATTATGTGCAAGTCGGAACTGTGCCGCTCGACTACATCAATACCAGTTTGAACGGCTATATTTGGTTCCAGTTATTCCTGGTGTAGTTAACACATGCCCTTTATTTTAGTTTTACACATTTATCCAATGTGATGTTTAAGAATTACCTACATTCTATTCATTTTCAACAATACCAGTTTGAATTGCGATATTTGATGGCTGTTAAGCCTGCTGTCGGTAACATTGTCTTCCATTTTATATCTGCTTTAATAGCATGCTGAAACCAACACATTCAAGCTATCATTTGGATATGATGTTGTTTACCTTTGATATATTTGTTTGATGATAAGATTGTTGTACTTATCATGCCTTTCCACTACTTATGCAGGACAACAACGGGAGTGGCCACCATTTTCCACCGAGGTTAGCTTCATCCCTCGGCTTGTACTCCCTTGTCGTTCCATAATGTAGTGCATATAGATCCAGGCCTGGATACTTGTTACCTTCTAATATTGACTTGTTGATTGTAGGTACATATGCCCTTGGCAAGGATCCACGCATCAAACCTTTTTGCGTATGGGGCAATGAGACATTGATGAACAAGTATCAAGTGAGGAAACTGATAAGGATTATTAGCAAAAAGATACGAATGGTGGCAAGGAAATTATTTGTTTATGCTCTATCCAACACAGAAGTGAGCCATAGGTTGGTAACTACAAACTCTGCAACCTTCTCTTTTTACTGCCCATAATGAGTTGTTAGACAACAATGTTTGAATCTTTTTCGTTCCCAGTGGTTCCCGAAGTAGTTCACTCAAGATTACCTCACAAAGTAAATGATTGGTGGACACGCAATGAAGGTTAAAGTCTTTCATCTAGACTACAATGAGCATCAAGAAGTCCTAATAAAGACAGTGAAGGATGGATGGACAGCCATCACAAGGGGTTGACCTAGAGTCGTGCGCACATTACGCATGGAGGAGGGCACAATATGGGCATTCAGCCTCACATTCTCCAGCAACCAGAATGTCTTTCGCCTCTCTCTTTATAGTCTTTAGTACAATTGTGGTTCATCATTCTTTACTTGGTGCTTCTGTAGTTCTTCAGTATATGTACATGTGCATCGAATTATGATTCGTGGTTGAACCTATATTTGTAATAAACATGGTTGGATATGAAATAAGTGATTGCCTACTTTCAAATTCAAAACATGTGATTTTTAAATTAGGGATTACACTGCACACGGTTTGCGAAAGCGAAACATCTGCGATATACGTGGAGATCAGAAACGTTTCTAGGATCCACTACGTGTGCGATCAATCTCCACTGCACACATGACTTTCTCTTGAAAACTGTTTGCGTTAGGCCACCTTGCGCAAACGTTTACCACTTAAAAAGTGTGTGTGATGGACAGCCTTTGCCACACAGTTTCTTCTACGAACTGTGTGTGATGCATTCAATAATGCAAACGATAAAATTATTAATATCGTGTGCAATGGCAATGCTATCACAAACGATTTAACGTGAAAAATTGTGTGTGATGTACCTGTGAACGGGACGTTTTCCTTGGAGCGGTTGTGTGGGATGTACATATGAACGGAAACGTTTAGCGGGGACTGACTGTGTGGGATGTACTTGCGACCGGAAATAATTTCGCCGTATAATTGTATTTGTTAGCTCTATTGTACGTATTTCTGTATTTGAGCACTCGCCTGTCGCACATGACCTCATTTTGCTGAGCGTGTGTGCAGTGGAGATTGATCGGACATGTAGCGGATCCTAGAAATGTGTCTGATCTCCATGTCTATCGCAGACGTTTCCCTTTCGCCAACCGTGTGCAGTGTAATCCCTAATTAATCCCTAATTTAAAAATCACATGTTTTGAATTTGAAAGTAGGAAATCACTTATTTCATATCCAACCATGTTTATTACAAATATAGGTTCAACCACGAATGCATAATTCAATGCACATGTACATATATTGAAGAACTACAGAAGCACCAAGTAAAGAATGATGAACCACAGTTGTACTAAAGATTGTAAAGAGAGAGGCAAAAGACATTCTGGTTGCTGGAGAAGGTGAAGCAGAATGCCCATATTGTGCCCTCCTCCATCCGTAATGCGCGCACGACTCTAGGCCAACCCCTTGTGATGGCTGCCCGTCCATCCTTCACTATCTTCATTACAACTTCTCGATGCTCATTGTAGTCCGGATGAAATACTTTAACCTTTGCGTGTCCACCAATCATGTACTTTGCGAGGTAATCTTGAGTGAACTACTTCAGGAACCACTGTGAACGAAAAATATTCAGACATTGTTGTCTAACAACTCATTATGGGCAGTGAAAAGAGAAGGTTGCAGAGTTTGTAGTTACCATCCTACAGCTCACTGTTGTGTTGGATAGAGCATAAACAAATAATTTGCTTGCCACCATTCGTATCTTTTGCTAATAATCCTTATCAGTTTCCTCACTTGATACTTGTTCATGAATATCTCATTGCCCCATACACAAAAAGGGTCGATGCGTGGATCCTTGCCAAGGGCATATGTACCTACAAGCAACAAGTCAATTTTAGAAGCTAATAAGTGTCCAGGCCTGGATCTATATGCACTACATTGTGGAACGACGGGGGAGTACAAGCCGAGGGATGAAGCTAACCTCGGTGGAAAACGGTCGCCACTCCCGTTGTTGTCCTGCATAAGTAGTGGAAAGGCATGATAAGTACATCAACCTTAACATCAAACAAATATAGCGAAGGTAAACAACATCATCTCCAAATGATAGCTTGAATGTTTTGGTTTCAGCATGCTGTTAAAGCATATATATAATGGAGGCCAATGTTACCGATAGCAGGCTTAACAACCATCAAATATTGCAATTCAAACTGGTATTGTTGAAAATGAATAGAACGTAGGTAATGCTTAAACATCACACTGGATAAATGTGTAAAACTGAAATAAAGGGCATGTGTTAACTACACTAGGCATAACTGGAACCAAATATAGCCGTTCAAGCTGGTATTGATGCAATCGAGCGACACAGTTCCAACTTTCACATAATGAACAACACATTGTGAATGACTAAAATAAACAAGGCATAAATGATCAATATAACAACCAAATATAGCCATTAAAAACTGGACAGAGTCTCAATGCAACCAACCTAACAAGCAAATACAGATAAACATGGCATATGCTTCAAAACTGGACAAATGCTCACTACAACCAACCTAACAAGCAAATACAGATAAACAAGGCATCTCCTTGAAAACTGGACAAATGCTAAAAAAAGCAACCTAACAACCAAATACATATAAACAAGGCATCTGCTTGATAACTGGACAAATGCTCACTACAACCAAACTAAGAACCAAATACATATAAACAAGGCATCATCTCGATAACTGGAAAAATGCTCACTGCAACCAACCTAACAACAAAACACAGATAAACAAGGCATCTACTCACTATAAACAACCAAATATAGCCATCCGTGAAACTGAAGTGGACAATTCATACTTAAACATCACATAGCCCTATTGAACAATACATTTTTGCATAATGAAATAATTAAACACGGCACAGTTATAGCACCGCACGGCAAATGCTACTACAACAAAGGGTACGGGTTGGCAAGCTAGAAAAGGTAAGATTTGCTGATAGGATGTTGCCTCACATTTCATGGACGGGATCCTTCCAGTTGAAAGAGCACAGACCCATGGTGCACTGAAAATGCAACTATCCCTAGGTAGTTTTGGTAATTCATAACAACATATAGCTCATTGAGCTAATACTATTCCAAGATAATTATTTCAGGAAAGCTCAATGATTGGCATGGCATGGATGTGAAAGTGGAACCCTCAAAATGCTAAGGACAATGGATTGTCTCAAGCTCAAAAGCTCAAGACTCTTCATTTTATATTTTAGTGATCCAAAATCACATTGAGTCCATAGGAAAAGCCAATACTATTAAGGAGGGATGAGGTGTTGCTTAATGAGCCTCTTGCTTCATGTGCTCAGTGATACGCTCCAAAACCCTCAACTACTTTCCCATATCCACATATGACCAAAACTCTAAGCCAAACTCGGCCCTACCGATTCTTCCTATCCGGCGCCACCGAGTTTCACTTGTCATTAGCCACTGCCAAACCCTAGCAATTCGGTTCTACTGATAAGGATCTCGGTCCCACTGAGATGGGGTTGCAAACTCTCTGTTTCCCTTTCGTAACTTTTCGGTCCCACCGAAAGAGCGAATCGGTCCCACCAAAATTGCAATGTAAACTCAGTGTTTCCCTTTTGTAACTTTTCGGTCTCATCGAGTTCCACTCGGTCTCACCGAAAGAGCAAATCGGTCCCACCGAGTTTGCCTGACCAACTCTCTGGTTAGCTAATTACCAAATTTGGTCTCACCGAGTTTGTGTAATCGGTCTCACCGAGATTACGTTATGCCCAAACCCTAACCGAATCGGTCCTACCGAGTTGCATGTCAGTCCCACCGAAATTCCTAACGGTCACTAGGTTTACTATTTCGGTCAGACCAAGTTTTCTGATTCGGTCCCACCGAGATTGGTAAATTGTGTGTAACGGTTGGATTTTGTGTGGAGGCTATATATACCCCTCCACCTCTTTCTCATTTAGTGAGAGAGCCATCAGAACACACACATCATTCCAACTCATTTGTTCTGAGAGAGAACCACCTACTCATGTGTTGAGACCAAGACATTCCATTCCTACCATATGAATCTTGATCTCTAGCCTTCCCAAGTTGCTTTCCACTCAAATCTTCTTTCCACCAAATCCAAATCCTATGAGAGAGAGTTGAGTGTTGGGGAGACTATCATTTGAAGCACAAGAGCAAGGAGTTCATTACCTACACACCATTTGTTACTTCTTGGAGAGTGGTGTCTCCTAGATTGGCTAGGTGTCACTTGGGAGCCTCCGACAAGATTGTGGAGTTGAACCAAGGAGTTTGTAAGGGCAAGGAGATCGCCTACTTCGTGAAGATCTACCGCTTGTGAGGCAAGTCCTTCGTGGGCGATGGCCATGGTGGGATAGACATGGTTGCTTCTTCGTGGACCCTTTGTGGGTGGTTGCTTCTTCGTGGACCCTTCGTGGGTGGAGCCCTTCGTGGACTCGCGCAACCGTTGCCCTTGGGTGGAGCCCTGTGTGGACTCGCGCAACCGTTACCCTTCGTGGGTTGAAGTCTCCATCAACGTGGATGTAGGATAGCACCACCTATCCGAACCACGGGAAAAACATCTGTGTCTCCAATAGCGTTTGAACTCTCCAAACCCTTCCCTTTACATTCTCGCAAGTTGCATGCTTTACTTTCCGCTGCCCATAAACTCTTTGCATGCTTGCTTGAATTGTGTGATGATTGCTTGACTTGTCCTAGAATAGCTAAAATCTGCCAAGAACTAAAATTGGGAAAAGGTTAAGTTTTTATTTGGTCAAGTAGTCTAATCACCCCCCTCTAGACATACTCGATCCTACAAGTGGTATCAGAGCTTTGGTCTCCATTTGCTACATCTCCATAGCTTTTGGTGGTCATAGCCTTGGTTTCACAACCTAGGAGAGTATGGCGTCTAGCGAGGGAAATTATCACCGTAGAGGTCCTTACTTTGATGGTACTAATTTTGCTAGTTGGAAGCATAAAATGAAAATGCATATTCTTGGACATAACCCCGCTGTTTGGGCTATTGTGTGTGTTGGTTTGCAAGGTGACTTCTTTGATGGGAGAGAACCAAACCGTGAAGCTACCGCGGATGAGTTGATGTTGCAATACAATGCTCAAGCTTGTGATATTCTCTTCAACGGATTGTGCCCCGAAGAATTCAACAAAATCAGCCGTCTTGAGAATGCAAAGGAAATTTGGGACACTTTGATTGATATGCACGAAGGTACCGACTCCGTCAAGGAATCCAAGTTGGATGTGCTTCAAAGCCAACTTGACAAGTTCAAGATGAAGGATGGTGAAGGTGTCGCCAAAATGTACTCTAGGCTTGCTCTCATCACAAATGAGATTGCCGGCTTAGGAAGTGAAGAGATGACCGATAAATTCATCATCAAGAAGATTCTAAGAACCTTGGATGGAAAATATGATACTGTGTGCACATTGATCCAAATGATGCCCAATTACAAAGATCTTAAGCCAACGGAAGTGATTGGTAGAATTGTTGCTCATGAGATGTCACTTAAGGATAAAGAGGAACTTCACAACAAATCAAGTGGTGCCTATAAAGCCTCATGTGAAGCCCCTACATCATCAAGTGAGAAACAAGACTTCAATGAAGAATTGAGCTTAATGGTGAAGAACTTCAACAAGTTCTACAAGAGTAGAAGCAAAGATAGAAGCTTCAAGTCAAGGTCCTACAATGACAAAAGATCTTCTAGTCGAGAGCGAAACTGCTACAATTGTGGAAGACCCGGACACTATTCCAATGAGTGTACGGCTCCCTACAAAAGAAGAGAAGATTCTCCAAAAAGAAGAAGCAAAGAATCACCATCAAGAGAGAGAAGGAGTAGAGATGATCGTTATGAACGAAGATACTCACGGAGAAGCAAGGATTCGGAAAGGAAGGAAAAATCATCAAGGAGCTACACAAGACAAAGACATCAAGCTCATGTTGGTGAATGGGTATCCGGCTCCGACTCCGACAGCCACTCCGAGAGAAGTTATTACTCCAGCTCTGAAGATACTCAAGATGAAGGTGTTGCCGGTCTAGCACTTGTGTCAACCAACTCCTACGACATATTTGACTCACCAAATGAGGGAATTGGAAGATGCTTCATGGCCAAAGGTCCTAAGGTAACACACCCCGAGTATGTTGATTTCAATAGTGATGAAGATGACTTGTTAGGTGATGATTTGCTTGTTGACAACTCTAGTGATGAATACTATGATGAAATGTCAATTAAACATGCTAATCAAGATAAAACGAATGACAATGATAAGGAGAAGATTGAGGCTCTAACTAAAGAACTAAAAACTCTTAAGTTAGCTCATGACACTATCTTCGAAGATCATCGAGAACTTTTAAGAGCTCATGAGAAATTACGCTTTGAAAAGCTCAATCTTGAGCAAGAGCATGAGTTCTTAAAAGCAATCAACGATGATCTCCGCAAGAAAAGTTCTTCTTACATTGCCAAGCGTTTACTCTTATCCACTTACATGCCTCAAGTCAAGTCTAACAAGAAAGATTCTTCCTCTAGTAGTAACAATGATCATGCTAAATCCAATATTGTTGCTTCTAGTTCTCTTGATTCCACTAATGATTCTCTTAGCCAAGTTACACTTGAGCAATAAAATAGCTTATTGAAGGGAATTATAGAGAAAGGAGTGTACAAAAGCCTTGCCGGGAGTAAGCAATTCGAGGAAATTGTGCGCAAGCAAGGAATGCACCGGAGGAATCAAGGTGTTGGTTTTGAACGAAAGTTCAATGCCAATGGAGTTGAGTGGGAAGAACATCAATACCCCAAGACAAAGTTTGTCCCTCAACAAGAGAAGTATACTTCTTTCAAGGGGACACAAGCTCAAGATGATCTTCCACCACAAGACTACGAGCAAAAAGGCAAGGACAAGCTTCAAGAGGAAATTGATGCATTTGAAGAAGCTCCTAAGACCTTAGTCAAGTGGATTCCCAAGACTTCTTCAAGTTCCACTTCATCAAGTACGACTACAACTCCAAGGATTCCCATCAAGATGATGTGGATCCAAAAGAAGAAGAACTAGAGAGTTCCTGAGGGTGACTCCGCCAACATACTTCACTCTTATCATTTTTGGCAAGAACAAGTGCAATCAACTTTCACATCTTGCACTAGTTCAAGGAGTCACAAACCCTCTTGTTGGTAAGACAAGGGACAAGGTAACCCAAAAGCTTTCATGGACATCATCTTTTGTGTGCATCACTCTATGTCTATGGATATCCTTGCTTGTTCCTTGTGGGACTAACCCATGTAGGTATTGAAAGTGCAATTCACTCAAATGGATAGCTCCAAGAGATCTACATCAACGTTGAGCATCCACATCTTCAATATCTACATGAAGTCATCATCGACAAAACCCAAGGTTAGTTCATCCCTCTTAGGGGGGATATCACATCTAGGGGGAGCTTTACTCTAAGACTTGAGCTAAAGCAACTCTAAAGATGTGAACAAAACAATACTTTATGTAAAAGTGGTAACCCCACTTGAGCTTAAACGATGAGTATGACCTACGATCAAGTGTTCTCACTTGACTCCTAAGTCAATATACTCATATATAGATGACCTAGTCATTGCAAATTGCTTGATAGATGCTAGAATTGGTTGTGCATGCCTTGCCACATATTTCATTTGCCATCTTATTGTGTGAGCATGCTGATTGCATATTTTACTCATTCGAGGACATCCACTTGTTGTTTTGACTGTTTGGCTTTATCCTCTTTTGCCAAGTGGATGGACAAGAATGCCTAAGAACCTCCTCTAGCTATCTATGCTCTTCTCGTCTCAAACTCTATTCATGCTGCATCACAAATTTTGATCAAGTCAGATTCGAACCACTCTGTGTGAGGAGCGCTCGGAGTCCCCGATTCGTCATAGACTTAAACTTCCAAAACCTCTTTATGATCCTCGGTCTGACCGATACTCCACTTTCTGTCCTACCGAGATCATTAAGTTGATCTAGGTTTTCGATCTCGGTGCAACCGATTTGAACCTTTTGGTCACACCGAGTTTCAGTAACTGCACACAGTTATGAATCTCGGTGCCACCGAGTTGTTCCACTCGGTCACACCGACAGGGTCGGGCTATATATAGTCACGGGCAAAATTTGGAAATTTCTCCAAACCCCTTCGCCCGCGCGATAGCCTGCTCTGCCCTCGAGGTCTCCGGATTGTCTTCTCGCCGCCAGCAGCCTCCTGTCGCTGGTCTTCGCCGCCGTCAACGGGAATTCTGCCCCGCCGTTGCCGCCATAGCAAGTCCCCGCCGAACTAGGGTATGGACTTGATTTTTGTGCTATTCCTTGATCTGATTCCTAGCACATTGTGATCATGCTGTTTCTAGCCACGTTTGATAAACTTCTATCCAATCAAAACGCTCATAGATTAGGTTTGATTCGAAAATTCTAGGTTTAGGTTTCCGCAGAAACCATCTCGGACCCACCGAGTTGAAAAACTCGGTCCCACCGATTTGGCATATGCCATTGCACAAGTGAGACTCAGTCTGACCGAGAATTACTTATCGGTGTGACCGATTTTGGAACTCTGTGAAACCCTAGCAGTCTCGGTGCCACCGAACTGTGACTCGGTCCTACCGAGTTCACTAGTTTAGGTTCCAAAACTGCTTCGGTATCACCAAGTCTGAAAGTCGGTAGGTCCGAGATGATTTCAGTGGGAAACTAAAACTAAGTTTTTGAATCATTCCTTTTTGCAAAAATCTCTGCATTTTGTGATGCTCATCCACTCTATCTCCTCTATAATCTATTCACAGGGTCAGCAGTCAGTTTGCATCATGTCAGACCAGAGTGACAGCCAAAACTTGTCAGAGCAGCAAGTGCAGCTGAGTGAGGGCACTAGCCCCTCAAGTTCCTCAGATGATGGCAGCAGGAGCACACCCAGCAACCTGCCTAAAGCTACCACTAGACAAAGGAAGAAGAAAACCTCAGATTCTGAAGATGAGGACTATGTGGCAGAGGAAGAGGCCACTTCCAAGAGAGTTGAGCCAGCTCAAGGCTCAAAGCCAGGCCTGAAAATCAAAAGGCCAGCAGGCAGGCAGCCCATGTCAAAGGCTAGAGCCTCAACTGAGAAGCCTGCTCCCATTGAGCCCGTTGCATCTGAGGGCAAGAAAAGGAAAGAGAGAGTGAAGAAGACTGTGGCTAGAATGCTTGGGAAGGCCTCCATCATGGTAGAAGAGGAGGAGGAAGAAGAGGCAGCTGCACCAGCGCCCAAGGCAGCCAAACTTATGGGAGATGCCATAAGGTCAGGGGGAGCTGCATCCAAGCCCAAGGAAGCACCTAAGGCTGCATCTAAGCCTAAAAGTGCACCAAAGAGGAACACAAGAAGCATCCTAGCCACTGAGAAGAACAAGGCCCCAGTGCCTGAGACTGTTGCAGAGGAAGAGGAAGAGAGTGTCCTTCGGAAGCTCAAGCCCAAGATCCCAGACCACAACGATGCTCATCCTGTGGCTGAGGATATGAAGCTAAGGAGAGACTCAGGGCTCAGGAAATGGAGAGAAGCAGATCCATATGCTTCTAGGAGAAGGACTGCAGTGGACTACATGTTTCATACCAAGGAGCAGCAGGATTTCTATGAGACTGTGCTGCTAGATAAGAAGCCCATTGTCTGTGATATGCGATGGGTTGATTGGACATATATCAAGGAGAATGAGGAGCACTATCCTGGAGTGCAAGACAGCTTCATAGCTTGTGGAGTAGTTGACTTTGTTGGGCAGAAGCTCACAAAGTGGAATGAGGAACTTATCATGCAGTTCTACTCCACAGCTCACTTTTATCCGGATGGCAGGATCACATGGATGTCTGAGGGTACGAAGTACCACTCTACTGTTGAGGAATGGGCAAAGCTAATCAATGCCCCAGAGGAGCAAGCAGATGACTTGGACATTTATGCCAAGAAAAAGATGGACCACAACTCCATGTCCAACATGTACAAGGAGATTCCGAATGAAGCACTTGACACATTCAAGTTTGGCTCAGTGCATTATCTGCTCTCAGGATTGCCTACGATCAACTGGATCCTTAGGCACACCCTTCTGCCCAAGTCTGGAGATCACAAGATGATCAGAGGTCACGCGATCAATTTGCTTCATGTTTTTGACGTGCCTCAAAAATTCAAAGTTATGAGCCTCATAGTGGAAACGATCAAAAGGACTGCGGCAGATCAGAAGAGGAGCTGTGGATATGCCCCTCAGATTCAGGAGCTCATCAACTCCAAGATGGGCACGGGCGTATATTTGTTGGATAAGGAACACCTGCCCATCCATCCAGATTTCGAGGACAATGAAGTTGTTATGACTGAGAACGAGCCATCATCTGCCCAAGCATTTGCAAAGAAGGAGAAGGCGAAGAAGGAAAAAGCTGCCAGGATGCCTACTCAAGCGGAGGCATCTGATTACTTCTTGAAGACCAAACAAGAGCAGCTTGGTTACTTGATTGCATCCACGCTGAGAATTGAGCAAAGTCTGGCCAACCTCACTAAGTATCAGCAGAGCCTAGAGAGGATCATGGAACAGAAGTTCTATGACTTGGATGTCAAAGTAACGGAAGTTCAGTCTGCAGTGGAGCAGCTCCAGGAGGACATGAATGAGAGGAGAGGCAGGACCACGACTCATGCTTTTTCTAGAGTGCCACGAGGCCCGAGGTCGTCTGCCGTGCCAGTTGCTGACACCAGAGCCACTACTTCAGCACCAGCTACAGCCTCAGCTCCAGCGTCTACTTCAGCTCAAACTCCAGCGACTACTTCAACATCTACAGAAGCCTTCGTCCTTGGAGTGATCCGGACTCCACCACCACTTGAAGATCAAGCCTGAGCGTCGATCTAGTGCTATGCATTTTCTAGGAACTTTTTGGTAACTTGTTGCCAAAGGGGGAGAAGATGTATAGATCATAGGCTTCGCTAGAGAGTGTGTTGCTTTTCTCTCTTGCTTTATTTGGTGGTTTTTCGAACCTTTTCTGCTTTTGAGTGCTTGATACTATGTCCTTATGCCTGTAAGACATCGATGATCATGTGTTTGATCATAAGCTACACTTAATGTTTGCTTGATGCTTGCTTAAATATTATCATTCTATCTATCATTTGTGATCATTCACTATTCTTGGTGATGAGTGCATGTATTTCAATCTTATCATTTTGAGCGCTCCACCAAGATGTATGTGACATGGAAGAGTAACCCATGATTCTAATTCTTTGTGCATTTGCAGTCCAAAGAAAATTTTAAATATGCACAAATTTAGGGGGAGCTCTTACTTATCACATACCTCTCAAAGCGACGATATATTTCATGCTTATTATCATTTGTCGAAGCTTTGATCTATATGTTGTCATCAATTACCAAAAAGGGGGAGATTGAAAGTGCAACTATCCCTAGGTGGTTTTGGTAATTCATAACAACATATAGCTCATTGAGCTAATACTATTCCAAGATAATTATTTCAGGAAAGCTCAATGATTGGCATGGCATGGATGTGAAAGTGGAACCCTCAAAATGCTAAGGACAATGGATTGGCTCAAGCTCAAAAGCTCAAGACTCTTAATTTTATATTTTAGTGATCCAAGATCACATTGAGTCCATAGGAAAAGCCAATACTATTAAGGAGGGATGAGGTGTTGCTTAATGAGCCTCTTGCTTCATGTGCTTAGTGATACGCTCCAAAACCCTCAACTACTTTCCCATATCCACATATGACCAAAACTCTAAGCCAAACTCGGTCCTACCGATTCTTCCTATCCGGCGCCACCGAGTTTCACTTGTCATTAGCCACTGCCAAACCCTAGCAATTCGGTTCTACCGATAAGGATCTCGGTCCCACCGAGATGGGGTTGCAAACTCTCTGTTTCCCTTTCGTAACTTTTCGGTCCCACCGAAAGAGCGAATCGGTCCCACCGAGATTGCAATGTAAACTCAGTGTTTCCCTTTTGTAACTTTTCGGTCTCACCGAGTTCCACTCGGTCTCACCGAAAGAGCAAATCGGTCCCACCGAGTTTGCCTGACCAACTCTCTGGTTAGCTAATTACCAAATTCGGTCTCACCGAGTTTGTGTAATCGGTATCACCGAGATTACGTTATGCCCAAACCCTAACCAAATCGGTCCTACCGAGTTGCATGTCAGACCCACCGAAATTCCTAACGGTCACTAGGTTTACTATTTCGGTCAGACCGAGTTTTCTGATTTGGTCCCACCGAGATTGGTAAATTGTGTGTAACGGTTGGATTTTGTGTGGAGGCTATATATACCCCTCCACCTCTTTCTCATTTAGTGAGAGAGCCATCAGAACACACACATCATTCCAACTCATTTGTTCTGAGAGAGAACCACCTACTCATGTGTTGAGACCAAGACATTCCATTCCTACCATATGAATCTTGATCTCTAGCCTTCCCAAGTTGCTTTCCACTCAAATCTTCTTCCCACCAAATCCAAATCCTATGAGAGAGAGTTGAGTGTTGGGGAGACTATCATTTGAAGCACAAGAGCAAGGAGTTCATTACCTACACACCATTTGTTACTTCTTGGAGAGTGGTGTCTCCTAGATTGGCTAGGTGTCACTTGGGAGCCTCCGACAAGATTGTGGAGTTGAACCAAGGAGTTTGTAAGGGCAAGGAGATCGCCTACTTCGTGAAGATCTACCTCTAGTGAGGCAAGTCCTTCGTGGGCGATGGCCATGGTGGTATAGACATGGTTGCTTCTTCGTGGACCCTTTGTGGGTGGTTGCTTCTTCGTGGACCCTTCGTGGGTGGAGCCCTTCGTGGACTCGCGCAACCGTTGCCCTTGGGTGGAGCCCTGTGTGGACTCGCACAACCGTTACCCTTCGTGGGTTGAAGTCTCCATCAACGTGGATGTAGGATAGCACCACCTATCCGAACCACGGGAAAAACATCTGTGTCTCCAATAGCGTTTAAACTCTCCAAACCCTTCCCTTTACATTCTCGCAAGTTGCATGCTTTACTTTCCGCTGCCCATAAACTCTTTGCATGCTTGCTTGAATTGTGTGATGATTGCTTGACTTGTCCTAGAATAGCTAAAATCTGCCAAGAACTAAAATTGGGAAAAGGTTAAGTTTTTATTTGGTCAAGTAGTCTAATCACCCCCCCTCTAGACATACTCGATCCTACATGCACTCTCTGATGTCACACATGGGTTGTTTCACCTTGGAAAAACCTTTGTGGGTGCCCTCCTCGTGGTGGTGGTCGTGGTCGATGAGATCTGACTTGGCAATTGAGGATCCCAAGCCACCGTCATAGAACGTGTCCTTCAGAAATGACAAAATGGGCTCGATGGCGTATAAGGATCGCAAATCCTTGACCACTTGCCGGAGGAGATCAATGGCAGGGCTGTCAAAGAGATCCACAGTTGTTGAACTAGAGGGGTTGGGGATGGACCATGTAACCTGTGACATGGCCCGCGTGAAGCCATAGCTGTCGACGAGCTTGATGTCGTAGCCAGCGTTCCCGAGATACAGTAATACGCAAGCCCGTTGACATGAAGCCTTTGGCATGGCAACGTAGTCAACATCTTCGCCGGCTTCCGCAACGACGTGTTGCTCCAGGATTGATAGGTCGGGGCGAATGGCGGCCACCTTGCCAACGTCCGCCGGAGAGGCCATGATAAACCTCTTCTTGGCCGAACGCTCGCCGGGCTCCCCGGGATATGTGGTCGAGCTTAGGGTGTGACATTCTGGAGTAGGGGATGTGGATCTGGCGGGGAGGGACACCGCAGGCCTCATCTAAAAACTCAGGGGAGTAGGGCGATGGTATGGGAATCGCTGGGTAACCTGAACTTTATTATCTAAGCTAGGAGGAACGGGAAGACCAGCATGGGTTGGCGGCGGCGCCGGCAGCCGTGAGCTAGAGTTTGAGGGGGGAGGGGGCCGGGTGGGGGACTGCATAGGGGGGTAGGGGATGGTGGTGTTTGAGGATACGCCACGACTACTGAAAATTTTAGTAATGGTGGGTGGAGATGGTGGTGGACGAGGGAGGGCGACGGTTCAAATGCCTCGGCTACTGTAATTTTACTATAAGGTCGGTGCTGGAGGAGCGTGGGCGACGGTTGAAGTACGGTGGCTACTAAAATTTGGGTAAAGGAATTGATGCGGGGCGGGAGTTCCCAAGATAGCGCACGGTCCAATAAGAATATGCATGTATGATAATAAGGAAAAGTGGCGGAACCGCCGATTTTTGTAACGCTCAAGATGGGTAGTTTGTTTTTATATTTCTAGCTAGCTGGTCAATCGCACACGGTTCGTCCTAATTTCTAAATAAACTTACCCGCCTTTAGCTTGCGCGGTCATGGTGATTTTATAGCGCACTTGCAACGCACACGGTTAAGCCAGTACCTCCACTAGTTGCTCGCACTTGCGAAGTCGTGGTGATTTTACAGCAAAAAATAACTTATAAAAACATAGTCTACAAATTAGCAAAACAAGGATCCAAAGGTTTATATGATCAACATGTCAGGTCATTATAGAGATAAGGTAACTATGGAGATATTTATCTCTTTATATCTATAATGACCGTGTCATGGCGATTAAATGAATCTTGAGACATGTAACTTCCCACCGGGTCACCCATCCTTGGACTACTCCAGCCCAAGCACGCTTAACTTCCGTATTCTATTTGACTAGGCTAGCGGATGGGAAGCGGCACCTTGCGGATAGGAATTGCCTCCTTGCCTTTAAGGCATTTAACGTTGGTCACCCTATGGGACCTACCCCCTCCTATCACGCACATTTGTGCTTTTAGAAATTGTGTGTGATATTTACATGGCTGGTGTGTCGCCGTCTAGCCTTCAATGAGCACTGACACTGGTAGCGAGAAGCCGATGGGAGAAGAGGCGGGAAATCAATGAGAGGAGTGGCGGGAAATGGTAGCCTGTTTAGAAAATGTAGTAGAGATGGAAGCGTGAGCTAGCACGACGCATGCGCATAGTGCTTACCCATGCACTGCATGTGCGGTCGAAAGGGCCGAGGGTTGGCGTTCGATCTGGGAGCATCCAACGATGCAGACGTACGATCTGTGGGGTTTGGATTCTGGCCAATCAGAACGCACGACACAGATCGTGCATGCAGCAGGGGGGAGGGGGTGTCTCGGCCACGGTTTGGTAGGCACACGGCTTTCGTGAGTGAACTGTGTGCTATTTGGAAACATTTCGTGAGAAAAATCTTGGTTTTTAAATCCCAGTAAATCCAAAACTCACCCGAAAATCGTGAAACTTGGCATGGTGTCACGACATGGCACATATATGTCAAGGATTTTTTTGTCCATTTTGGTGCAAGTTTTATTACAAGTCTCTTACAAACCGGAGCCTCTCTCAAAGAAGCCTCGTGGTTCCGATAGGGAAATGTGTCCCCTTGTGGGGGAAACGATAATCACTGCCTCTTTTCACCTTGTATTTCCTTCTACCGACAACATGGAACGACAATATATCCGTGCTAAAATTTAAACTTATTCAGGGTTCGTTTGGCCTTTTTATACACTAACTGAGTTTCCTATGCATTTGATGTCCATAATTCAAATATAAACTACAAAACATGCTCCAGTTCACCAAAATGGCTAGAAAAATTATACATGTCTCCTTCGGTGCATGTTTAGGTCCCATGCCAGGAATGGGAACGAATTACAACCGTACCAGCGTCATGGCTCGTCCTCAAACATTTGGAATCTCAGTTTTTAAATCCCCGTAAATCCTAAACTCACTAGAAAATCATGAAAGTAGGCATGGTGTCACATCATGGCACATATATGTCGTGGTAAAAACATTGTCCAATTTGGGCCAAGCTTTATTACAAAGCGGAGCTTCTCTCAAAGAAGCTAGCCTCGTGGTTCAGATAGGGAAACGTGTTCCCCTTGTGGCGAAACGTAATCACTGCCTCTTTTAGCCTTGTATTTTCTTCTATGGGCAACATGGAACGACGGGATATCCATGATGAAATTTAAACTTATTCAGGGTTTGTTTGGCCTTTTTATACACTAATTGAGTTTCCTAGGCATTTAATGTCCATAATTCAAATCTGAACTACAAATACATGCTCTAGTTCACCAAAATGGCTAGAAAAATTGTACATGTGTCCTTGGGTGCATGTTTAGGTCCCACGGCAGGAATGGGAACGAATTACCACCGTATCGGCGTCCTGGCTCGTCCTCAAACATTTGGATTCTCGTCTTTCAAATCCCCATAAATCCAAAACTCACCAAAAAGTCATCAAAGGTGGCATGGTGTCACATCATGGCACATATATGTCATGGTAAAAACATTGCCAATTTGGGCCAAGCTTTATTACAAACCTCTTACAAACCGGAGCTTCTCTCAAAGAAGCCTTGTGGTTCCAATAGGGAAATGTGTTCCCCTTGTGGCGAAACATAATTGCTCCCTCTTTTCGCCTTGTATTTTCTTCTACGGGCAACATCAAACGACATGATATCCATGCTGAAATTTAAACTTATTCAGGGTTCGTTTGGCCTTTTTAAACACTAATTGAGTTTCTTAGGCATTTAATGTCCATAATTCAAATATGAACTACAAATACATGCTCAAGTTCACCAAAATGGCTAGAAAAATTGTACATGTGTCCTTGGGTGCATGTTTAGGTCCCATGCCAGGAATGGGAACGAATTACAATCGTACCGGCGTCCTGGCTCGTCCTCAAAACATTTGGAATCTCGGTTTTTAAATCCCCATAAATCCAAAACGCACCAGAAAGTCATCATAGGTGTCATGGTGTCACGTCATGGCACATATATGTCGTGGTAAAAACATTGCCAATTTGTGCCAAGCTTTATTGCAAACCTCTTACAAAACTGGAGCCTGACGCTAGAACCCTCGTGGTTTCAATAGGGAAACGTGTCCCCTTGTGGGCCAAATGATAATCACTCCCTCTTCTAGCCTCGTATTTCTTCTACATGCAACACAGAACAACGGGAGATTCGCACTGAACTTTGAAATTATTCAGGGTTCGTTTGACCCTTTTTATTCATTAATTGAGTTTCTAGGCATTTAATGTCAATAATTCAAATCCAAACTACAAATACATGCTCCAGTGCACCAAAATGGCTAGAAAAAATATACATGTGTCCTTGGGGTGCATGTTTAGGTCCCATGGAACGAATGGGAATGAATTCAACCGTCTCGCCGTCCTGGCTTGGCCACAAACATTGCGAATCTCGGTTTTTAAATCTCTGTAAATCCAAAACTCACCAGGAAATCATGAAACTTGGCATGGTGTCACTACATGGTAGATATAATTTCCCAATTTGGGCGAAGCTATATTACAAGCCTCTTACAAACCGAAGCTTCTCGCAACCCTCGTGTTTCGGTGGGATAATCGCTGCCTCTTCTTGCCTTGAACTTTGTTTTCTACAGGCAACATAGAATAACAGGAGTGTCATGCTGAAATTTGAAACTGTCCAGGGTTCGTTTGGCCATTGTATATATTACTAATTAAGTTTTCTGCGCATTTAATGTAGTCCATAATTCAAATTTGAACTACAAGCACATGCTCCAGTGAAGCAAAATGGGTGGGAAATCGTACATGTGTCATTGGGTGCATGTTTAGGTCTCATTTAAGGAATGGGAATGAATTATAAACGTGCCATCGTCCTGAAACATTGAGAATCTCAGTTTTTAAATCCCAGTAAATAAAAAACTCACCCAAAAAACATGAAACTTGGCATGGTTTCATGACATGGCACATATATGTCGTGGTAAAAAAATTATCTAGTTTGAGAAGAGGCGCACACATTAGTAGCCAACAAAGTCCTTTTTGAAACAAAAGGCTGACACATTAATATCGCAAATGGTTGTATTATATGAACCGTGTAAAAATTTAACCATACTCGGTGGCGTGCATGCAGTTGTTTGATTAGACGAGATGAGAGCGAGAATTCTGTCGTGCACGCTCGACGGGACGCGTGCGAGCAGTCTGCCACACAGGCTCGATGGGATGTGTGCATCCTGTCCACCTCGCAGGCTCGATGGGACACGTGCGAGCAGCAAGGCCGCCCATGCTCACCGGGAAGCAAGCTCTTTGACCTCCATGCACCAGCCGCCGCCCGCCTCGCTCACAACTTCTACATTAATGGGTTAATTAAAGCACCTGCATGGAGGGTGTTTGCTTGTGATCCCATGGCAACATTTGCTTTGTTCGTGTTTTCAACTCGTATTCTGGCCTAATTTAAATTGCCACATACGCCAATGGATGATACGACCATAAATAAAATGGCAACGGATAATACAACAACAAATTTAGAATGGCGCAGATAATAATTGTCTTACATATTCCGGATAATTTAAAATGCCACATGTGGCAAAGCCCGGAAGACACGGGGGCAAGAGAAGAAGGAAATCCCAGACAACGATCTGGATCACTACTGTCTCTACTCGTCGATGGATCGCTGGGCGACGACATCCTCCAGCTCCTTCTTCAATTCCTCACGACTTTGCTTGAAAGCAGCCACAGATTCCTCCACCTCCTGCTCGCGCTCGATCTGGAGCTTCCTCAAGTCACCCATCAGTTCCTCGATGAACGCTGTCAGTGTCATCCTCGAGGCACTGCTCTGCTCATGTAGTATCTTCTAGCCGGCGGCCTCCTCCTCCTTCTTGGCGAGCGCCTTGAGGAGCTTCGCATT
This sequence comes from Triticum urartu, assembly GCF_056163025.1. Taxonomy (NCBI): domain Eukaryota; kingdom Viridiplantae; phylum Streptophyta; class Magnoliopsida; order Poales; family Poaceae; genus Triticum; species Triticum urartu. The sequence continues at coordinate 375,736,194 of NC_141874.1, forward strand.
GTCACCCATGAGTTGCTCGACGAGGCTGGTCACCTTGTCAATCGAGGCATCGCTGATCTCGAGCAGCTTCATTAAGCCGTCGACCAGCTCCTGCTGCTTAATGAGGCCAGCGAGAATGTCATCGGCGGCGGCCAAGGACTTCAGCTATGCCAGCTCGTTGTGATCGCCGATGTGGCGAGTACACTTGTGAGAGCCCTCGCGTGCCCATGAGAGCTCGTTCGAGGGCTCTGCGGCGCGTTGGGACATCTCTGTTGCGGATGTCGCTTTGCGGCGGGACCTCTCTAGTGCTTCTTCGGCCTTGGTCTTTGCTGCCTGGTTATATGTCCACCCGAAACTCCTCCTATCGGTCATGGCGGAACGACTTGACAGGAAAGACCAGTTTCATGGGTGAAGAAGAGAGGAACTGTGAAGTAATTTTCGAGTGGGTAGTTTTTATAGCCCGGTGCTAAGTGTGAACACATATTAGTTTGATCGGTGTGAACACATATTAGTTTGATCTGTGTGAACAGATTTGCAATTACTTATTGTGTTCTAATCTGCAATGTGACGAGAAACAAAGTCAAAATTTATTGATGGTTTTGGGCTTACAAAGCCCCGTTTCTGTTGTTCTGCCTCATCACAAATAGTTCTTTCGGATCAACCGTATGCCACGCATCGGAAGCCCGAAACGTGGGCCCTTGTTCTCGGATGTACGTGTATGTATCTGCCCACTATCACACATGGTCATCATATCACCATCGTATCCTATGGATGTGACGCCGCGTCTCCCACGAGGTGCCAGAAGGTTGACCACGTGGTTGCTCTCTGTGGCGTCCCTGCGCGTGCTATGCTCGCCGTTGAGGCAAATTTACAATGCCAATGGTTAATAATTGTCTTATATATTCAGGATAATTTAAAATTCCACATGCCGCAAGGCACAAAACAATCATGACCTACTTATGCATACAATTATAATAAAATATAGGCTAAAAGGCTGAGCCGGCGGCCTTCCAACGACGGTCTTCTCGGACTCCATGATCAGCGTATCACCCTTGTGGCCGTTCATTATGTGTAACTTACTAATCATCACACACGAGTACTCGCAAACACATCATGTGCGATACTCCTAGCCACCGCAAGCAACTAGTTTGCATTTCTCAAAGTTTTTTGAATGAACAGAATCACACACGAACTTACTATAGTAACCGTCTATGTTATAATTTCTCATCGCAAATAGTTCATCCGAGTGGGCTGTTTGTTGCGTATCACACACATCTGGTTTACACGAATCGTTTGTGTTCTTTCGGCTCATCGCAAATGCCGCATATCACACACATCTTGTTAAGATGAACCGTTTCCATTCTCTTGCCTAATGGAAAATAGTTTGTCCGACTGAACCGTATGCCTTATATCACACACACCTTGATCTGGCTGACCGTTTCTGTTGCATTCCCTAATAGAACGCAGTTCATCGAAGCAAACTAAATGCCATATATCGCACACACATTGATATGGCTGCTCGTTTCTGTTGTTCTTCATCATCGCAAACAGGTCTGCTGGATCAACCGTATGCCCAGCATCGCACACGTAACTAAAATCTGAGCTGTGTTTGATGTCTCTGCCATCGCACACAGTTTCGTCAAAGGGTCTCTGATCGTAGTGTTGCGTTAGCAGCATCTTGCAGTAGTGATAACCAAAGCAAATTACCATGCTGTTTAGAGACTCTCAAAATAATATAAGTGAATCATGAGAGATTTCTACAAAATAAAGCCACCGTCGTGCTGTAAAAATATATAAGTGAAGCTCTAGGGCAAAATTGCCTAGCTCATAAGATATAAGTGAAGCACATAGAGTATTCTAATAAATCACGATTCATGTCTGTCCCTCTCAAAAGGTGTGTACAGCAAGGATGATTGTGGCAAACTAAAAATTAAAGAATCATATCATACAAGACGCTCCAAGCAAAACACATATCATGTGGTGAATAAAAATATAGCCTCAAGTAAAGTTACCGATAGACGAACACGAAACAGGGGATGCCTTCCGGGGCATCTGAAAGTGCAACTATCCCTAGGTGGTTTTGGTAATTCCTAACAACATATAGCTCATTGAACTAATACTCTTTCAAGATGATCATTTCAGAAAGTTCATTGATTGGCATGGCATGGACTAGGAATGTGGACCCCTCAAAATGCTAAGGACACATATTGGCTCAAGATCAAGACTCTACATTTTATTTTAGTGATCCAAGATCACATTGAGTCCATAGGAAAAGTCAATACTATTAAAAGGGGATGAGGTGTTGCTGAATGGCTTGCTTGCTCAAAATGCTTAGTGATATGCTCCAAAAGCCCTCAACCACTTTCTCATATCCACATATGTCCCAAACCAGAAGTGAACTCGGCCCCACCGATTTGATCTATCCGGCGCCACCGAGTTCATTTGACATAGCCACAGCCAGAAACCCTAATCAGTCCGGTCTCACTGATAGGGATCTCGGTCTCACCGAGATGGGATTGCAAACTCTCTGTTTCCCTTCGTCACATTTTGGTCTAACCGAGATGAGCGATCGGTCCCACCGAGTTCGCAATGCAAACTCTCTGTTTCCCTTTCGTAACATTTCGGTCTCATCGAAATGAGCGATTCAGTCCCACCGAGTTTGCCTAACCAACTCTGTGTTTGCCTATTACAGAAATCGGTCTTACCGAGTTTATGTGATCGGTCTCACTGAGATTATGTTATGCCCTAACCCTAATGAAACCGGTCGCACCGAGTTGACATGTCGGTCCCACCGAAAATCCTAATGTTCACATTTTGAACTAAATCGGTCTGACCGAGTTTCATGATTTGGTCTCGCCGAGTTTGGTAAATTGTGTGTAACGGTTAGATTTTGTGTGGAGGCTATATATACCCCTCCACCCACTCTTCATTTGTGGAGAGAGCAATCATAACGTTCCTACACTTCCACCATACATTTTCTGAGAGAGAACCACCTACTCATGTGTTGAGACCAAGATATTCCATTACAACCACAAGAATCTCGATCTCTAGCCTTCCCAAGTTGCTTTGCACTCAAATCATCTTTCCACCAAATCCAAATCTATGAGAGAGAGTTGAGGGTTGGGGAGACTATCATTTGAAGCACAAGAGCAAGGAGTTCATCATCAACACACCATCTTTTACCTTTTGGAGAGTGGTGTCTCCTAGATTGGTTAGGTGTTACTTGGGAGCCTCCGACAAGATTGTGGGGTTGAACCAAGGAGTTTGTACGGGCAAGGAGATCGCCTACTTCGTGAAGATCTACCCACGTGAGGCAAGTCCTTCGTGGGGGAAGGCCATGGTGGGATAGACAAGGTTGCTTCTTCGTGGACCCTTCGTGGGTGGAGCCCTCTGTGGACTCGCGCAACCGTTACCCTTCATGGGTTGAAGTCTCCATCAACGTGGATGTACGATAGCACCACCTATCGGAACCACACCAAAAATCTCCATGTCTACATTGCGTTTGCTCCCTCCAAACTCCTCCCTTTTACCTTCATGTGCAATGTTTTACATTCCGCTGCTATACTCTTAGACTTGCATGTGTAGGTTGTTTACTTGACTAGTGCTAAGTTGCTAAAATCTGCCAAGACTTAAAATTGGGAAAAGGATAGATTTTTATTTTGTTAAGTAGTCTAATCACCCCCCCCCCCTCTAAACATATTTTCGAACCTACAAGTGGTATCAGAGCTTTGGTCTCCATTTGCCTTGATTTCCATAGCTTTGGTGATCATAGCCTTGGTTTCACAACCTAGGAGAGTATGGCGTCTAGCAAGGGAAATTACCACCATAGAGGTCCTTACTTTGATGGTACTAATTTTGCTAGTTGGAAGCATAAGATGAAAATGCATATTCTTGGACATAACCCTGTCGTTTGGGCTATTGTGTGTATTGGCTTGTAAGGTGAATTCTTTGATGGGAGAGAACCGGACCGTGAAGCTAGCGTGGAAGAGTTGAAGATGCTAAAATACAATGCTCAAGCTTGCGATATCCTCTTCAACGGATTCTGTCCCAAGGAATTCAACAAAATCAGCCGTCTTGAGAATGCAAAGGAAATTTGGGATACTTTGATTGATATGCACGAACGTACCGACTCCGTCAAGGAATCCAAATTGGATGTGCTTCCAAGTCAGCTTGACAAGTTCAAAATAAAGGATGGTGAAGGTGTCACTGAAATGTACTCTAGGCTTGCTCTCATCACACATGACATTGCTGGCTTAGGAAGTGAAGAGATGGCTGGTAGCTTCATCATCAAGAAGATCCTAAGAGCCTTGGATGCAAAACATGATACCTTGTGCACATTGATCCAAATTATGCCCAATTACAAAGATCTCAAACCAACGGAAGTAATTGGAATAATCATTGCTCATGAGATGCCACTCAAGGATAAACAAGAGCTTCACAATAAGACAAGTGGTGCTTACAAAGCCTCATGTGATGCTCCTACATCATCAAGTGAGAAACAAACCTTCAATGAAGAATTGAGCCTAATGGTGAAGAATTTCAACAAGTTCTGCAAGAGTAAAAGCAAAGCAATAAGTTCCAAGTCAAGGTCCTACAATGACAAAAAATCTTCAAGTCGTGAGCGTAATTGCTACAATTGTGGAAGACCCGGACACTACTCCAATGAGTGTACGGCTCCCTACAAAAGAAGAGAAGATTCACCCAAAAGGAGAAGTAGAAGAGAAGAATCACCTCCAAGAGAGAGAAGGAGTAGAGATGATCATTACGAATGTAGAACCTCTCCCAAAAGCAAAGATTCGGAAAGGAAGGACAAGTCATTAAGGAGCTACACAAAATGAAGACATCAAGCTCATGTTGGTGAATGGGTATCCGGTTCCGAATCCGACAATCACTCCGAGAGAAGTTATCACTCTGACTCCGAATATACTCAAGATGAAGGTGTTGCCGGTCTAGCACTTGTGTCAGCCAACTCCTATGACATATTTGACTCACCAAATGAAGGAATTGGAATTTTCTTCATGGCTAAAGGCCCAAAGATATCACACCCCGAGTATGTTGATTTCAATAGTGATGAAGATGACTTGCTCGGCGATGATGATTTACTTGTTGACAACTCTAGTGATGAGAACTATGATTAAATTGCTATTAATCATGCTAATCAAGATAAAACGAATGACGATGATAAGAAGGAGATTTAGCGCCTAACTAAATAATTAAACACTCTCAAGTTAGCTCATGAAACTACCTTGGAAGATCATCAAGAACTTTTAAAGACTCATGAGAAGCTATGCTTTGAAAAGCTCAACCTTGAGCAAGAGCATGGGTTCTTAAAAGCAATCAATGATGATCTTCGCAAGAGAAGTTCTTCTTACATTGCCAAGCGTTTACTCTTGTCCACTTACATGCTACAAGTAAATTCTAGCAACAAGAGTAAGAAAGATTCTTCTTCTAGTAGTAACAATAATCATGCTAAATCCAGTATTGTTGCTTCTAGTAGTTCTCTTAATTCCACTAATGATTCTCTTAGCCAAGTTACACTTGAGCAAGAAAATAGCCTATTGAAGGGAATTATAGAGAAAGGTGTTTACAAGAGCCTTGCCAGAAGTAAGCAATTTGAGGAAATTTTACGCAAGCAAGGAAGGCACCGGAAGAATCAAGGTGTTGGTTTTGAACGAAAGTTCAATGCCAATGGAGTTGAGTGGGAAGAAGATCAATACCCCAAGACAAAGTTTGTTCCTCAACAAGAGAAGTATGATCCTACTTCTTTCAAGGGGACACAAGCTCAAGATGATCTTCCACCACAAGACCACAAGCAAAAAGGCAAGGACAAGCTTCAAGAAGAGATTGATGCATTCAAAGAAGCTCCCAAGGCCTTGGTTAAGTGGGTTCCCAAGACAACATCAAGTTCTACTTCATCAAGTACGACTACAACTCCAAGGATTCTGATCAAGATGGTGTGGATCCCAAAGAATAAGAACTAGAGAGTTCTCGAGGGTGACTCCACCAACATACTTCACTCATATCATCCTAGCGAGGACAAGTGCAAAGAACTTCCAAGTCTTGCACTAGTTCAAGGAGTCACAAACCCTCTTGTTGGTAAGACAAGGGACAAGGTAACCCAATGCTTTCATGGACATCATCTTGTGTGAACTTCACTTTATGTCTATGGATATCCTTGTTTGTTCCTTGTGGGACTAACCCATGTAGGTATTGAAAGTGCAACTCACTCCAATGGATTGCTCCGAATGATGTAAATCAACATTGAGCATCCACGTCTTCAACATCTACATGAAGTCATCATCGACAAAACCCAAGGTTAGTTCATCCCTCTTAGGGGGGATATCACATCTAGGGGGAGCTTTACTCTAAGATTTGATCTAAAGCAACTCTATTGGTGTGAAAACAACAATGCTTTATGTAAAAGTGGTAACCCCACTTGTTCTTAAATAATGAGTATGACCTATGATCAAATGTTCTCATTTCACTCCTAAGTCAATATACTCATATATAGATGACCTAGTCATCGCAAAATTGCTTGATAGATGGTAGAGTGTTTGTGCATGCTTTATCACATATTTCATTTGCCATTTCATTGTGTGAGCATGTTGGTTGCATATTTTATTCATTCAAGGACATCCATTTGTTGCTTTGATTGTTTGGCTCTTTTTCTTTCGCCAAATGGATGGACAAGAATGCCTAAGAACTTCCTCTAGCTATCTATGCTATTCTCGTCTCAAACTCTATTCATGCTACATCATAATGTTTGATCAAGTCAGATTCGAACACTCTGTGTGAGGAGCACTCGGAGTCCCTGATTCGTCATAGACTTAAACTTCCAAAACCTCTCTGTGCATTTTGGTCTGACCGATTCATCCTTTTCGGTTTGACCGAGTTCGCTGAGTTGATCTAGGTTTTCAATCTCGGTGCAACCGATTAGAACTTTTCGGTCACACCGAGTTGCAGTAACCGCTTGCGATTCTGCATCTCGGTGCCACCGAGTTGTTCCACTCGGTCACACTGACAGGAACGTGATATATATACCGTTGGGTCAAATTTTAGAAATTTCTCCAAAACCTCTCAGCCCGCATGTGTCCTGCTCTGCCGCCTCGGGTCTCCGGATCGTCCTCTCGTCACCAGCGACCTCCCGCCGCTAGTCTCCGTCGCTGTCAATGGAATTCAACCCCGCCGTTGCCGCCATAGCGAGCTCATCACCGAACTAGGGTATGAGTTCGAATCTTTGTGTTGTTCCTTTACTCCGATTGTTAGCACAAAGCAAATGCCATGTTCTTTACCACGTATGAAATCATCCTGTCCAGCAAAAACATCCCTTAGATTAGATTTGATTCGAAAATTTAGGGTTAGGTTTTTGCGGAACTCATCTCGGACCGACCGAGTTGTGGAAATCGGTCTAACTGATTTGGCTTAGGCCATTGCACTTGCACTTTTCCGTCTGACCGAAACTTGCAAATCGATGTGACCGAGTTCAACTCTCAGTGAAACCCTAGCAATCTCAGAGTCACCGAACTGTGTCTCAGTCTGACCGATTTCACTAGTTTAGACTCCAAAAGTTGCTTCGGTGTCACCGAGTTTAACAAGTCGATAGCTCTGAAATGCTTTCTGTGGAAAACTAAAACTAAGTTTTTGACTCATTTGTTTTGCAAAATCTATGCACTTTGTGACGCTCATCCATATCTCCTCCATAACTATTCACAGGGTTAGCTGTCAGTTTGCTTTGCCAGAATGTCCGATCAGAATGATAGCCAGAACAAGTCAGAAGAGCAGATGAACCTGAGTGAGGGCACTAGTCCCTCTAGCAGCTATGTTGAGGGTAGCAGGAGTACCCCAAGCAACTTTCCCAAGGTAGCTACAAGGACAAGGAAGAAGAGAAACTCAGACTCAGAGGATGAGGATTATGTTGCTGCTAAGGAAGAAGTGAGCTCCAAGAAAAAGGTTGTTAAGAAGGAGTTTGGCTTATCTGCATCCACCAAGCCTGGCATGCACAAGAAGGCTCTTGCAAAGAGGGTGCCAACCTTAAAAGCCAGGGCCTCAACTATCGAAACTTCCAAGTCACATGTTGAGGAGGCTGCTGGAGAGGGCAAGAAAAGGAAAGAAAGGGTCAAGAAAACTATGGCCAAAGTCATTGGAAGATCCTCTATGATGGATGTTCCAGAAGAAGAAGAAGAAGAAGAAGAAGAAGAAGGACAAGAAGAAGAAGAAGATGTTGCACCGGTACCCAAGTCTCAAAAGATGATAGGAGATGCCATCAAGTCTGGGGCTGCTCCTTCTAAGCCCAAGACATCTCCCAAAGCTTCTGCTCCACCTCCAAAGACTGCACCCAAGAGGAGCACAAGAAATATTCCTGCTGCTGAGAAGAACAAGGCCCAGTGCCTAAAACTGAAGAAGATATTCAAGCCCAAGTGCTTAGGAATCTCAAACCCAAGACTCCAGATCATGATGACAGCCATCCAGTGGCAGAAAACATGAAGATAAGGAAGGATGCATGACTCAGACTATGGAGACAATCTGACCCATATGCTATGAGGAGAAGGATTGCTGTTGATTACAGGTTCCACACCAAAGAGCAGCAAGACTTCTATGAGACCATATTGCTTGACAAGAAGCCAATTGTTTGTGATATAAAATGGGGGCAGATTGGGAATACATTGATGACAATGGAGACCATTTTCCAGGAGTGCATGACAGCTTCAGGCAATGTGGAGTAGACGAGTTTGTGGGTCAGAAGTTGACCAAATGGAATGATAAACTCATCATGCAATTCTACTCCACAGCACACTTCTATCCTAATGGAAAAATTGTCTAGATGTCTGAAGGTACTAGGTACCAATCTACAGTTGATGAATGGGCAAAATTGATCAACGCACCTGAAGAGCAAGAAGATGACCTAGATGTCTATGCCAAGAAGAAGGATCATTGAGACTAAATTTTATGATCTTGATTTAAAGGTGACAGAGATCTAGATAGCAGTTGAGCAGCTCTAGGAAGAAGCTGAGGAGAGGAAAGGGCAGGCTACCACAGATGCCTTTCAGAGAGTGCCAAGAGGTAGAGATCTGTTGCAATGCCAGTGACTGACACTAGAGCTACTACATCAGCACCTGCAGCCACAGCATCAGTGCCACCTCCAGTTCCCACTCCACCAGCTCCAACAACTTCCATAGATGCATTCATCCTTGGAGTCCTCTCAGTGCCTCCTCCCAAAGATCAAGCCTAGAGAGACACATAACACTATGCATTTTCAAGCTTTTTGGTAACTTGTCACCAGAGGGGGAGAAAGTATGTAGATCACAGGCGTCGAGAGAGAGAGAGAGAGAGCTTTGCTTCTTTTGCCTTCTTTGTCTTTTGGTTGATACTTATTTTGTGTGCTTGCTTGATACTTTATGTCTATGTGTGTGAGATACTTGTATGATCATGTGTTTTATCATATCCTACATTAATGCTTGTGCTTGAATGATGTTATCTCTCATATCTCTCTTATATGATCATTCACTTTGCCTTGGTGATGAGTGCATATTTTTTTACTCTCTATCATTTTGAGCGCTCCACCAAGATGTATGTGACATGGAAGAGTAAGCCATGATCCTAATTGATTGTGCATTTGCATTCAAAAGAAATTTTTTAAATAATGCACAAATTTAGGGTGAGCTCTTGCTTATCACATACTTCTCAAAGCGATGATGTATTTCAATCTTATTATCATTTGCCGAAGCTTAGATCTATATGTTGTCATAAATTACCAAAAGGGGAGATTGAAAGTGCAACTATCCCTGGGTGGTTTTGGTAATTCCTAACAACATATAGCTCATTGAACTAATACTCTTTCAAGATGATCATTTCAGAAAGTTCAATGATTGGCATGGCATGGACTAGGAATGTGGACCCCTCAAATTGCTAAGGATACATATTGGCTCAAGCTCAAGACTCTACATTTTATTTTAGTGACCCAAGATCACACTGAGTCCATAGGAAAAGCCAATACTATTAAAAGGGGATGAGGTGTTGCTTAATGGCTTGCTTGCTCAAAATGCTTAGTGATATGCTCCAAAAGCCCTCAACCACTTTCTCATATCCACATATATCAAACAACAAAAGTGAACTCGGCCCCACCGATTTGATCTATCCGGCGCCACCGAGTTCATTTGACATAGCCACAGCCAGAAACCCTAATCAGTTCGGTCTCACCGATAGGGATCTCGGTCTCACCGAGATGGGATTGCAAACTCTCTATTTCCCTTCGTCACATTTCGGTCTAACTGAGATGAGCGATCGGTCCCACCGAGTTCGCAATGCAAACTCTTTGTTTCCCGTTCGTAACGTTTCCATCTCACCGAAATGAGCGATTCGGTCCCACCGAGTTTGCCTGACCAACTCTCTGTTTGCCTATTATAGAAATCGGTCTTACCGAGTTTATGTGATCGGTCTCACCGAGATTATGTTATGCCCTAACCCTAATGAAACCGGTCCCACCGAGTTGACATGTCGGTCCCACCGAAAATCCTAATGTTCACATTTTGAACTAAATCGGTCTGACTGAGTTTCATGATTTGGTCTCGTTGAGTTTGGTAAATTGTGTGTAACGGTTAGATTTTGTGTGGAGGCTATATATACCCCTCCACCCACTCTTCATTTATGGAGAGAGCAATCGGAACGTTCCTACACTTCCACCATACATTTTCTGAGAGAGAACCACCTACTCATGTGTTGAGACCAAGATATTCCATTACAACCACAAGAATCTCGATCTCTAGCCTTCCCAAGTTGCTTTGCACTCAAATCATCTTTCCACCAAATCCAAATCTGTGAGAGAGAGTTGAGGGTTGGGGAGACTATCATTTGAAGCACAAGAGCAAGGAGTTCATCATCAACACACCATCTTTTACCATTTGGAGAGTGGTGTCTCCTAGATTGGTTAGGTGTTACTTGGGAGCCTCCGACAAGATTGTGGGGTTGAACCAAGGAGTTTGTACGGGCAAGGAGATTGCCTACTTCGTGAAGATCTACCCACGTGAGGCAAGTCCTTCATGGGCGATGGCCATGGTGGGATAGACAAGGTTGCTTCTTCATGGACCCTTCCTGGGTGGAGCCCTCCGTGGGCTCGCGCAACCATTACCCTTTGTGGGTTGAAGTCTCCATCAACGTGGATGTATGATAGAACCACCTATCGGAACCACGCCAAAAATCTCCGTGTCTACATTGTGTTTGCTCCCTCCAAACTCCTCCCTTTACCTTCATGTGCAATGTTTTTACATTCCTCTGCTATACTCTTAGACTTGCATGTGTAGATTGATTGCTTGACTTGTGCTAAGTTGCTAAAATCTGCCAAGACTTAAAATTGGAAAAATGATAGATTTTTATTTGGTCAAGTAGTCTAATCACCCCCCCCCCTCTAGACATACTTTCGATCCTACAGCATCCCCAAGCTTAGGCTCTTGGTTGTCCTTTAATATCACCTTGGGGTGCCTTGGGAATCCCCAATATTAGGCTCTTGTCACTCCTTATTCTATAGTCCATGAAATCCTCACCCAAAACTTGAAAACTTCACAACACAAAGCTCAACAGAAAATCTCATAAGCTCCGTTAGTATAAGAAATAAATCACCACTTCTGGTTCTGTTGTGAACTCATTTTTTATTTATATTGGTGTAATAACTATTGTATTCCAACTTTTCCATGGTTCATACCCCCCGATACTACCCATAGGTTCATCAAAATAAGCAAACAACACATAGAAAACAGGATCTGTCAAAAACAGAACAATTTGTAGTAAATTATAACTCTCGAATACTTATATAGCTCCAAATATTCTGAAAAAATAGGAAAACCTGACTAATTTGTATATTAATATTCTGTAAAAAGAATCAGTATTTTATCACGCTTATGTTAAAAATAAGAATTGTTTTCCTGAGCGCAAAAGTTTCTGTTTTTCAGCAAGATCAAATTAACTATCACTGTAAGCCATCCCAAAGGTCTTACTTGGCACAAACACTAATTAAAACACCAGAAACACATCTAACCAGAGGCTAGATGAATTATTTATTTAAAAAGAGCATGTAAAAATATTGGGTTGTCTCCCAGCAAGCGCTTTTCTTTAAAGCCTTTTTAGCTAGGCATTGAGATTTCGATGATGCTCACATGAAAGACAAGAATTGAAGCACAAAGAGAGCATCATAAAACATGTGGCAAACACACTTAAGTCTAATATAATTCATATGCATAGGAATTTTGTAAGCAAACAAATTATCAAGACAAGAAATATCTAGCATATGCAAAGGACATGAATAAAACGTTGACAATCTCAACAAAACGTGAGGTAATTTGGTAACATGGAAATTTCTGCAACCATATTTTCCTCTCTCATAATAATTACATGTAGGATCATAAGCAAATTCAACAGTATAGCTATCACATAACATATTCTCAACACAATCCACATGCATGCGAAGCTGACACTCTTCAAAAATAGTGGGATTAACATTAACTAAAGTCATGACCTCTCCAAACCCACTTTTATCAAAAATTTCATAAGATTGAACATTCTCCAAATATCTACGATCTAAAGTTGACACTCTTCCAAACCCACTTTCAATATTATTGCAAACATTATTGTCAATCTCATATTCATCATGGGGCTTAAATAAATTTTCAAGATCATAAGAAGAATCACCCCAATCATGATCATTGCAACAAGTAGTAGACATAGCAAAATCAGCATCCCCAAGCTTAGGGTTTTGCATATCATTAACACAATTGGCATTAATAGAATTTATAATAACATCATTGCAATCATGCTTTTTATTCAAGGCACAATCGTGAATCACTTCATAAATTTCCTCTTTTAGCACTTCATCAAAATTTTCAGATTCAAGAATTTCAAGCAAAACTTCATAAAGATAATCTAGTTCACTCAACTCACTAGCAATAGGTTCATCATAATTGGACCTCTTAAAAAGATTAGCAAGTGGATGAGGATCCATAAACTTTTTGTTTCCGAATTTCAATAAATACACAATTATGCCAAGCAAGCAAGCAAACAAGCCAAGTAAGACATAAATGGCAAACAAAAAGACGAACAGAAGAAGGGCGAAGAAAAAGGCAAATCTTTTTGTATTTCGTTTTAGAAGTGGGGGAGAGGAAAACGAGAGGCAAAAGGTGAATAATGTAATGCAAGATATGAGAGTTTATGATGGGTACTTGGTATGTCTTGACTTGGCATAGATCTCCCCGGCAACGGCGCTAGAAATTCTTCCTGCTACTTCTTGAGCTTGTATTGGTTTTTCCCTTGAAGAGGAAAGGGTGATGCAGGAAAGTAGAGATAAGTATTTCCCTTAGAGAACCAAGGTATCAATAAAGTAGGAGACAACGCACAAATCACCAATACCTGCACAAACAATCAAACACTTGCACCCAACGTGATAAAGGGGTTGTCATTCCCTTCACGGCCACTTGCAAAAGTGAGATATTGTAAGCAGTTGCTGCCCTAGACTAGCTGCATGGCCATGCACGTCGTGCATGCCCCCCACCTCTCGCACGTCGTGTGTCCCACTCTCCCTCTCTCTCCTGTGCTATGCGCCCTGTATATGTACGACTCGTGTATATAATCACAGCAATGCAATGAGAGCACTCAAGGTGCATTACTCTCTCGATCTCTCCTGCTCACAGATCTGATAGAGATAGATAAAACTAAACAAAAGATAAAGTAAATACTTTGGCATTTTCGGATTATAGATCAGAAAGTAAAAGATTGCAAAATAGTAGATCGGAGACTTGTATGATGGAAAATAGAAGGTCGGAAACTAGTATGATGGGAAATAGACACGGGGGCCATAGGTTTCACTAGAGGCTTCTCTCGAGATGGCAAATAATATGGTGGCTGAACAAATTACTGTTGACCAATTGATAGAAAAGCGCAAAGTTATGACGATATCTAAGGCAATGATTATGAAATATAGGCATCACGTCCATGTCAAGTAGACCGACTCCTACCTGCATCTACTACTATTACTCCACACATTGACCAACTCCTTCCTGCATCTAGAGTATTAAGTTCATGAAGAACAGCGTAACGCTTTAAGTAAGATGACATGATGTAGAGGAATAAACTCAAGCAATATGATGTAAACCCCATCTTTTATCCTCGATGGCAACATACAATATGTGCCTCGCTACCCCTACTATCATTGGGTGATGACACCGCAAGATTGAACCCAAAGCTAAGCAATTCCCCCATTGCAAGAAAAACCAATCTAGTTGGCCAAACTAAACTGATAGTTCGAAGAGAATTACAAAGATATCAAATCATGCATAAAAGAATTCAGAGAGGATTCAAATAATATTCATAGATAAGCTGACCATAAATCCACAATTCATTAGATCTCGACAAACACACCACAAAGGAAGATTACATTAGATCAATCTCCAAGAACATCGAGGAGAACATGGTGTTGAGAATCAAAGAGACAGAAGAAGCTATCTAGCTACTAGCTATGGACCCATAGGTCTAAGTTAAACTACTCATGCTTCATCGGAAGGGCAATAGAGTTGATGTAGATGCCCTCCGTGATCGAATCCCCCTCCGGTAGGACGCCGGAAAAGGCCCCAAGATGGGATATCACGGGTACAGAAGGTTGCCGCGGCGGAAAAGTGTTTTCGTGGATTCTGCTGGTGGTTTGGGAATATATGTGAATATATATAGGAGGTAGAATTAGGTCAGGAGAGTCACGAGGGGCCCACAAGGCAGGGGGCGCGCCTTCCCCCCTTGTGGCCGCCTTGTGGCTCTTCTGACTTGATCTCCAAATCGCCGGGGTGTATTCTGGTCCAAGAAAAATCATCGCGAAGGTTTTATTCCGTTTGGTATTCCTTTTCCGTGAAGCTAAAAAACAAGGAAAAAACATAAACTGGCACTGGGCTCTAGGTTAATAGGTTAGTCCCAAAAATAATATGAAATAGCATATTAATGTGTATAAAACATCCAAAACAAATAATATAATAGCATGGAATAATCAAAAATTATAGATACATTGGAGACATATCATTGTTGAAGATGTTGACGAAGATTGGTGATTGCTTGTATCTACGTTGGTAATTCCCCGAAGAGGAAGGGATGGTGCAGCACAACAAAGGTAAGTATTTCCCTCAGTTATGAAACCAAGGTTATCAATCCAGGAGGAGAACCAAGCAACACTATGTAAACAACACCTGCACACAAACAACAAATACTTGCAACCCAACGCGTGAAGGGGTTATCAACGGTATCGATATAGATTAAATTTTATGAGATTTGATAAATAGATCTAACTAAAATACAAAACAAAATAAACAAAGAAAAATTGCAGCAAGGTATTTTTGGTTTTAATATGATAGGAAATAGACCCGGGGGCATAGTTTTCACTAGAGGCTTCTCTCAAGAAAATATCATACGATGGGTAAACAAATCACGGTTGGGAAATTGACACAAAAGCAAATAATTATGATGATATCCAAGGCAATGATCATGTATATTGGCGCCACATCCAAGATTAGTAGACCGACTCCTTCCTGCATCGACTACTATTACTCCACACATCGACCGCTATCTAGCATGCATCTAGTGTATTAAGTTAATGAAAAAATAGAGTAATGTAATAAGAACGATGATATCATGTAGACAAGATAAACCCATGTATGATCAAACCCCATCTTGTTACCCTTAATAGCAACGATACATGCGTGTCATGTCTCTTTTGTTCACTGAGATTGAGCACCGCAAGATCGAACCCATCACAAAGCACCTCTTCCCATGGCAAGAAAAATCAGTCTAGTTGGCCAAACCAGATACGAAGCTATAAAGATCATTCATAAAAGAGTTCAGCAAAACCTCAAATAATATTCATGGATAGATGTGATCATAAACTCACAATTCATCGGATCCCAACAAACACACCGCAAAAAAGAGTTACATCAAATAGATCTCCAAGAACATCGAGGAGAACATTGTATTAAAGATCAAAAGGAGAGAAGAAGCCATCTAGATACTAGTTATAGACATGTAGGTCTATGGTAAACTACTCACGCATCATTGGAGGGGCGACAAGGATGATGAAGAACCCCTCCGTGATTGTTTCCCCCTTGTAGGAATGAAGTATGTCTACCAGAGGGGGTGAATGGGAGTTTTAAAATTTCTTCGGAAATCTCAAAACGCTCGGTACCCAGTAGCGGAGCGAATGAAAAACAAACTATAGCGAGCTAAAACTAGATACCGAATGGAAACTAAAGCATGCATCGAGACAAATTACACGAAGGAAAACAGATCAAATGTAAACATGGGTAGCAGAGGAAACTAGTGGTGCTCGATGGGGATAGGGTATTTGTTAGACCAGTTTGTCCTTCTGCACAAGGACTATGTTTGTTTGGGGGGGGCTTTGACATAACACAGAAGATAAACTCTCTTCACCCTATTTTCCTCGACAATTGGTTCGTCAACCAATGCCGATCACTTGTGGTAGATACTTGAGGCGATCTCCGAATCTTTACAGACTTCTTCTTCGAGAACCACGATCACTCTTGGTCTCTGAAGAAATTGACACCTAACCGTCTAGAGAGTTTGCAGCTCTCAATAGTAATAGGTGATGCTAAACCACTATCTAATTCTTCGGCTCTAGGGGTTTTCCTCTCGGTGGATTTCAAACTCAAACCACTCAAAGAGGGGGTTGCTCAACAAACTTCTCAGAATCAAATGGAGCAGCCAGCGGACAAAGCCGGTGCGGGGTGGCTATTTATAGCCGCAGCCTTCCCAGATGGGAAATGACCATTTTGGACACATGGTCGAGCCAATGGCCAACCGACACATTCACAACAGTCGGATTTTGGAGCAACGGTAACATTACTTGAGGAACAAGTAATGCTAACTCGGTCTGAGACAAATCTCTCGCAGCGAAGAAGATCACTGTCTCTTGCTGGCAAGTATTTGCTCGGAACATAAAGATATTTCTCTCGCAACTTACATAGGATTTGGGTTTAGCATCAGAGAATCAAAGTTTCAAACGCTACACCCCTCTTAATAGTACGGTGGTCCTATGACTCAATAAAGAGAAGAAGAAGAAGAAGAACGAAATAAATGCTACGTCTTCACGTCATCTTCAATCTCCTTGGAAGTAGTCATTTTCCTCGTACAGACACCGAACCAATTGCTTCACTTCAGCAATTTTTGAGGGGTCACACTTGTTATCGTAATCTTCCATGATAACCTTCATTGCACTGCAGGGAGATTATCTTCATCGTTTGCATTAAACTCCTCGTGATTTCAGGGACCTGTTACTTTGTGGGCATTAGCAAACACATAAGTCCCATATTGTTTATGTCAACAAACTCCAAAACATAAGGGGCCTACCATTGCACGAACACCCGTCCGGCAAAGTGCAGGAAAAGGCCTTTAGATTGAATCTTGTGGTTCTGGAACTTGCGGTGGCTGGAAAAGTGTTCTGACAACTCCCCTGGGGTTTTTGGGATTTTAGGGTATTTATAGAGGTAGAGGTGAGTCCAGAAGGTTCCATGGGCTCCATAACACATCAGGGCGCGCCGGGGGCCTCTGGCGCACCCTGGTGCCTAGTGGGCCCCACGGGCCTCCTCTCATGTGCTCATTTGGCTCCCAGGGTGTCTTCTGGCCAGAAAAAATCTCCAGAAAGTTTTGTGGCATTTGGACTTCGTTCGGTATTGATATTCTGCGAAGTAAAAAACAAGCAAAAAATAAGAACTGGCACTGTGCACTATGTCAACAGGTTAGTCCCAAAAAATGATATAAAGTTGCTAGTAAATGAATATACAACATCCAAGATTGATACTTTAATAGCATGGAACAATAAAAAATTATAGATACATTGGAGACGTATCAACATCCCCAAGCTTAATTCATTCTCGTTCTCGAGTAGGTAAATGATAAAAACTGAATTTTTGATGTGGAATGCTACCTATCATATTCATCACATATTCTTTTCTTTTGTAGCATGGACATTTGGGCTTTAACTGATTCAAAGAAATAGTCTATAATTTGACATGAAGACCTCAATACTCAAGCATATCAACAAGCAACCATCTCTTTCAAAATATCAATGCTAAAGAAAGCTATCCCTAGCCCATTATGCTCAATCATTGATCCATTCATGAAACACACTCAAATATTAGCTACATCCAATGCACAAGTATGATAATAGTGTTCCCTAGTTATTGCTTTATATGAGAAGATGGAAACTCAAATAAAAAAAATTGCATAACAGTAAAAAAGATAGGCCCTTCATAGAGGGAAGCAGAGATTTGTAGAGGTGCCAGAGCTCAAAGCTTGAATTGAGAGATGAATTTGTTTTGAGAGGCATGCTTTTCCCGTCAACGAAAACGACCGGGAATTCCCAATATCTTCCATGCTAGGTAAATCATAGGCGGTTCCCAAATATAAAGTAAAATATATTCCTTTTTCCGCCATTCTTTCACAATCCATGGCTAGCCAAATCCATGGGTGCCTTCCATACCAACACTTTCCAAGGAATTTATTATGAACAACATAAAGTAAAAAAATTCATTTCGGGACTGGGCATCCCTATTACATTCCACACTCCCATGCAATGACAAGTGAATAAACACTCATCTTGAGAATAACATACCTAGCATGGAAAATATAGGCCACCCCCTGCCACATCATGAGTGGTACGGACACACAAAAAGGAAATTCATTTTCAAATTTAGAGTTGGCACATACAAATTTACTTGGAACGACATGGAAATACAACATATGGGTAGATATGGTGAACTCATTTGGCACAACTTGGTTTAGGGAGTTGGATGCACAAGTAGTATTCCTGCTTAGTATAAGGAAAGGCTAGCAAATAGATTGAGAAGCAACCAACCAAAAAACAAAAATGATCATAAACGAGCATGGAACATAACTAACACCGGATAATGCACCACAAGTAGGATGTAACTTCATTGCATAACTATTGACTTTCATGCTTGCATAGGGAATCACAAACCTTAACACCAATATTCTTACTAAAGCATAATTACTCACCAACATGACGCACATATTACTGTCTCCATATTGCAAAACTATTGCAAGGAATCAAGTTTTAATATCCAATGATCTTCATGACAATTTTAATTATCCCTCTTGGATATCTATCACTTTGGGACTAATTTCGTATTTTAAACAAATTGCTATTGTTAATAACAAGCTCTCAAAGAAATTTAAGTGAAGCACAAGAGCATAAATAATTCTTCAAAATTTTCAACTCCCAAATTAATATAAGTGAAGCGTGAGAGGATAGTTCTTCAAAAAAATCTAATCCTGAAAATAATCTAAGTGAAGCATGAGAGCATATTTTTTAAAAATTTTACTAACTCTCAAAATAATCTAAGTGAAGCATGAGAGTATATTTCTTAAAAAAAACTACTAACTCTCAAAATAATGTAAGTAAAGCATGAGATTATTTCTTCAAAATTAAAGCACCACCATGCTCAAAAAAGATATAAGTGAAGTATTGGAGCAATTCCATAGCTCAAAAAAATTTAAGGAAGCACATAGAGCAATTCTAACAAATCATAACATAATTATGGCTCTCTCATATAGGTGTCCAACAAGGATAATTGTGACAACCTAAAAAGCAAAACAAGCAAAAACTCATATAATACAAGACACTCCAAGCAAAACTCATGATATGTGACGAATAAAAATATAAATCCAAGTAAAATTGCTGATGGTCGTTACAAGAAAGAGGGGATGCCTTCCAGGGCATCCCTAAGCTTAGTTGATCGGTACTCCTTGAATATTACCTTGGGGTGCCATGGTCATCCCCAAGCTTAGGCTCGTGTCACTCCTTATTCCTTCATCCATCGTGATCTCACTGAAAAATTGAAAACTTCAATCACACTAAACTGAACAAAAACTTCATGAGATACGTTAGTATAAGAAGACAAGTCACTACTTTAAGTATTGTTGCAACCCATTCATATTTTATTGCTGCATTATACCTATAGTATTCCAACTTTACCATGGCTTATACCCCTCGATACAATCCATAGATTCATCAAAATAAGCACAGAAGGTAACGAAAACAGAATATGTCAAAAAAAATAGTTTGTAGAAACCTGAATTAAGCTCATACTTCTGTAACTCCAAAAAAATGAAAACTTAGGAAAACGTAGGAAATTTGTATGTCAATCATTTGTAAAAAAATCAGAGCAATAGAACATTTCTATGAATTTACAAAATTCCAAAACTGGGTGCAAAAGTTTCTGTTTTCAATAGGATCGGCTTTACTTGGCACAAACACTAATTAAAACATAAAAAGCACAATCATAACAGAAGTATAATTGCATATTTATTGAAGAATATAAAGAAAATATATTGGGTTGTCTCCCAACAAGCGCTTTTCTTTAAAGCCTTTTAGCTAGGCATTGATAATTTTAATGATGCTCGGATGAAAGACAAGAATTGAAGTACAAAGAGAGCATCATATAGCATGTGAAAACCGCATTTAAGTCTAACATACTTCCTATGCATAGGCATTTTATAAGCAAACAAATTATCAAGACAATAAATATCTAGCATATGCAAAGGAGAGGAATAAAACATTGACAATCTCAACATAACGAGAGGAAATTTAATAACATGACAATTTCTACAACCATATTTTCCTATCTCATAATAATTACATGTAAGATCATAATAAAATTCAATAATATAGCTATCACATAACTTATTCTCTACATTATTCACATGCATGCAAAGTTGACACTCTTCCAAAATAGTGGGATTATCATCAAATAAAGTCATGACCTCTCCAAGCCCACTTTTATCAAAAAATTCACCAGTTTGATAATTCTCCAAAGTTGGATCATTATTACCTAAAGTTGACATTCTTCCAAACCCACTTACAATATTTTTGCAAACAATACTATGAATAACATATTCATCATGAGGCTTAAATAAATTTTGAAGATCATAAGAAGCATAATCTCCCCAATATGATCATTGCAACAAGTAGTGGACATGAAAAAATCATCCTCCCCAAGCTTGCATCATTGCATATCATTAGCACAATTGACATTCATAGCACGAGCACAAATGGATCGAAGATGATCCGAGTAGAAACTTAAATTGGATCCATAATTATCTTTAAATTTTTGTTTTCCTTTCTGTATTTTGAGTCATGAAGGCAAAAAGCAAGCAAACGAGCAAAAAAGGCAAAAGGCAATATTTTTTATTTTTGTAAAAAAAATTTAGAAGTGGGGGAGATGAAACGAGAGGCAAATGGAAAATAAAGTAAATTGCAAGGAGATGAGAGTTTATGCGTAGGTACTTGATAGATGTTGATTATGTCCCCCTGACAACGGCACCAGAAATTCGTACTGGTTGCTTGTATCTACATTGGTAATTCCC
Organism: Triticum urartu; assembly: GCF_056163025.1. Lineage (NCBI taxonomy): Eukaryota > Viridiplantae > Streptophyta > Magnoliopsida > Poales > Poaceae > Triticum > Triticum urartu. Next base: position 375,757,590 of record NC_141874.1, read on the forward strand.
CGAAGAGGAAGGGATGATGCAGCACAACAAAGGTAAGTATTTCCCTCAGTTATGAAACCAAGGTTAACAATCCGGTAGGAGAACCAAGAAACACTATGTAAACAACACCTACACACAAACAACAAATACTTGCAACCCAACTCGTGAAGGGTTTGTCAATCCCTCAACGGTATTGAGATATATTAAATTGTATGAGATTTTATAAATAGATCTAACTAAAACACAAAATAAAATAAATAAAGAAAAATTGCAGCAAGGTATTTTTGGTTTTAATATGATAGGAAATAGACCAAGGGGTCGTAGTTTTCACGAGAGGCTTCTCTCAAGAAAATAGCATACGATGGGTAAACAAATTACGGTTGGGCAATTAACAGAAAAGCAAATAATTATGACGATATCCAAGGCAATGATCATATGTATAGGCATCACATCCAATATTAGTAGACCGACTCCTTCCTGCATCTACTACTATTACTCCACACATCGACCACTATCCAGCATGCATCTAGTGTATTGAGTTCATGGAAAAACAGAGTAATGCAATAAGAACGATGACATGATGTAGACAAGATAAACCCACGTATGAGCAAACCCCATCTTGTTACCCATAATAGCAACGATACATGTGTGTCATGTCTCTTTCTGTCACTGAGATTGGGCACCGCAAGATCGAACCCATCACAAAGCATATCTTCCTGTGGCAAGAAAAATCAATCTAGTTGGCCAAACCAAACGAATAATTCAAATAAGAAATACGAAGCTATAACGGCAACGTGATGGCGAGGTTGAGGATGAGGTGCTCGTGCATCGGCGGTGAGCAGCACACCGGTGGTCTAGGGGCGGTGATGTCAGGGAGCTGCGGCTCAGTGAGGGGGTCCTAGAGGTGGTGGAGATGGAGGCTGGGGACAACGGGGTGAAGTAGGGCAATAGCGGCGGAGCTCGGGTTCTCTGCAGCTCCGGCAGCGGACTACGAGCTTGGGGCGGCGTATGTAGATGAAGAGGAAGCACCAGACCATGTCAAAATGAAGCTAGCACCGAGATAAGCCGACTAGCAGAAGAAGGGGGCTCGGGATGACCTATAGGCAACGGTATCGACGACATACGGCTTCAGAATCAACGAGGTCTATTTTACGAGGGTGAGCTCCGTGGAGGGTTTTGGCATGGGTTTTTGGAACGGATCGAGATAGGGGTTCTTGGGGATATTTATAGGACATCTTTCGTGGGCGAGGGGAAGGCTAGAGATAGGGTTGTGGACGAGCGAGGGCGTGGTCATGCGCTAGTCGAACTCCATCTTGGCGTGCGTAGGAAGAAGACCGGGCAGAGGGAGAAGATGGGTGTAGGCCCCATTGGTCAGCGGCAGTGAAGCGAGAGCGAGCGGCCGGTCAAGCGAAAACCGCTTCGGTGCTGGAGCAAGGTTGTGGGCCGATTTGGTCGGTTGTGCCGGTTGGGTAGCATCGGCCTGGCGCGGTGGTTGGGCTTTGATTTTCTATATCATTATTTTTGTAAAAATCGAAACCTTTTCTAATTAAAGAGGTAGAAAATAACGAAGTACAAAGTAAACTATAACTAATAAAAATTCCAGAAAAACTCACATTATTATATGGTCTTATATATGACCTTGTGAACTTTTCTCCGACCCTAGATGCAAAATTAAGAAAAATATTTTTGCTATTCTAATAAAATTAGCAATGAAAAACTTTGCAAATAAATCACATTATTATATGGTCTTATATATGACCTTGTGAACTTTTCTCCGACCCTAGATGCAAAATTAAGAAAAAATATTTTTGCTATTCTAATAAAATTAGCAATGAAATACTTTGCAAATGAATCCAAATAAACAAATTTTTATTTCAAATTTCAATTTCCACTATTTCATTTCTGTTTGTGAAGAAGTCCTTTTATCTTCTCTCTTTATTTTATTTTGAAATAAATGGGAATGAATATTTGAAACTTTAGCAATTTTTCATCATTGATTCATATGACTTTCAACTCTCTCTCATGGTACTTGAGTCTCATAAAGTTTTGAATCAGATTCAAATGAATTCCAAATAGAGTCGAAGATGCATTAAAATATGTATGCATATGAATGATCTATATATAAACATCCAAATTGAAAATTGGGATGTTACACTAGTTTCACATACTACTAGTATATTTTACATGTTTAGGAACAAAAATGACCATGACGAACAAGTTCAGGCACCCATGGTGTATTTAACTAATAAAATTAAATGTGCAGATAAATGGATGTATCGCCTAGTGCTCGAACAAGGGTTCTGCTCGCGCCCTACAAGTATTTGGAATTGACTCGCCCCTAAAAAAGTATTTGGAATTGATGTGGTTATTAATATGAAATATTTGTGATGAGAAGGAATACATGTCGCATGATGACTTTTTTTATTTAATTTGACAGGGCTCTAGCAGAACACTCAATCGATCAAACATATATTTCATTCAGTCTGATAGTGACTTTACATTCATACCACAATCAAACTAAAAAAATGAAAATGATAAATCCCAAATATTCAGATTTTAAGTATGGCAATCCGAACGTTTTTCATGGCAACTTTAGTTCATGCGGCGGCGATGGGGGCGTCTTGCGGGAAGCGGCTCCTCTACCGTGCCTTGTGTGTTGTCAGGCCACTGATTGGAGGCAATGGCGATGTTTTGTACCGGGGTTGGCATACCCCTGGACGTTGGCCTAAGCTTCAAGGAAGACCGGAATGTTTTGGACTTTGGTCTCTAGGAGCCAGTCAACCGACGGGAGGTGGTGACTGGCGGAGGTGCAAGGAAGTAGTCGACGGCGGCGACCCATGCCGCTGAGGGGGTGCACTAGCACCAGCACAGCAGAGATATTCATGTACACGGGCACCGGCACGGGCGCGCGTGTCAGTGCACGCGTAGGTGCATGCACTAGAAGGTGCACGGTTGTGTGAAAGTCAGCGGGGACCTTGTGGAACCCCGCGGTTTCAAGCTCGGCAACAATGTGTGGCTCCCGGTCCTTCAATGCCACGGGGATGGGTGCTGGCATAGGCGTGTCGACGGGAGCTAGAATGGGCATGGGGACGGAAGCCGCAACTTCCCGCACGGCCAGTTCAAGCTTCTCCCAAAGCGCCTTATGATCTTGCGACTCCGGCTCGGTGTCTTCCTCAGGAAACTGGAAGACTAAGGGCAGCCTACCATGATGCGGCATGGCGTACAGTGAGGTCAGGCTGATTGGAGGCAGACGACAGGAGAATCGAATAGGAAGAAAGAAGATTGTAGCGAGATCGGGGAATGCGCCGGTGAGTCAAGTTTTGACGCGGGCGCCATTAAAAGTGGGGCAGTTGGGATGAAGGTCGGCAGCGGAGGCTGGTCAAAGGGCTTGCCTCCCGGTGAGCCTGCGTAGCGGCCTACTCGCACACCTCCCGGTTAGCCTATGCAGCGGCCTACTCGCATGCCTTCCGAAGACTCACGTGCTTGCTCGGACGACACCTGCCTATGAGAAGCGGGATGCGTGGCGGCACATTGGTCTAACACCCACGGTCTAAATAGTGAAACCGTTCGCGTCAACGTGATAGCTCTTTGTTCCAAAAATACCTTGGTTGTTTATGTGTGCAACTTTTCATAAGCAGCTTGTCTCAAATTTAAAAAAATACCACAACCTATTTGTGCCATATCACGAGACCATGCTCAGTTTCATGAATTTCAGGTGAGTTTTGGATTTTTCTGGAATTTAAAAACCAGGATTCGAAACAATATCATTACATGCATCATGAAATAAATTTTCAAACGATACATCTTTACTATTGTACATGTTCATATTTCTTAAGATAGAATTTTGTCAAACATTGCTTAGTTAGACTTCAAACAAATTATATATGCAGAGTAAAAAGATACTCCCTCTCTACCAGTGCATTGTGTGATAGTACTTTAGTAGGCACACACAAACGGAGCTCCATTCTATACTCATCCTAGTGTAGTCACTGGTACGCATTGGCGCTATACAAACAGTTTTTAACCCCTTTCCGCGACGGCATTTGGAACCATCGCCTGGTGAGTGACGGCGATAGGGGGTCCTTCCCACACGACCCAGAAACCGTTGGGGATATGCCCTCCTGGCACACACGCTTGGCAAAATGAGGTCGTGTGCGACCGGCGAGCGCTCAAATACGGAAATACGTATAGTAGAGCTAAAAATACAATTATACAGGCAAAATTGTTTCCAGTCGCAAGTACATCCCACATAGTCAGTCCCCGCTAAACGTTTTCGTTCGTATGTACATCCCACACAGTTGCTCCAAGGAAAATGTTTCCGTTCACACGTACATCACACACAATTTTCCTCGTTAAATCATTTGTGATAGTGTTGCCATTGCACACGATATTAACAATTTTATTGTTTGCGTTATTGAATGCATCACACACAGTGCGCAAAAGAAACTGTGTGGCAAAGGCTATCCATCACACATAGTTTTTATGTGGTAAACGTTTTCGCAAGGTGGCCGAACGCAAACAGCTTTCAAGAGGATGTCATGAGTGCAGTGGAGATTGATCGCACACGTAGTGGATCCTAGAAACGTTTCTGATATCCACGTCTATCGCAGATGTTTCACTTTCACAAACCATGTGCAGCGTAATCCCCAATTAATCCCTAATTTGAAAATCACATGTTTTGAATTTGAAAGTAGGCAATCACTTATTTCATATCCAACCATGTTTATTGCAAATATAGGTTCAACCACGAATGCATAATTCGATGCACAGGTACATATACTGAAGATCTACAGAAGCACCAATTAAAGAATGATGAACCACATTTGTACTAAAGACTGTAAAGAGAGAGTCGAAAGACATTCTGGTCGCTGGAGAAGGTGAAGCATAATGCCCATATTGTGCCCTCCTCCATGCGTAATGCGCGCACGACTCTAGGCCAACCCCTTGTGATGGCTGCCCGTCCATCCTTCATTGTCTTCATTATGACTTCTTGACACTCATTGTAGTCTGGATGAAATACTTTAACCTTCATTGTGTGTCCACCAATCATGTACTTTGCGAGGTAATCTTGAGTGAACTGCTTCGGGAACCACTGCGAACGAAAAAGATTCAGACATTGTTGTCTAACAACTCATTATTGGCAGTAAAAAGAGAAGGATGCAGAGTTTCTAGTTACCATCCTACAGCTCACTGTTGTGTTGGATAGAGCATAAACTCATAATTTGCTTGCCACCATTCATATCTTTTTGCTAATAATCCTTATCAGTTTCCTCACTTGATGCTTGTTCATGAATATCTCATCGCCCCATACACAAAAGGGGTCGATGCGTGGATCCTTGCCAAGGGCATATGTACCTACAAGCAACAAGTCAATATTAGAAGCTAACAAGAGTCCAGGCCTGGATCTATATGCACTATATTATGGAACGACGATGGGAGTACAAGCCGAGGGATGAAACTAACCTCGGCGGAAAATGGTGGCCACTCCTGTTGTTGTCCTGCATAAGTAGTGGAAAGGCATGATAAGTACAGCAACCTTAACATCAAACAAATATATCAAAGGTAAACAACACCATCTCCAAATGATAGATTGAATGTGTTGGTTTCAGCATGTTGTTAAAGTAGATATAAAATGGAAGGCAATGTTACCGACAGCAGGCTTAACAGCCATCAAATATTGCAATTCAAACTGGTATTGTTGAAAATGAATAGAACGTAGGTAATGCTTAAACATCACATTGGATAAATGTGTAAACTGAAATAAAGGGCATGTGTTAACTACACCAGGAATAACTGGAACCAAATATAGCCGTTCAAACTGGTATTGATGTAGTCGAGCGGCACAGTTCCGACTTGCACATAATGAACAACATATTGTGAATGACTGAAATAAACAAGGCATAAATGACCAGTATAACAACAAAATATAGCCATTGAAAACTGTACAGAGTCTCACTGCAACTAACCTAACAAGCAAATACAGATAAACATGGCATATGCTTGAAAACTGGACAAATAGTCACTGCAACAAACCTAACAAGCAGATACAAATAAACAAGGCATCTGCTTGATAACTGGACAAATGCTAAAAAAAGCAACATAACAACCAAATACAGATAAACAAGGCTGCTTGATAACTGGACAAATGCTCACTGCAACCAAACTAAGAACCAAATACATATAAACAAGTCATCTACTCGATAACTAGAAAAATGCTCACTCCAACCAACCTAACAACCAAATACAGATAAACAAGGCATCTACTCACTATAAACAACCAAATATAGCCATTCGTGAAACTGAAGTGGACAATTCATACTTAAACATCACATAGCCCTATTGAACAATACATTTTTGCATAACTGAAATAATTAAGCACATCACAGTTAAAGCACCGCATGGCAAATGCTACTGCAACAAAGGGTATAGGTTGGTAAGCTAGAAAAGGTATGATTTGCTGATAGAATGTTGCCTCACATTTCATGGACGGGATCCTTCCAGTTGGAAGAGCACAGACCCGGTGCCCTCTCTGATGTCACAGATGGGCTGTTTCACCTTGGAAGAACATTCGTGTGTGCCCTCCTCATGGTCGTGGCCGATGAGATCTGACTTGGAAATTAAGGATCCCAAGTCGCCGTCGTAGAACGTGTCCTTCAGAAATGACAAAATGGGCTCGATGGCATATAAAGCTCGCAATATGTTGACCGCTTGGCGGAGGAGAACAGCGACAGGGCCGTCGAAGAGATCGACGGCGGTTGAACCATAGGGATTGGGAATGGACCACTTAACCTGTGACATGGCCTGCATGAAGCCGTCGTTGTGGACGAGCTTGATGTCGTAGCCAGCTTTCCCGAGATACAGTAATACGCTAGCCCGCTAACATGAAGCCTTTGGCATGGCAACGTAGTCAATGTCTTTGCCGGCTTCCGCGGTGACGTGTTGCTCCGGGATCGATAGGTCGGGGCGAACGGTGGCCACCTCGCCAACGTCCGCTAGAGAGGCCATGATAAACCTCTTCTTGGCCGAACGCTCGTCTGGCTCCCAGGGATACGTGGTCGAGCTTAGGCTGCGACATTCTGGAGCAGGGGATGTGGATCTGGCGGGGAGGGACACCGCAGGCCTCATCTAAAAACTCAGGGGAGTGGGCGATGGTATGGGAATCGCTGGGTAACCTGATTTTATTATCTAAGCTACGAGGAACGGGCAGACCGGCATGGGTTGGCGGCGGCGGCGGTGGCGGCCGCGAGCTAGGGTTCAAGGGAGGAGGGGGCGAGTGGGGGACTGGGAGGGGGTGTTTGAGGATACACCGCGACTACTAAATTTTTTAGTAATGGTGGGTGGAGATGGTGGTGGACGAGGGAGGGCGGCGGTTCAAATGCCTCGGCTACTGCAATTTCACTATAAGGTCAGTGCTGGAGGAGTGTGGGCGACGGTTGAAGTACGGCGTCTACTAAAATTTGGGTAAAGGAATTGATGTGGGGCGAGAGCACCCAAGATCGCGCACGGTTCAATAATAATATGCGTGTATGATAATAAGCAAAAGTGGCACGGAACCGCCGATTTTTGCAATGCTCAAGGCAGATAGTTTGTTTTTATATTTCTAGCTAGCTGGTCTATCACACATGGTTCATCCTAATTTCCAAATAAACTTACCCGCCTTTAGCTTGCACAGGTGGTGGTTTTACAACACACTTGCATCGCACACGGTTAAGCCACTACCTTCACCCTTTTCTCGCGCTTCACGATCGTGGTGATTTTACAGCGCACTTGCATCACGCACGGTTGAGCCAGTACCTCCACCTTTGCTCGCGCTTGCGCAGGCGTGGTGATTCATAGAGCACTTGTATCACACATGGTTAAGATATTATACCCATGACCGTTGAGCGTCATTAGTGTCTTTGCAGCAAAAAATAATGTTAGAGAGGGTCAGAAGACAGCAACACCAGCATGTGGCCCAAATATATATGAGTGAAAAGGGTGGTCTGTGATGTTTAAAATTCCAATGCACAACTTTGACCGCGTGGGCCCACAGTTGGGCGTGTCGTCGAAGATCGATGAGAGGGGCCAGAAGTCAAGAACCACCTGGAAGTGGCCAAATATATGTAGGAATATTGGGGATGTTTAAAACTTTAAATACACAATGCATAACTTTGGTGGCACGTGCCTTGCAAACCCAAAAGCACCCTTGGATATATATATATATATATATATGTCTATAATGACATAATGTCGTACCTAGCTAGGATGCTTGTCCCACCACCTCCCACTTCGTGTCAGCGGGGCGGATGCACGTAATGATCGATACTTTGGTCATACATGCATGTCGCCATGACCTACCATAAGACGGACTAATGAATCTATCTTTTGGTCAAACGACAGTTGTTGTTGTCGATAAACTGCTTGGGCCAATAGATTGAACCATCATAAAAATCGCACGAGAGGGACCACAAAACCAGCACCTCTTGCATGCGGCCCAAAATGATGTACATTGGGAAGGGGTGATGTGTGTTTTCAATATAGAATAATGTACAATTTAGATGTGGTGCCTACCTCTCGATACAGAAAACAACCATGAAGGCAAGGTAGTTAAGGACGAGATACGCAGGGTATGATGTAGGTCGAACCCAGCAATCCGAGCATGTGGGAGGGAATCCTAACAATGCATGAGCTCGAGCTTTTGTTCAGCGACATGTGATGGTGACCGTCCCTAACACGAACTAGGAGGAATCCATTCATGGCCAACACATACCCCTCATTATCGGTCAAAGGGATGATATATATACACTCGGGGAGCCCACAGATATGCGTGTCATCACAAAAGACCGCACAAGGGAGACATGGTCGATCAGAAGACCCCGTATACACTGCATGTGGCCCGAAAATATGTATGGTACGGTCGTGTGTGATGTATTTAAATCCCAAATGCACAACTTCGATGGGCCACCAACTACATTACAAACCGAACACCGTACCTGACTCCAAGCCTGGTTCAATACATACGATGTCAGTTTCCCAACTTCGAGGTGGCGGCAGGGGGGAGGGGGGTCGTCCCATGCATGCGCTCAAACTTTATTTGGTCTAGCATGGGACACATCTATATCTATACCCCTATATAGTGTGAGAATAACTTTGAAAGCTGGTCATTGGATGAAGCCAATCCGACGGTACAGAGATGGCAAATCTAAGCACTACTGGTTGTTGGATATCATCTACATTCCACCAGATTCTACCACATGTACAATCTAGAAGACTCCATGGTTGAACATAAGCATAATGCACAAACCTCAAAACACAAGCACTTCTCCTTTGTTCTCTAGAATCTTCCATATCTTAATTGCCCAAAAAAAATTCTGAATGAATTGTCACTTTTGTATTTACTTTATGCTTTACAATGCACAATTCCATGAATCTTAAAATAGATTTTTTTTATAAAACTAATTGATTTTGGATGGGATGAACTATAAGAATTAAATGAACATCTACATCATGCATATATGACTCAAAGCTTAAATGCTATAGTGTGGTATTTATTCATAATTTGGTTACCAAATCTCATGTGTGCAATGCATGTGTACCTTACTAGTATCAATAGGAAACCATCATGGTCAAACCCTTCTCATTGTTGGGTCAAAGGGATAGATTGTGTGGGCCCCTAATTGTCGGTAAAGGATAGTATATATACCTCAGGGAGCCCATAGATATGTGCCGCGTCTATAAGCCGCACAAGGGAGACATGCTCGAGAAGAACACCCTGCCCCCTATACCATGCATGCAACCTGAAAAAGGTTTATATAATCGCCATGACAGGTCAAGTCAATCATTCTTTAATTTTTTAGAGGGCAAAATAACCCATAAAAACATAGTAGGTTTATATGATCACCATGACAGGTCAAGTCAATCATTCTTTAATTTTTTAGAGCAAAAAATAACCCATAAAAACATAGTCTACAAATTAGCAAAACAAGGATCCCAAGGTATATATAAATGCCATGATAGGTCACTATAGAGATATAATATATCTATATAATGAATGTGTCATAGCATTTAAATGAAGCTTGAGATATGCAACTTCCCATAGGGTCACCCATCCTTGGACTACTCCAGCCCGAGCACGCTTAACTTCTGCGTTCTATTCGACTAGGCTAGCGGATGGGAAGCCGGCCCTTGCTGATAAGAATTGCCTCCTTGCCTTAAGGCGTTTCACGCTAGCCACCCTATGGGACCTAATCCCTCCTATCACACACATTTGTGCTTTTAGAAACTGTGTGGGATTATTTACATGGCCGGTGTCTCGCCGCTAGCCTTTAATGAGCACTAACACAGGTAGCGGGAAAACGATGGGAGAAGAGGCAGGAAACCGATGAGAGGAGTGGCGAGAAACGGTAGTCTGTTTAGAAAATCTAATAGAGAAGGAAGCGTGACTAGCACGACGCATGCACACAGTGCTTACCCATGTACTGCATGTGCTGTCGAAAGGGCTCAGGGTTGTCGTTCGATCTGGGAGCATCCAACGGTGCACACGTATGATCCATGGGTTTGGGTTCTAGCCAATCTGAACGCACAACTCAGACCGAGCGCGCAGCAAGGGGGAGGGGGCATCGACCATGGTTTGGTTGGCACACGGCTTTCGTGAGTGGACCGTGTGCTATTTGAAAACATTTCATGAGAAGAATCTTGGTTTTTAAATCCCCGTAAATCCAAAACTAACCCAAAAATCATGAAACCTGGCATGGTGTCACGACATGGCACATATATGTCGAGGAATTTTTTCGTCCATTTTGGCACAGTTTTATTACAAGCCTCTTAAAAACCGGAGCTTCTCTCAAAGAAGTCTCATGGTTCCGATAGGGAAACGTGTCCCCCTTGTGGGCGAAACATAATCACTGCCTCTTTTTGCCTTGTATTTTCTTCTACGGGCAACATGGAACGACAGGATATCCATGCTGAAATTTAAACTTATTCAAGGTTCGTTTAGCCTTTTTATACACTAATTGAGTTTCCTAGGCATTTAATGTCCATAATTCAAATCTGAACTTCAAATAAATGCTCCAGTTCACCAAAATGGCTAGAAAATTTATACATGTGTCCTTGGGTGCATGTTTAGGTCCCATGCTAGGAACGGGAATGAATTACAATCGTACCCGCGTCCTAGCTCGTCCTCAAACATTTGGAATCTTGGTTTTTAAATCCCCATAAATCCTAAACTCACCAAAAAGTCATCAAAGGTGGCATGGTGTCATGTCATGGCACATATATGTCATGGTAAAAACATTGTCCAATTTGGTCCAAGCTTTATTACAAACCTCTTACAAACCGGAGCTTCTCTCAAAGAAGCCTCGTGGTTCTGATAGGGAAACGTCTTTCCCTTGTGGGCGAAATGTAATCACTGCCTCTTTTCGCCTTCTATTTTCTTCCACGGGCAACATGGAACGACATGATATGTGTGCTGAAATTTAGACTTACTCAGGGTTCGTTTCGCCTTTTTATAAACTAATTGAGTTACCTAGGCATTTAATGTCCATAATTCAACTCTGAACTTCAAATACATGCTCTAGTTCACCAAAATGGCTAGAAAATTTATACATGTGTCCTTGGGTGCATGTTTAGGTCCCATGCCAGGAATGGGAATGAGTTACAACTGTGCCGGTGTCCTGGCTCGTCCTTAAACATTTTGAATCTCGGTTTTTAAATCCCCATAGATCCAAAACTCACCAGAAAGTCATCAAAGGTGGCATGGTGTCACGTCATGGCACATATATGTCGTGGTAAAAACATTGCCAATTTGGGCCAAGCTTTATTACAAACCTCTTACAAAATGGAGCCTATCGCAAGAACCCTCGTGGTTTCGATAGGGAAACATGTCCCCTTGTGGGCCAAACAATAATCGCTCCCTCTTCTAGCCTCGTAGTATTTTCTTCTACATGCGACATGGAACAACGGGAGATTCGCGCTGAACTTTGAAATTATTTAGGGTTCGTTTGACCTTTTTTATTTATTAATTGAGTTTTCTAAGCATTTAATGTCCACAATTCAAATCCGAACTACAAATACATGCTCCAGTGCACCAAAATGGCTAGAAAAATGTACATGTTTCCTTGGGGTGCATGTTTAGATCCCATGGAACGAATCAAAACGAATTCAACCGTCTCGCCGTCCTGGCTTGGCCACAGACATTGCGAATCTCGGTTTTTTAATCTCTGTAAATCCAAAACTCACCAGGAATCATGAAACTTGGCATGGTGTCACTACATGGTACGTATAATTGTCCAATTTGGGCGAAGCTATATTACAAGCCTCTTACAAACCGGAGTTTGTCGCAACCCTCGTGGTTCCGGTAGGGAAACATGCCCCTCTTGTGGGCGAAACGATATTCGCTGCCTCTTCTCTCCTTGAACTTTGTTTTCTACAGGCAACATAGAATAAGAGGAGTGTCGGGCTGAAATTTGAAACAGTTCAGGGTTTATTTGGCCATTGTATATATTACTAATTACTAAGTTTTCTACGCATTTAATGTAGTCCATAATTCAAATTTAAACTACAAGCACATGCTCTAGTGAAGCAAAAAGGGTGGGAAATTGTACATGTGTCATTGGGTGCATGCTTAGGTCTCATTTAAGGAATGGGAATGAATTACAAACTTGTCGTCGTCCTAAAACATTGAGAATCTCGGTTTTTAAATACCAGTAAATTGAAAACTCACCCAAAAAACATGAAACTTGGCATGGTTTCATGACATGGCACATATATGTCGTGGTAAAAAAATTGTCCAGTTTGAGAAGAGGCGCACACATTAGTAGCCAATGAAGTCCTTTTTAAAACAAAAGGCTGACACGTTAATATCGCAAACGGTTGTATTATATAACCATGTCGAAATTTAACCATACTCGATGGCGTGCGTGCAGCTGTTTGATTAGACGGGATGAGCGCGAGAAGTCCGTCGTGCAAGCTCAACGGGACACGTGCGAACAGTCCGCCGTGCAGGCTCGACGGGACGCGTGCATCCTGTCCACCTCGCAGGCTCGACGAGACACGTGCGAGCAGCAAGGCCGCCCATGCTCACCGGGAAGCGAGCTCTTTGACCTCCATGCACCAGTCGCCGCCCGCCTCACTCACAACTTCTCCATTAATGGGTTAATTAAAGCACCTAGACCGAGGGTGTTTGGTTGTGATCTCATGGCAGCATTTGCTTTGTTTATGTTTTCAACTCGTATTCCGCCCTAATTTAAATTGCCACATAGGGCAACGGATAATACGGCCGCAAATAAAATGGCAACAGATAATACGATGACAAATTTACAATGGCGCAGATAATAATTGTCTTACATATTCCGGATAATTTAAAATGCCACATGCGGCAAAGCCCAGAAGACACGGGGGCAAGAGAAGAAGGAAATTGTAGACAATGATCTGGGTCGCTACTGTCTCTACTCGTCGATGGATCGATGGATCGCCGGGCGACGACTCCTTCAATTCCTCACGACTTTGCTTGAAAGCAGCCACAGATTCCTCCACCTCCTGCTCGCGTTTGATCCAGAGCTTCCTCAAGTCACCATCAGTTCCTCAATGACCGCTATCAACATCATCACCGAGGCACTGCTCTGCTCAGGCAACATCTTCCAGCTAGCGGCCTCCTCCTCCTTCTCGGCGAGCGCCTTGAGGAGCTTCGCATTGTCACCCATGAGTTGCTCGACGAGGCCGGTCGCCTTGTCAACCGAGGCATCGCTGATCTTGAGCAGCTTCATCAAGCCGTCAACCAGCTCCTGCTGCATAGTGACGCTAGCGAGAATGTCGTTGTCGCCGACGAAGGACTTCAGGAACGCTGACTCGTCGTGATGGCCTATGCCACGAATGCGCTTGTGAGAGCCTTCGCGAGCCCGTGAGAGCTCATTCGAGGGCTCCGCGACATGCTGGGACATCTCTGCTGCGGCTGCGGCTTCGCGGTGGGACCTCTCTAGTTCTTCCATGGCCTTGGTCGTTGCTGCTTGGTTATATGTCCATCCTAACTCCTACTGGTCATGGTGGGACTTGACAGGAAAGACCAATTTATGGGTGATGAGGACAGGAACTGTGAAGTAATTTTCGAGTGGGTAGTTTTTATAGCCCGGTGCTAAGTGTGAACACATACTAGTTTGATAAGTGTGAACAGATTTGCAATTACTTATTGCGTTGTAATCTGTAATGTGAACAGAAACAAGCTCAAAATTTATTTATGGCAGAAGGTTGACCACATGGTTTCTCGCCGTTGAGGCGGCGGCGGCGCGCTCTGCTCACGCCCATCCGCGCGTTTTGCTCGCCATTGAGGCGGCCGCGGCGCGCACCGCTCTGGCGTCCCTGCGCGCGCTCTGCTCGCCTTTGAGGCAAATTTACAATGGCAATGGTTAATAATTCTTAATAATTGTCTTACATATTCAAGATAATTTGAAATGCCACATGCCACAAGGCCCAGAACACTCACGACCTACATATGCATACAATTATAATAAAATATAAGCTAAAAGGCTGAGCTGGCGGTCTTCTGGCAATGGTCTCCTCGGACTCCATGATCAGCATAGCACCCTTGCGGCCATATGTGTAACTTACTAATCATCGCACACGAGTACTCACAGACGCATCGTGTGCGATACTCCTAGCCACCGCAAGCAACTAGTTTGCATTTTCCAGGTTTTTTGTACACACAGAATCGCACACAAACTACCTGTATTAACCGTCTATGTTGTAATTCCTCATCGCAAGCAGTTCATCCGAGTCGGCTGTTTGCCATGTATCACACACATCTTGTTAAGTTGAACCGTTTTTGTCGTGTTCGCTAATCGAAAATAGTTCGTCCGAGTGAACCGTATGTCCTATATCACACACATCTTGATCTGGCTAACCATTTTTGTTGCACTCGCTAATAGCAAACAGTTCATCGGAGCGAACTGTATGCCGTATATCACACACATTGATATGGCTGCCCATTTCTGTTGTTCTACCTCATCGCAAATAGTTTGAACAGGTTAACCGTGTGCCCTGAATCGCACACGCGACTAAAATCTGAACCGTGTTTGATGGCTCCGCCATCACAAATGTTTTGCACATTTTTTGATGTTTTTACATCCCTGTTTGTGATTAATGCATCACACACAATTTCGTCAAAGGGTCTCTGATCATAGTGTCGCATTAGCAGCATCCTACAGTAGTGAGTACTAGGCAATGGATTTGAAGGGTGGCCTTGGGTAGCGGTGACCGAGGGACTTGAATGTGCTCGGCGCGGTAGGTAACATGGGCTAGTTACTAAAGCATCCCTTCATTGTTCATCGGTAGTAGTCATTATGGACCGGGGACATAAGGGGAATTTCTCAGGGCTAAAATTTTGGCCACCAGATATTTCGACTCGAAACGTGGAGGCTCGAGTGGAGGCACGAAGTTTATATCACAGTTCTTTTCGTCTGAGTTTGCTAATGTGCGTACCATGCACGCCACGAGCCCGGTGTAGCTGGTACGCTGCCAGGTGCTACCATTCGAGAATGCGAAAGTAATCTTCTTTAAAATTGGTGAACGATTCAATATGTATTACACTGCCCGTATTTTCCTTGCAAATAACTGGTCATTCCAAAAGACACGGTAATTGATCTATGACGAGTTCTTGAATTAAAGTGAGTTTGTGATATAGTGATCTCAATGTGGTTTTCACATTTCATAGTATCCACACTAAGTTTTTCATTGCAAATTCAAATTTAAAAGAAGAACAATATGATGGCAAGAAAACTTTGTATGTATTCAAGCATCTGACCATACACACAAATACAACAACGATCGAGTCAGTATGGTGCATCTACTTTTTCAAGCCATGCATGTATAACACAAACTCGGAAATAAAATGTAAGCCATGCATGGTCCTCAATTCAATATTTAAAATGTACAATAAACTAAAATGTGAATATTAAGTCTACTACTACTGTATACATGAAAATTTTGTGTTTAGGTCTCTCCATCGACCCAGCCCCCTCACCACACATACTTCTTGTGTCGATCGATCTTCATCATTTTGTTAATAGAGCTATTGGTATCCGACACATGCATGCTCATTATTTCTCTACATATTTCGATCTCCATTTATGTCACACCCGCCCTCAAGCCCTCAACAAATTTATTTCTCACACACAACCGCGTCGTGCCCTCCATGACGAGCTCTCCCTCTCTCTCCCTCTCTCTCTCTCTATATATATATATATATAACACTATTCTAATCACGGGATCAGAATAATATTCTGATCACAACCTGAACTGCCTGAGTAACGTGCCTCAACTTCCCTTTGTACAAACCCGACCTTCGGGCTATCTTCGCAACCGTGGCTTCTCCCGCGAATTATTCTGGCTAGGCGTGTTCTATATGATGATAGTGTAATCTACAAATGTTTTTAGCAACTAAATACCGGTTTTAAATAGGAAACTCGCTCGTTGGCGGATTTTGTTCTCGGGTCGTGATGAAATTGTGTTCTTTGCAATTTTACTACCTGAGTTGTTCGACCTAAAATTCTCCGAGTTCTAGGTTGAACTTCCGACAATATTGCCCAAATGGGGCTCGCGATATACCGTTGGAAAGCTATGGACACCAGTATCATGACCCAAATTAAATTTTTGGCAAAATGTAAGTCGTTTAAGAGCAGTTTTGAAAACCATTTTTTCTTCATACAAAAAACATGAATCGTATTTTCGATCGCATTTCTAAACCGTTTATCGAAATGAGGCAAATAATATGGCGTTGGAAAGTTGCTGTAAAACTGCTCCTTCCACATGTTGAAAGTTTTCTCTAATTCCTTATAGTTAAAGAGTAATTTGGAAAATCATAAAATTTTGAAAACCGAACAACCGATTTCGTATTTTCGATGCCATTTCTAAACGGCCAATCCAATTCAGGCAAATGATATGGCGTTGGAAAGCTTATGAAAATGTGTTGCTTTCTCTTGTTGAAAGTTTTTTTCTACTTTTGAACGGTTTAAAAGTAATTTAGAAAACGGTACAAGTTCCACTGACTTCGTATTTTCAAGCTAATTTTTTAACCTTACGTCCGAATGCAGCAAATGATATGGCGTTGGAAAGCTTGAGGAAATGCGAAACTTTTTGGTATATATTATTTCTCCCAATTCATTACGGTTTTATGTCAATTTTGAAAATGGTTAAAAACATATTTTTGATGTAATTTCTACAACTTTTATTGGAATGGGGCAAATAATATACCGTTAAAAAAGCTATGAAAAATGTGAAACTTTTTCTTGTTGATAGTTTTCTCTAATTCCTAGCCATTTTCAAGTAATTTCGAGAACGGCGGGGTCATTCGTTCTTCCTTTATCGCGAAACAGATTCTTCAAAAATGCACCACATGAAGAACTTGAACTTCTCGGCATGTGTACTTGAACTTCACTCTATTTTTTCTCGTGCTTTTCTTGCTCGTAGCTCTTCATCCACTGCTCGTAGCTTTTCATCCACTCACTGGAATTGAGCAAGTGATATACCGATGGAAAGCTGTTGTAAACACGCAACTTTCCCGTGTTGATCAGTTTTTCATACTCGCAATGATTTTAAAAGTTTTTCATATGAAATTCATTTAGTGTAGTTGGTGAACTTCCTGCTGTTTTCACATTGAACTTCTGTGACATATTTTCGTTTGTAATTTTGTCATCTATTTCGTTAGTGTTACACAAATGATATTTTTTTTGTACAAACCTCTCTCACAATATTTTTTTAACTTTCTCCGTCCGAGGACTTGAACTTACACAAATGATATTCCTGCCATTTTGAAATAAATTAGAAAATGACGAGATCATGATTTCTGCCTTCATCGCGAATGGAAATGCACGGCGTGAAGTAGTTGAACTTCTCGGGCATGTCTGTTTGAACTTCACTCTGTTTTTGACGTGTTGGTTTTTGCAATGCGTGAAGTAGTTGAACTTCTGGGGCAAGTCTGTTTGAACTTCACTCTGTTTCACTTTATTGTATTTTTCTTATATGACATACACACCATGTAGTACGTGAACTTCCGGTTATTATCACTTTGAACATCTGTCTAGTTTGAGAGAATTATTTTAAAACACAAAAAATAACATATTTTTTATGTATTTTGGACATCTAAATACACGGTGAACCTCTCTCACAAGAATTTTTTAAACTTTTCCTCGCCGAGCACTTGAACTTCTAGCAACCATTTTTTCCGTTTATGAGTTGTTTTTAAAAGTGCAAAAAATGGCGTTGTGTTTTTTTGAATAGATAAATCCTAGGTTTTAATAAACTCCGAACTTCTCTGTTATTTCAATTTGAACTTCACCTTTTCATATTTTGAGTAAAGAATTGTATTCGATTTTTATACAAAAAATCAAACATGAAAATACAAGGTGAACCCCTTTTGAACTTCTCCGGGCAGAGCACTTGAACTTCTTTCAACAAACCTTTTATGCTTTTATTTTTCTATACTTTTATTCTCACCTGAAATGCATTCCTTGCAGTACTTGAACTTCTCATTGTTTTCACTATGAACTTCTTTCAACAGGTAAGAATTTTTTGAATACATCAAAACGTGTTTTAAATGGTATACATGAAATTTTTAAAACATTCATCGAAATGTGGCACATAATATACCCGGTGGAAAGCTTATGAATTGCAGCAAGTTTTTCATGTAGACATGTGTTACAAATTCGTTGTCGTTCGACAGCAGTTTTTAAAATGCCAAAACAATGTTGTTTTTTGCTTTTTAAAACAACATGTAAATGAACGACGGACGTCCCGTAAATATAATTTTTGAACCGTGCAGGGTGGAGCATGTGAACTTCTTGTAACAAACCTTTTAGGCTTTTAGTTTTGTATTTTTTTCCTCTTATGAAACGAAGTAGTTGAACTTTCCGCTGTTTTCACCTTGAACTTCTGTCACGTATTTTTGTTCAACATCTCTCACAAGAATTTTTTAACTTTCTCGGGTAGAGCACTTGAACTTCTAGCAACAAAATTTTTAGCATTTTCTTTTTCATTCTTTTTTAATACAAAATTCATGCCATGTAATAAGTGAATTTCTGGCAGTTATCAATCTAAACTTCTCCCGGCTACGTGAAAATATTCGAGCTTTTATAGACATTGAACCGCTCTACCTTTTTTATTTTGAACTTCATTGTGTATTTTTAGAAATGTGAAAACCGGAGGGTTTTTTAGAAACATTGAACTTCTTCGTTATGTCGAACTCAACTTATTAGTTTTATTCTTTAGTAACTGGAAAAATTCAAATAAATATCAAAATGCTCCACGTTTTCCAATTGAACTTCTTGGTTTTGTTCATTAGTAACGAGAAAAGCCGAGTTTTTTATATAGATTGAATTGCTCCGTTTTTTAAAATTGAATTTCTTGGTTTTAATCTTTACTATTGGGGTAATCTAAGTTTTAACAAACATCAACTAGCTTCATTAAATTTGGACTTCTTGGTGTTATTCATTAGTAACCGGAAAAGTCCTTGTTATACAAACAAAAAAATTGTTATTTCAATGCGAGTTTCTTGGTTTTATTATTAGAAACGGGCAAATGTTTTTTAATTACGATTGAACTACTCCGTTATTTTAATTTGAACTTCTTGGTTTTATTTATAGAACCGAAAAAATGAATTGTTTATTAAAATCGAGCTACTGTGTTAGTTTAATTCGAACTTCTTAGTTCATTTAGAAAATGCGACCAAGAAACAAGTGAATTATTGAACGGTGGATGAAGACCATCCCAAGAAAAAAATCAGTAGTGGCAGCAGCAACCACTGAATAATCCATCAACTCCCCGTAAAGTTGTTGTAGGTTCTGTACATGTACATATCTAATTTTCTTTACACATGACGGTAGCATTGCCACTATCATATTTGCAGGAAATATGGTTTTGAGGATAAGGGAGTCCATCTCAATAATACACAGGATGTGAGATCGCATACCCTTGATTCGCACCCAAAAAACAACACAAAGATCACACACTCCGTTCCTGAACTCCGACATTCTTTATGAACCTTATGTGACCTTCTCCCTGCCTTTATGGTGACCTTCTCCCTACCTGTGTGGTGACCTTATTCCTCCACAAAGGAACAAAAGAAATCAAGTTCTTTCACCTAAGGAACAAAATTTTCTTCAATCAGGAACTAAAAAACTGTGGACATATATAAAAAAGCAACATCATTATCTTTTAACCATGGACAATAGCAAGTTGAAACACAAAAACAAAGACAATAGCAGCTAAAATCTACCGAGATGGAGCCTGGCAAAGGGGAGATGCACCTCTGCTAGGGCCACACCCATGGCACGGGCGAAACATGCAAATTTTTCATGTAAAAAAGTCATGCTTTATTACATTTTGGACTTTTGCTTATATTATATATGAACTTCTTTCCTCATTTTATGAATTGTTTGGTTAAAAAAATTAATTGATGTTCTGATGAACTTATTTTTGGCATCTATTCGATGAACCTACAGGGGCAAAAGGTTTGTTACAGTGGATGTGTTGAACATACACAAAGAGAATGGGGAAGGAGTAACAAGTAACAATTTTGCTCATAATTTTGCCCCAGTTGCTTCTACCGCTGCTGCCAGGGTCATCAGCACACTCCATGTTTCCTGTTAGAGCAAAAAACATAAATTAACACTTGGCATGGTACCACAAACTTTGAATGCCTCCAGATTAGGATTATGGTCTTCACAACAGCAACAAGTGTTGCACCTACCTGGCACCAAGGGAAAGAAAGGAGAGGTGGTCCTCGTGTACACCCTGTAGCTCGTCAGCCACTTGCCACTCATGGTTTCATCAGCTCCCGTATTAGCTCCAGGCTGCAACAAAGAAAGCGCACACACAAGAACGATAGGGTTAATAACATCCATCCATCACCAGCAGCAAAGAAAGCGCCAAATCAAATTGAAACCCAAAAACATCAAGACAGGATCAAATCACACAAATTCAAGAAAAAATTGCAATCTTTATCTTGTCCAAATTAACAAGAGATCTGCCCAGTAAAATAAGCAACTTGTCTATCTAGAGTCTAGACTGTACAGTTTGAAATTCCAATCTTGTCTGCAGAATATTGACAGGAAGGGGGAGGATGGGGAGAAGAGCATACCTAACCTCGGTGGTCATCCATCCCCATATGTATGACCTGCAGCCGACCCACTCCTCTGCTGCGGTTGCGACTGCCGGAGCCCGAGGCACCGCGTCGACGACCGGCAAGATCGTTTTTGCTGTTCAGCTATATGTAGTAGTACAGGGTTCTCGCAAAAGCTAGAACTGTCGAGAAGGGATGACTGCTCGGGAAAGATGGCGTGAAAGATGGACAAATGCCCTTGTCGTTTAACAATCAGTAGTCACATAATAGTCTGTTAAGAATGCTAACAACTCACGCCATCATTCTAAGTAGAAAAGTCTTCAATCAACAAGAGAAAATTCTTTTACTTCTAGCCGCCTTCACCGTGTCAGATAAGACATTATACTTTACCTAGTGCATGTACTTATCAGGTGCTCAGTATGTTTTGCAGTTCTTTTTTTTTTGGACCAGATTTTTGTAACTTGTAACTTGTAAGTAAAACAACAAGCATGATCTACTAGACTAATTAATGCCCCTCTTTGCTTCAAGAATGGTAGTGCAGCTGAGCTGACTCAGCAGTGCACATGCTTAGGATGATGATCTTGACTGAATATTAGTTAATCAGACAGTAGCTAGGATGAATCGATAAGAAGATGATGTGAACACTACAAAAAAATACACTTTCGTGATGATACGTGTTTGTCACAGTAGGTCACGTTTTCTGTCATGCATGTACATCCATGACAAATTTATGACAGAATCAAGATAGTCATACCTGTGTTGTCGTAGAAGTGTTCCATGACATTACCAAAATTATCATCACGGAAGTGTCCACTTCCATGACGATAAATCGCGCGTCACATAAGTGCTTTCGTCAAGGGTGACCGACACGTGGCATCCACCGTAACGGAATGTCGTTAAGCTATCGGGTCCGGTTTTGGATCCGATAACCCGTTAACAGTCCCGACCAATGGGGATTTTCCACATGTAAAATCATCATTGGCTGGAGGGAACACGTGTCGGCTCGTCGTTGGGACAGATGTCATCCACTCATTGGACCCAAAGCGCCTATGATACGTCGACACGTGGCACGTCCCAACAAAGGCCCATTCCTATGAAAAGGCCGGCCCATTTGACTTGGTCATAAGGTGGCGGGTTGGCCCATGGCAAGCCTGTTAATGGCATGTTCGCATATAGCCCATTTACAGCCCGCTAACCAAGGGCCTTTTTATGGCCTATCCGAATTAGGCCCAGTAGCGTCATCTGGGTCGTCCAATATAATTCCAGCCCGTTTTAACTTTCGGCCCATGTATGGCCCATGAGGTCTTTCGGCCCATATGAGGCCCTTAGTAACCCTCGGCCCATTAACGGCCTGTGGTAAAACTGGTCCGTAATGAATAGTGTATCACTTTATACCCATTAACGGCCCATTATAGCGTTGGGCCGTTTCCAGCCCATGTTACCTTTTGGCCTTCTCAGGGCCCATTTATTCTTGGGCTCATTTCCAGCATTCGTTTACTTTCGGCCCGCTACTGTCATTTTCTGCTTGTGGGCCAAATTCAGCCTGTGGTTACAGTCGGCCCATTTGTGGCCCGTTAATACGTTGGGCCATTTTCATAGCGCCATCAAATACGGCCGATTAACGACGGCCCGTTATGGTCGGCCCATGAACGGACGATTTCAACTCTAGCCCATTTACGGCCATAATGTGGTCTGTTATTGGCCCATGTTTGGCCAACCGATCATATGGCCCGTAGAAGGCCCATTGATGATACGGCCCGTAGAAGGCCCATTGTGTCTACGACCCGTATAAGGCCCATTGTTTCTACGCCCCGTAGAAGGCCCATTGTTTCTATGGCCCTTAGAAGGCCCATTATTTTTACAGGACTGTGTTAACTACAGTAAATATGTAGCCCATGGTTAATGTGGCCTAGTTTTTAAAAATAGGCTATTGCGGCCACTAGCAAACCGCGGAAAAAGAACTGCACTGACTACAAGAAAACAAATAAACAAAACAATAAGGAAATAAATAGGCAAGCAACTTACGCTAGGCTGTCACGGCTATTACACATATTACATCCACTGGGCATCAAAGTTCGCCATAAGTGCAAATGTAGGGAACAAAGCAGCATATAAACGCCGCAGCAAAACAAGTCCAGAACTGAAACCACTTCAGAAGAGCTCAAGAAACAATATCCTGGGTACCCATAATGCTGGCAAGATGCTTAGCAAGCTTATTAACTTTCTCTTGTTTGGCGCGTAAATCCTCCAGCACTTGTTGCACCAGAAAGTATGCATCTGAATTCTGCAGGGACTTCCTCAGTCCTTCGGCTTCCTGTCGCATAACATCTAATCGATGTCTTTCAACTTGAAGTTGAGACTCAAGAAGCCAAACTGATTCAGGCAGCGAGTTCGAAGAGCTAGTGCCAGCAGTAGTAGCCAGCAACTCGAACACTACATCAAGACAGGACTTTGGGGTTGTCTCAGTGTCTTCAATATAGTTTTTATCAGCTTTCTTGGAGACCAACAGGGATGTCTCACTATCTTCAACCTTATCTGCATTACTTCCTATACCATTGCATAACGGGGTACTCTTCTCCAATATTTTATCCGCATTCTAAAAGAGAAACAAACAAACACATCACAGGTTTACAATGTAGTATATGAAACTCGTTTTGGTAAACCAGTTCAGTAGTAAGGTGGACAGGATAACAGCATGAAACAAACATATATCTATGTAGTATGGTCACTGTATGGTCTATATTATTCTAGTTTATGTTGCCAAATCAAGATAGATACGGTTTGAATCATATATATTTAAGACAAAGCAGCTTAGACAGAATATAAGTGTGGGAAACTACACAGCAATAACAACACTTGTAAGGTGCATGGCATGAGAATATAACTGTTTATTCAATTGAAACTGAAATCAACATAGAGCAAGTTACAACAGCAAACACGTTAAAGAAACAGGTCTAAAACATACCTGTTGCGCCATTAGAGTTTCAATTGCATCCTTCAAATTCGAAATTAGTTGGTATGAGTAAATACAGTGATGCAAGAGTAAAGTAGTATGAACCATAGCTACGGAACCTGACCTGAGAACAATTCTTCTTCTGCTTTAAGCATTGACTTGGGGTTCGGAGTGGTGGTCCTCGCGCTTTGGGCTTACTAACTGCTCGTGTTTTGGTGCTCTGTGGTGGAGATGGTGATGTGTCAACAGGAACTGGGTTACTATCTGCTGGGGTTGGGGTTAGAAGGGGTGTTGCTGGTTCTCTGTCCAACTGGGTAGGGGTACAACCTGCGTGAGTCTGGGTTATGTTGGTGGGGCTGGTTCTTGGGCAAGTACAACCGTGATTCTATCTCCATCGACAGGTAGCACAGTCTTTTCTGAAGACCGTGCTTTTACTCCCACAGATACTGCCATCACCCCCTCCAATTGAAATGGCTAATAAACAAGAAAAGTAATTGAATGTACAGACATTGTAAGATAGACAGGTGCAATGGATAGTAGGGAAGAAAACAGGGCATGAAATGATTCACATTTATGTTGTCTAACCAAATAGAATAGTAGGACATAATTTCACATATATGATGGCTAATTAAACAGGATAGCATGACACAATTTCACATGTATGATGGCTAACTAAATAGGATAGAATGACATACTTCAAAATATGATGACATGATATAACTATACGATGTGTCTATTAAAGTGGTTGGCATGCCATAAATCACAAACATGCCGTCAACGGAAACATGATGGCATGATATAATTCACGGATAGAATGACATAATTCAAAATATGATGACTATGTGAACAGGATGAGATGATATAACTATATTATGTATTTAGAAAATGGGTTGGCATGCCATAATTCAGATACATGTTGTCTATGTAAACATCATGGCATGATATAATTCAAATATATGATTTATATACTAAGGAAGTGAGCAGAGGGCAATCACATATATGATGTGTCAACTAAGGAGATGGCATTCAATATCGTGTATATGATGTAAAAACTAAGCATTGCAATACAACATATGCATGATATGAGTAATATAACCCTGCCAAGTTTGAGCATACACCTCAAGGGGATAATAGGACTGGTCATCTGCCTCTGAATCCTCCTCTGAAGAGCTATCTGTAACTAGCAAGATATATGCTTCACCAGGTAGCATTGTCTGCTCTGAAGACCTTGTTTTCACTCCAGATTTCTCCATCACCAATTCAAATGGCTGATGCACAGGAAGAGCAGTTAAATATACAAACATTGTCGACAAAAGCAATGAGAAATACAAAAAAAGGATGGCAGGATATAATTCACATATATGACGCTTGGATAAACAACATGACATTGCATAATTCACATATATAATGCCTTGCAACAAGATAGCATTGCATAATTCACATATATAATGTCTTGCAACAAGATGGCATTGCATAATTCACATATATGGTAATTAGATACTAAACAGGTGGCATTCACACAAAGCATGTCTAAACTAAGCAAATGACATAGCAATGCAAGATACCATACGCACGATATGAGCATCATAACCCTGCCAAGTTAGAGCATGCACCTCGGGGGGGAATAGGACTGGTCATCTGTCTCTGAATCCTCCTCTGAGGAGCTATCTGTAACCAGCAAGACATGCGCTTCGCCAGATAGCATTGTCTGCTCTGAAGACCTTGTTTCCACTCCAGATTTTTCCATGACCGTGTCGAATGGCTGATGCACAGGAAGAGTAATTCAATGTACTAAAATTGTTGACAAATTTAACACGTAATAAAAAATGATGTCATGATATAATTCACATATAAAATGACTGGCTAACCAGGGTGGCATTGTAAAATTCACATATATGATGTCTGGCTAAACAAGATGGCATTGCATGATTCACATATACGATAAAGAGACTAAACAGATGGCATTGACACAAAGCATGTCTAAACTAAGCAGATGACATCTTTGATGTATACAGTAAGCAATGCAAGGCACCATATGCATGATATTACCAACATCAGCATGCCATGTTAGAGCGAAGACCTCATGGGGTAAATAGGAGTGGTCTTCTGCTTCTGAATCCCCCTCAGAACAGTTATCTTCCTCTTGATTACGATCTGAAATGGGTGGAGGGGGGCTGCCTTTGCACCACCATGGAGCGATGTCTGCATGAAATTTTATTGCCACGCAGGGCTCGTCTCTTTTGCTCTACATGTTCAGTTCCATTGTGTACAATAACTGACATGCATAGGAATAAAACATAGTGAGATTATGTAAGGAGTGCATGCACAAATCCAGAGTGATGATAGAAACTGTGGATAGACCCAAAACAAATGATAGCAGGCAGATAATAGCTTTAGTTAAAAAATACAAATAATGGCTCCTTTAATGTTTGTTTGCACCCAACATGAAACTCATAGTAGACACCCGAGATTAACCAGATAGTAGACAGATAGTACTGATTGCTGCCCCAATATGTACCCCACAACCATTTAAAAACTCAAGTTTCAGCATAAGTTTGGTCCTGAGTCGGAGTCTAATAGGTGAACACGACGATAAAGTAGCATGCCATCATATTAAGCGATGCATAATGTAAGCAGAAATGGAAGAGTGCGACCTCTCTTGCGGACCCGTGTAGTCCTCAAGGTCATCTGCTCAGTTGATGATGGTGATGCAGTTGTCGTGGCTGCCGGTGGCGGGGAAGAAGATCTGAGGCGGCGAAAGACAGTCTGGAGAGCGTATCTCTGCTGTGGTGAACCCTTCCGTCGTTGGAGCAGCTGAGCTGGGGTGGAACATAGCACCGTAGGAGCAAGACAAACCACACAAGGTTTTCTTTGACACATATCTGTAACAGAAGTAATTGTGTAAGGGCTTGTTTGAATTTGAGGATTCTAACACTGCGGGGATAGGAAATAAACAGGAATAGGATAGGAATGCACGTGCAAAACAGAGAACTTAAAAACACAGGATTTCTGCCAATCTAGGTGTTTGGTTCACAAGAATTGGAAGATCATAGGATGCAAAGAAGCATGTAGAGATTAAGTCAAACCACAAGAAGTGTACAATCTCATTGGCGAAGCCATGTTGATCTCAGCGTGATTGGGTTGGTCGGTGAGGATGCTCCGGCTGACTTGGCTGTCGGAGGAGGGGAAGAAGATCTTAGGCGTCTGGAGATGGAGCCCGAGGTACTGCTCCACTGTGATGGAGGGTTTCGTCGTTGGAGCAGCTCCGGTGAGTTGTACGACGCCGAGACTGAAGCAGGACAAGAGAGACAATGTTAACCTGAGTGGAATTCTAATAGCATCTCCAATAGATGACGTAAAATACATAACCACAAAGTGCTAGATGTATACATCAGCCACTCACCTCTGAACTTAACTGTCGAAACTGAATTTAACTATCGAAAATGAACTTAACTGTCGAAACTGAATTTTGCTGTCGAAACTAAATTTTACTGTTGAAATTGAATGCACTAGAGGTGAGGCTACAAGTCAGTCGACTAACTTTTTCATCTATGGTCAGTCGATTTTGCAGCCGTTGGATATGAAATCAAGGGCCTGCAGTTCATCTTCAACCTACACCCCCGTGAGCCGCCAGCCACCACCAGCCAAACAGCCGCCCCTCGGCGCCCGCAGTCGGCGGTGCGTCGCCCCGCCCGCCCTGAAAACACTCCCCACCACCGGTCCGCCACAAGCGTCGCTTCAACTCCATTCGTGAAAGTGTTCAAAGTGGAGACATAGATATTTGTAAAGTACATACGAACCTGAATGTAGCAGATCCGTTGACTAAACCTCTCCCTAGAGCAAAACATGATCAACACCAGAACTCAATGGGTGTTCGATTCATCACAATGTAACTAGATTATTGACTCTAGTACAAGTGGGAGACTGTTGGAAATATGCCCTAGAGGCAATAATAAAATGGTTATTATTATATTTCCTTGTTCATGATAATTGTCTATTGTTCATGCTATAATTGTGTTATCCGGAAATCGTAATACATGTGTGAATACATAGACCACAACACGTCCCTAGTGAGCCTCTAGTTGACTAGCTCGTTGATCAAAAGATAGTCATGGTTTCCTGACTATGGACATTAGATGTAATTGATAGCGGGATCACATCATTACGAGAATGATGTGATGGACAAGACCCAATCCTAAGCATAGCTCAAAGATCGTGTAGTTCGTTTGCTAGAGCTTTTCCGAATGTCAAGTATCATTTCCTTAGACCATGAGATTGTGCAACTCCCGGATACCGTAGGAGTGCTTTGGGTGTACCAAACGTCACAACGTAACTGGGTGACTATAAAGGTGCACTACGGGTATCTCCGAAAGTGTCTGTTGGGTTGGCACGAATCGAGACTGGGATTTGTCACTCTGTATGACGGCGAGGTATCTCTGGGCCCACTCGGTAATGCATCATCATAATGAGCTCAATGTGACCAAGTGGTTGATCACGGGATCATGCATTACGGTACGAGTAAAGTGACTTGCCGGTAACGAGATTGAACGAGGTATTGGGATACCGACGATCGAGTCTCGGGTGAGTAACGTACCGCTTGACAAAGGGAATTGTATACGAGATTGATTGAATCCTCGACATCGTGGTTCATCCGATGAGATCATCGAGGAGCATGTGGGAGCCAACATGGGTATCCAGATCCCACTATTGGTTATTGACCGGAGAGTCGTCTTGGTCATGTCTGCGTGTCTCCCGAACCCGTAGGGTCTACACACTTAAGGTTCGGTGACGCTAGGGTTGTTGAGATATTAGTATGCGGTAACCCGAAAGTTGTTCGGAGTCCCGGATGAGATCACGGACGTCACGAGGAGTTCCGGAATGGTCCGGAGGTGAAGAATTGTATATAGGAAGTCCAGTTTCGGCCATCGGGAAAGTTTCGGGGTCACCTGTATTGTACCGGGACCACCGGAAGGGTCCCGGGGTCCACCGGGTGGGGCCACGGGCCCCATGGGCTGAAGTGGGAGGGGAACCAGCCCCTGATGGGCTGGTGCGCCCCCCTTGGGCCTCCCCCTGCGCCTAGGGTTGGAAACCCTAGGGGTGGGGGGCGCCCCACTTGGCTTGGGGGGCAAGCCACCCCCCTTGCCCCCCCCCCATCTAGATGGGATCTAGAGGGGCCGGCACCCCCCTGGACCCCTATATAAAGAGGGGGGAGGGCTGCGCACAAAAAAAGCCCCTGGCACCTCCCTCTCCCTCCCGTGACACCTCTCCCTCTCGCTGAGCTTGGTGAAGCCCTGCCGAGATCACCGTTGCTTCCACCACCACGCCGTCGTGCTGCTGGATCTCCATCAACCTCTCCTTTCCCCTTGCTGGATCAAGAAGGAGGAGACGTGTTCCCAATCGTACGTGTGTTGAACGCGGAGGTGCCGTCCGTTCGGCACTCGCTCATCGGTGATTTGGATCACGACGAGTACGACTCCATCAACCCCATTCTCTTGAACGCTTCCGCTCACGATCTACAAGGGTATGTAGATGCACTCCCCTTTCCCTCGTTGCTAGATAACTCCATAGATTGATCTTGGTGATGCGTAGAAAATTTTAAATTCTGCTACGTTCCCCAACATAAAGACAGCGCGCTATACCGCTGCACCGGTGTCTCATTCCGGACTGCGGGTCTTTTGAGCCTGCCTGGCCTCGCGGCCCCTTGTTGGCTAGTCGCCGCAAGCTCGGCCTTCCACCTCGAGGACCTTCCCTGCAAAACACGGTTGTTATATGGCAATCAAAAACACGCAAGGATGGATCCCTTTTCAAAGTGTTGGGACTTCGGTCTCAGTTACCTGTGAGGCTGGAAGTAGCCCAGTGTAATCGGCCGTAATGGCCACCAAAGCGTTATCGTTACTCAATTGGTAAAATACCCCATCAATCAGCTCCACGGATATGTCCGGATCCTCCTGGGAGGCCGGGTCAAGGGACCGTTCCGGGTCCTCGTGTTGTGGAGGGGGGTTGTTTATCTCCCTTACAGCCTGGCGCAGCTCCTGCGTGGAAATTGCTAGACTAAATACTTAATTATGGGAATATGAAACGGATGGGTGCGAAAAGGTCTCCGCTTACCTAGCTCGGAGGATTGTACATAGAAAAACCGCCCTGCGGGTTGACACGGAGGAATTCCTCCTCTTCTCCCTTGTACAAAGCGAATAAGATCTTTATTAGATCAGCAACCGATCCCGGCCCTTTACGGCCGTAGCGGGTGGCGTCATCCTCCCCGTTGAAATCCCACATGGGGTGGCCTCTATACTGAAGCGGCTGCACCCCCTGCATAATATATATGGCCATGACTTCGATCATGGTCAATCCGGATCGAGCTAACGAACTTATCCGGCTCATCAGGTAAAGAACGTCCCTGTCATCTTCCTCCAGGGAGCTCCATGGACGCCAGCTCCGGCGCTTCTTCAAAGGAGCGTTGTCGAACTCAGGAAGGTCGATTCGAATAGGATTCGGGAGGGGGGCGTCTTCTATATAAAACCATTCTGAAGGCCAGTCTTCAGACGTCTTCTTTGGGGTACCGGACAGATATCCAGTCCCGGCAATGCGCCACACTTCGGATCCGCCCACTTGATATATTGACCCCTTCTGAGAACGGGGCACAAGGCAGAACAGCTTCTTCCACAGCGCGAAATGAGCCTCACAGCCTAAAAACAGCTCGCAAAGGGCTACGAATCCCGCGATATGCAATATGGAGGCAGGCGTAAGATTGTGCAACTGGAGGCCGTAGAACTCCAGGAGCCCCCGGAGAAACGGATGAATTGGAAATCCGAGCCCTCTTACCAAATAAGGGACAAGGCATACCCGCTCTCCCTTGGAGGGATTGGGAAGGCTCTCCGCTTGCTCTCTGCCATTATAGGTGGCGAGCCTGGCTCGAACCGGGACCATGTACGCTGGGGGAAGAAATCCCTTGGTCTGAAGCATCACTAATTTGATGTGCGGGACGGAACATCTCTCCCAATCTCCAGGCTTGGGGCTAGGGAGGCGAGAGGAGGAGCTGCGTCGACCGGCCATGATGGAATGGATCTCTGTCAGATGCGCTCCGATGAAGGCTCGCCAAGGGAGGATGGTGTGATTTGGATCTGAATCCTCGTCTTCTTAATAGGCAGCTCATTCACACAGTTAGGGGGTAAATGTGAAAACACCCTGGCTCTTCACATTCACTCGACACGTGTAAAGTGGCCATTATTGGGCGTGGGAGCCAAGGAGAGCAACATTCACAAGAGGCCGGACACTATTTCAATAGGTACATGGAATTCGAAGAGGAACCCGCCTTGCAATGCCGAAGACAATCTGCGCACCAGACTCATCGTCATTTAAGCCTGGTTCAGGGGCTACTGAGGGAGTCCTGGATTAGGGGGTATCCGGACAGCCGGACTATATCCTTTGGCTGGACTGTTGGACTATGAAGATACAAGATTGAAGACTTCGTCTCATGTCCGGGTGGGACTCTACTTGGCGTGGAAGACAAGCTAGGCAATATGGATATGCATATCTCCTCCTTTGTAACCGACCTTGTGTAACCCTAGCCCCTCCCGTGTCTATATAAACCGAAGGGTTTTAATCTGTAGGACAACATACAATCATACCATAGGCTAGCTTCTAGGGTTTAGCCTCTCTGATCTCATGGTAGATCTACTCTTGTACTACCCATATCATCAATATCAATCAAGCAGGACGTAGGGTTTTACCTCCATCAAGAGGGCCCGAACCTGGGTAAAACATTGTGTCCCCTACCTCCTGTTACCATCAGGCCTAGACGCACAGTTCGGGACCCCCTACCCGAGATCCGCCGGTTTTGACACCGATAGTCGAGAACTACTCGTAACAAGGGAGCGGCAACCAAGGCTACGGAAAAAAAGAGGGCTCGCCGCCACGCAGAGACCTCGAAAGATCTCTCACGGGCATGCGATGGCTCCCAGGAGCACCCTAGATGCAGAGGCGAACATGCCGAGCGGGCGGCGCTGGAGTCGTTATCCCTCGACGGCATGCCCGGTCAGCTCAATAAGCACCCCAATAAGCAGAAGGAGTTCATCCACGGCTTGGTGGAGCTGCTGAAGGAGAGCCTCGACGACATGCCTGCTGAGCTCAATGAGCAGGGGGGGTTGACTGTCGGCTTGGTGATGCTGCTGAAGAAGAGCATTGCCTCAGAGAAGAAGGCGACCGGTGAAATCCTGCAACTTTAGGAGGACAACGCGAAGCTCTGCCACGAGCTCGACCTGCTGAAGGAGGAGAACGCCGGCTGGAAGAAGCTGCATGAGAATAGTAGTTCCTTGATGAAGATGTTGCATGCCCTCATCATGGAACAGAAGGAGGAGTTGGCGAAGCTCCGCATCGAGCACCCGGCTGATGTCAAGGTACGTAATGCGGCCGTGGAACAGATGATGAAGGCTCGCGTCGAGAAATCCCGCGTCATGGACACAATGATGAAGATGGCGGAGGAGACGCGCAAGGAGATGGAGGTTGTGGAGGCGATGAAGAAGCAGTTACGACTCCGCGGCCAGCAACCCTTCATGTAGTGAGAGCAGCGCTCCAGACTTGTGTGTGCGTCTTCCTTCTTTTTAGGGGGTGATAATCCTCCTTCTTCTTTTGCTCCTGTGTTTCTTATTTTGCTTCGGGTGTTTCACCGCACGTCTCACCTTCTCTGCGAGGCATGAATAGAACAATGCTAAAAATGAGATGACTAGCAAATTAGATCATTCTTTTTCGCCAATAGAACAATGCCTCTTGCTAGTAATATATAATAAGAGTAGGGAGTAGAGGATATGGCACTGGGGTGCCGTGTTTCGTGCTCCTCCGTCGTACTCCAGTGGAAAACTTGAGTATATCGCACGGTTCTTTGCTCCTCCTCAGGTCGTCGGCATATTTATACGAGCGGTCAAATCACAAGGCCCCGCCTTCCAGCAGTAATGAGCCGTCAAATCACAAAAGCCCTCGCCTCTCGTGAAAAGGACCAAGCTAGACTGCCCCGCCCTCTAGCCTTTTAAAAAATGTATACATTTGTATAGTAGTAGTATCGATGGATTGCGCCATGGAGCAAAACTAACAAGTGTAATTAAAGAAAAAAGGAGGTACATATAGAAAGCGCTCGTCGCCAAATTATGCATATACTATATGACACTACCCACTATGAAGGTACTAGTAACATAGACTAGTAACTAGTCTATGCTACTCTCCACTATGACCAGCCAAAGTCGAGGCACGGATACCAACGAGGGCCTGGTTGTGTCTATACTTGGACAACTCACCCGACTGCATGCGCACCAGGCAGACGAAGCTCGTGTCATGTTGGTGCCGTGTGCGGCTCGCACATTCATCAGTCTTGCTATAAGTCACAGTAGATGTTATATAGGTCCGTCAGATCTTACATCAAGATCCGTGCAAAATTTTCTTTTTAGATTTTCTTTTTTCTCTCTTAAATCTTAGTCGAGTGAGACATTGCCACGCCATTAAACAGAGGCTCAGGCGCCATTAATGGAGACCTTGGGAGAGAGGTGGATGGCAGATGGAGGTCAAAGGGCTCGCACGCCTCCCATACTCAAATAGCTACCCTGCATGGCGCCTCCTAGCTAATAAAAAAGGGGATGTGTGGCGGCACGTAAGTGGTAAATAGAACGCCCACGGTTTCAATAATACTTGTATTTCCGATTGTAACGTGACAACACTTGTTCCAAAATGACTTTGTTGATTGTTAATGTGTGCGCCTTCGCAAATCGGACAGCAAAATTACCACAACATGTTGGTGCCATGTCATGACACCAAGCCAAGTTTCATGATTTTCATGCGTGTTTCATATTTACATGAATTAAAAAACCAAGTTTCTCAATGTTTCCAGCCGAGCCAGATGCCCAGATGTTTGAATTTCATTCCCATTTCTGGCATGGGACCTAGAAATTTACCCGAGGACACACATGTGATTTTTCAACCAGCTTTGATGCACTGGAGCATGTGCTTGTATTTAAAATTTGAATTATGCACACAAAGGTGACACGTTCCCTCTCAGAACCACGAGCCTTCTTGAGAGAAGCTCCGGTTCGTCGAGAGGCTGACAGTCCCGGGCCCACCAGGTCCATGGCCTAGGTTTTGTTGTTTAACATGGGCAGCCCACGACATGTTTCAACATTTTTTGGATCCAGCAGTATCAAGCGGCCTCTGGGCCTCCCAACCTAACTTGTCTATAACATCAGCAACCCAAGTTATGTTTGTTTTTTCAAGACGATGCACAGCTCAGTTCTATTTTTCTAAAAGAATGCAAAACTAAACATGTTTTCTATAAGAATGCAAAACTGAACCTATATTTATATCTTATTTTATTACATATATATATTATATATCATATATATATATATTAGAAACAACATAAGTTTCCGTTAAACCTTTCGTTCGTCCAACCATTTTATAGACCTTCCCACTTCCTTTATTTTTCGTTTTCATTAATCCTACATCTGAATTTTCTCCCACTTTCTTTTTCGATATAAACTGAATTTTCTCCTAGTACTTTTCCCTAGAATCAACTCAACTGTCTCATGTCTAGCCTAAAAAATAGTAATACCCCACATACTATTAAGTTATCAAATTTAAATGATATTTTATTTCGTAAGTTGAAAGTTCTTACAAAATAATAATAATAATTGTTTATATATAACTTGGCAAGTTAACTTCTAGTGATTGCGTATATAAGCTTGTAAAGATTTTACTGACCAATGCAATAATAGACGTGTAATCATGTGTTTATGTTTTTATAACATTTCTCCGTCTAGCCCAACAAAATATTTTCACCCAGCCCAGCAAGTTCGTGGATTTCGAGAAAATGCAAACGGGCTTTAAATTCTATCATATATATAAACGGGATGCATAGATGCTACATCATTGTGCAGCCCACCAAATGGACTGGCTGACATGTGGGCCAGTAGGTCGAAGCCTAAGAAGGCGTTGTATTTACATCCAACGGCCAGCATTATTCTTCAATCTCTCATCTTCTTCCCCCAGCGCTGTCGGGACCGCCTGCTCCAGCCTTCGGCATCTAGCGACGTTGTTTTGTGCTCCTCGGCGAAACGCTACCCCGCCGGCGGCCAGGCCATCCCTCCACTCCGCACCTCCTGTTATTCTCTACCGAGTGTAGGCCCACCCCGCACCCGAACCAGTCAAGTTTCCCACTCCTCTCCGTCTGCGACTCCACTACCGCGTCTTCCCCATCTCCGGGTCGTTCCAGTCTGGGGCCTCGCCGTCCTCCACCGCCTCGGTGTGCTTGGCGCGGCATGGTCAACATACGAGAGTCATCGGAAGAGGACTGTACGTGGAGAGCCTGACGGCTGGGACCCACAAGGTCCATGGTTGCACACAAGGAAAGTTCCTCCTTATTACGCACTGTACGTGGACTGTACGTGGGAAGGGCTTCTATATTTCGCGAAAAAAACGTTCCCCCCGCTGATAGGTCGGACCCACCAGCTATATCTTCGCATGCAAGGAAGTGCCTCCTTATTACGCACAAAAAATGAATACCCCCTGCTAGCTGGGACCCACCATAGTGGGTGGCTGACTTGTGGGCCTACTAAGTCGACGGGGACGGAGGGCTTTGTCAACTTAGTCAATATGAATGATTCTAACTCCAGTGACCGTACGATGTCCATCCAACGGCCATAGTGCTTCTTCAACCTCTGGTCTTCTTGCTCCAGCCGCCCAAAGCAGCACCGGTCGTGCCACGTGCTCCTGCCCCGCGTGGCCGGCTGTGATGCCGCGGAGGCCTCACCGCCCCTACTACTCCCACCGCTGGCCAGGGCATCCCTCTACTCACCCACACCCCCTGTTATTCTGCGGCAATGTCAGCATCACGCCGCAGCCGAACCAGTGAACCCTCGTACTCCTCTCCGCGTGGGCATCCACTGCCGCGTCTTCCCCGGCTCCGCGTCGTCCCCTTCCTAGGCCTCGTCGTCGTCCACCGCCTTGGTGCTCTCGGCGCGGCGTGGTCAATGTGGTCAATGACCGACTTCCATCAAAAGAGTACTGTACATGGAGAGGCTGACAGCTGGGTCCACGGCCGCAGCTGGGTCCACGGCCACAGCCTAGTTTTTTTGTGATTTGCCAAGTAAGTCGCTTTGTCTGGCCTGTTGGCCTGCAAATCTTTCAAGACGAGGAGAGCTTCATTCGGCTGGCCGAGAAAATGGCCTATCAGTAATGAGGAATGGGTTGTACATTTTTAAAACACATCAAACCGGCAATTAGTTTCAAATTTCTTTTTTTCATTTCAAGATTTAAATTGCATTGATTTTTATGCATGGACAATTTGTTGGATTTTACATTGATATATATTTATTTTTAAAATCAGAAATCAGTTTGAACGTGACTCGAAATTTCAGGACTAAAAAGAGTTCGGAACGCACCGAAATATGCAAAATTTCGTATAATTTTTTAACCGTGACCACAATATGGGCTGTAATGCTAACAAAAACAATATGGGCTCCAAAAAACCTTAAGAATTAGCAAATGGGCTGTAAATTATTAGAAATAATGGCAGATGGGTTGTATGATGTTTTCCACATATTTGGGGCTTTCCTAAAAAAAGGTTGACGCACAAGCAGTGACTGTTGGATGTCCATCCAACGGACGTCGTGCTTCTTCAATCTTTGCTCTTCCTGCTCCAGCCGCTCAAACAAGCGCCGGCGGAACTGCCTGCTCCCTCCTCCCCGCGGCCGACTGTGCTGCCGCACAGGCCTCACCGCCCCACCATACTCCCATCGCTGGCCTAGCCATCCCTCTACTCACCCACACCTGCTGTTATTCTCCGGCGACGGCAGACGAACCAATAAACCCTCGTACAGTCGTACTCCCCTCCATGTGGGAAACAACTGCCGAGTCTTCCCTGGCTCTGTGTCGTTCCCTCCTAGGCCTCATCGTCGTCCATCGCCCTGGTGCTCTCGGCGTGGCCTGGTCAACGTTGTCAACGAACGACATGCATCTAAAGTGGACTGTGCATGGAAGGGCTGACAGCTGGGTCCACAGCCGCACGCAAGGAAATGTCTCCTTATTACGCGCAAAATAATGATTCCTCCACCTGACATCTGGGACCCACCGAAAGGGTCTCTGTATTTCGCGAAAAGAACGTTACCGCCGCTGACAGCTCGGACCCACCAGCTATATCTTCGCACGCAAGGAAGTGCATCCTTATTACGCACAAAAAAATGAATACTCCCCCTACTAGCTATGACCCAGTATAGTGGGAGGCTGTCTTGTGGGCCTACTAAGTTGACGGGGATGGAGGGCTTTGTCAACTTAGTCAATATGCACGATTCTAGCTCCATTGACCGTACGATGTCCATCCAATGGCCGTAGTGCTTCTTCAACCTCTGGTCTTCTTGCTCCAGCCGCCCAAACCAGCGCCAGTCGTGCCTCGTGCTCCTGCCTCCCGTGGCCGGCTATGATGCCGCGGAGACCTCACCGCCCCCTACTACTCCCACCGCTGGCCATGCCATCCCTCGACTCACCCACACCCCCTGTTATTCTGCGGCGATGGCAGCCTCACACCGCAGCCGAACCAGTGAACCCTCGTACTCCTCTCCGCATGGGCATCCACTGCCGCGTCCTCCCTGGCTCCGCGTCATCCCCTTCCTAGGCCTTGCCGTCGTCCACCGCCTTGGTGCTCTCGGCGCGACGTGGTCAATGTGGTCAACGACTGACTTCCATCAAAAGAGTACTGTACGTGGAGAGGCTGACAGCTGGGTCCATGGCCGCAGCAAGGAAGTGCCTCCTTATTACACGCCAAATAAATATTCCTCCACCTAACAGCGGGGATCCACCAGACGGGCCATCGTATTTCACAAAAGAAGCGTTTCCCCCTGACTGCTGGGACCCACCAGCTACATCTTCGCACGCAAGGAAGTGCGTCCGGGCAAAAAAATGATTCGCCCCCCTGACTGCTAGGACCCATCAGCTACATCTTCGCATGCAAGGAAGTGCCTGATAGTCGGGACCCACCTGGTCGAAGTGTATGTAGCGTTGTCATTCTGGTCGTGAATGTGTATGTACATACGGGTCGATGTAGAGGCGCGCACGTGTCGTAGCAGAGGCGTGAACGTAGCATGTACACATACGTACAGCGGCTAGGGTGCAAGAAAGTAAATACGGCCACGTACGTACATACGGGCGGGGTCTTGAACGCCTACTCGCGCATACGTACGGCCAGGGCTCGTGTACATGGCTTGGTCGGAACGGAGAAACAGCGTCGTCGTCGTGTTCATGGGGAGCCAACTGGCTGGGTCGGAATGGAATGTGTCATCGTGTTCAATGGGAGGGCTTGGACGGAACAACCGATGAAAACGAGGCCTGGCGTACCGTAGAACGGAGGAAATGGCCTTTTGTTCGACCGGCCACATTCGAAACGGGATCCTGTTCATCAGGAGGGGTCTGGCGTATCGCAAAATGGAGGAAACTGACCTCCTACGGTCGAAATGGGGGTCCTGTTGATTGGGAGGGGTGTGGCGTACCGCAAAACGGAGGAAACGGACTTGTGTTGAAGCGCTACGGTCGAAACAGGGGTCCTGCTCATCGGGAGGGGTGTGGTGTACCGCAAAACGGGACTCCACGGGATACTGTTCATCTCCACCGTCGATCCCCTCCAGCCTCCACGGGCTACTGTTCATCCACCGTCGACCTCCTCCAGCCTCCACCTGCGACTGTTCATCCACGGGCTCCTATTCATCCAGCCTCCACCGCGCGCTAATCCACCGGCTACTGTTCAACCAGCCCTCTCCACGGGCTCCTGTTCAACCACCCCTCCATGGGCTACTGTTCATCCTGCCCTCCACCGTCTACTGTTCATCATGCCCTCCATGGGGTGGTCCTGTTCATCCTGCCCTGCACGGGGTCCTGTTCATCCAGCCCACCGGCTCGATCGATCGAGGTCCTATTCATCCAGAGGCAACACCACGGGGTCCTGTTCATCCACCCCCACCGGGAACTGTTCATCCAAACCCCTCCAGTAACGCTCACTGTTCATCCAAAGGCAGCATCGATCTGCTTCAGTTAGCAGC
The DNA here is from genome assembly GCF_056163025.1 of Triticum urartu. Classification (NCBI taxonomy): domain Eukaryota; kingdom Viridiplantae; phylum Streptophyta; class Magnoliopsida; order Poales; family Poaceae; genus Triticum; species Triticum urartu. The sequence goes on from NC_141874.1 coordinate 375,796,672, forward strand.
AGTAGCGAAGGAATCGCTCGATCAGGTTAATTAACAGCCATCGATCGAACGCTCGGGTTCAGTAACGCATAGCCTGCAGTGCAATCGCTCGGGTTCAGTTAGAGTCCAATGCCTCGCTCGGGTTCAGTTAGAGCCCAACGCCTCGCACCCACGTACGTGCGTGTACGAGAGAAACGCGCATCGCTCGGTCCCGACCACCCACCGTAACCGGGAACACCCCGATATTTTTCTCGCCCTCGCTTCTACCACGGTTTTTTCCGTCATGGACGGCCCAAAGAATGTCATGCAGCTGCGTCTCCGGCCCGCTCAGGATGAAAAGCCCATTTTTTGTCAAGATTTTTTGTCATAGAAATAGGAGCCCACCACATCTATGATGATACCGGGTTTTGTCGCAATTATCGTCATAGAAGTGTCATAAGTATGACAGAAAAGATTTTCGCTTGGCCCAAAATGTCACGAATGTGTCTTTTTTTTGTAGTGGAAGGACTGGCACCCCGGTATATACTCCCTCCGTCGGGAAAAAGTTGTCCGGCGCGCAGTGTACTGGTGTTTTTTGCAAAAAAAAGTCCTCGGTGTTTTAAAACTGTCTCAAATAGATCCATGTCTCCATCTTCTTCCTCTGTCGTCCCCGTGCATCGCCTGGGCAGGCGCGGCCCAGCTGATTTCGCCGCCGCCCACCAGCACAAGCCCACTTGCGCCTCTGATTCCACCGCCGTCGCCCACCTGTACCTGTGCGATTTCGCACGTCGACACGGGTGCCGTCGTAGGATTCTTCACCTGCGCCGGCCAGGACGTGCACCATCCAGGAACTGCTCCGCCGCCACTGAGGACCCACGCTAGAGCATTCCCCTCCCGCCATGACCACCTTCACGCGTTCCCCTCCAGCCACGATCCGCTCCGCGTGTTCCCCTCCTGCCAAGATCCCCTCCGCATGTCGTCAGAGCCTCCTGCCGTGATCCAGTTGAGGTCGTTCTCCTCAAGCTCCGCATACTCCTGGGTGTCAATCGCCTGGAACAGGAGTCCGTGCTGCTACTCATGTCCTAGGCCGCTTCCTCGCGCTCGTGCCCGCCGCTCCTCTCTGGCGGCTTCCGCAGGCAGGGCCATGCGGGTCTGCCCGGCGGCGAGACGACCGGACGCGTGATCGAGCCACGCCCCTCGCCGCCACTTCCTTTTTCCGCCCCACCCCTCGCCGCTGCTGCTGCCCGCCTGTGCCGCAAGAGGTAAAGTTCAGTGCTGTTGCCTGTAAAAATTCAGTGTGCACATTTAAATTCAGTGATGCTGCATGTACTACCAATTTTGATGAAATTGAAGTTCAAATTTAAACTGAAGTTCAAATTCCTGTGTGGTCTTCAACTACAGCGACCAGTGTGGATCCAAAAGACTGCATTTATGTTTGTGTATGTTTGGCTTTGATGAAATGCTTGCTTGCTGAAATTTTAGCATCAACAACTATGGTTGAATGATGAACTAATTATAGTGGTCAGCAATCTATCAATTTATTTTGGAAACAATTAATATCATTCCACCAGATTACTCAAGGTTGGACTATATTTCCAAATATTTTCAGCTACTGTATCTTGATTCATTTTGATTCAACAAACTGCAGTAAACTAAATTGTGCATAATTATGCAATAAACTACAGTGAACTATAGTAGTTTATTCCCTCTCAAAGTCAAACTGAATTTTTTGAATTTAGTCAAACTGAATACTCAGACTCAAAAAATGGGGAGGTAATTAAGCCTTTGAAAAGTGTACTGCCAAAATGAATGAGCAAGCTTGTTAGAGGTAAAGAGAAGAGCATTAGTTCAGTTATAAGAAGAAGCTGAATACTTAGCCTCATTTATAAATCAGAAATTTAGTTTGGATCATCTTTTGTCATTATGGCAGCCATTTGTAGTTTGGGTCTTCTTCTTCTTTTTCTTTTTCTTCTTCTTCTAGACATAGCCCTAAAATTTCTACTCACTGATTTGACAAGCAATACTTCTAAAACTCTTAAAACTTTGGATAGCTGAAAAAGCTCACATCATCTAATGTTTTGACCAAAACTCTGTCAACATTCAGTTTTGACCAAGAAACAGGGGAGCAGGTGGGAATTTGTACAGTAATAGCAAGTTGCAAAATGGTGCTAGTAAATTCAGTTCTACAAAAAACAAGAATGAAACAGGGCGGTGTTGAGCATGTCCTAGCACTAGCAGCAAATTCAGGCCAGATTTAGCCAAATTGGAAACATTATTTCTGAAACTATGCATAACTGAAAATTATTTATGAATAATTGGAAACAATTCAGTTTGTTATAGGAACAACCATTAGAAAGAAAGAAGAATAAAGTGCATCCAGAATCATGTACTCCTAGTTAATTTACCAAGCATTTGAGGTGCATCAATCAGTCCCTACACTACATCAGCACCTCAAATCTGCCTGCTTGTTCATTGTTCAGACAAGTTGAGACCATCATCAATAGGCAGGCAGACGGTTCTCCAACCCAGTTGAATCTTGAATGAAGCACCTCAATGCAGTGGTAAGCTGAACATGTGTTGGAGATGCTCAACTCTGAACTAACCTGCCTCTTCAGTGTCCCTAATTGTGCAGAGTAATCCTAATTCACCCCATCTGCCTCTCAGACCAAATGTACACCTCAAAGTGCATCAGCTGCTTCCTAGCAGCATCAACTTCAAAGTCATTAGCCCTGTAAAATTGCTTACAGCAAACTCAAAAACGCCAATCCTTCAAAGAAATGGCCATCCATTCAAGATTCAACTTGGTTGGAGCTCTGTTGAAACGGAAACAAACACAAAAGACTGTCAAACAATTTCTCTACCAACAATTTCAGTTCTGACACAAAAATCAGTTTTAGAGGGGGGGGGGGGGGGGGGGGGGGGGCATAACCGGCCAAGAAGACGTCGCGGCCCCATATTCCTCATCGAGCTCGGGAGGGGGAGCTTGTTGTCATCGGGCCCGTCGGCTACGTCTCTGCTGGTGGTGGCCCAGATCCGGCGCGTCCGCGAGGTCGTTGACGCACCGCAGCATGGCGGCGGGCACGCCGACGCCGAAGGTGACCTCCTTCGCGGCATGCTCGTGCGCCCACTGCTGCTACTCGCCCACGTCGCCGCCACGGGCGAGCTGCCGCCGCAGCCCCGATGAGGAGGACCTGGAAATGGCCGCTCTGAGCAGATTGAAAGAAAGCATGAGTCTTTTGCTTGCCATGGATCACCATGGGGAACAAGGAGAGGGAAGCTTTGGGGGAGGCATGGGGTGGGGGAGGCATGGGGCGGGAAAGCTCCGGCGACACGGGGGGGCTGCGGGGGAGCTGCGGAAGCGCGGGGGAGCAGACTTCCGTCGCGACAGAGGAGCGTGGGAGACGAATTCGGGGGTTTCCAAAAAAACACCACGGAGACAACTTTTATGGAGGTCGTGCAACAGAATAATATTCTGTTACCATTATTGAACTGATGAATTCGAGTGGTTGTACTCATTCTGTCATTTTGTTGAAATGATTGTTTTTTTATTAAAACAACAAATAAGATCCCCTCCGGCTCTCTCCCCGTTCAGCTGGCCACTCCAGCCGTCGACCGAGCTACTTGTGGCCGATCCCTCCACCCACCTGCCTCCCTCCCGGCAACCCAGGCCCTCCCCTAGGCGTGACGATGGGCGCCGGGACACGAGCAACAGCGGCGACGCTGCTGCTGGAGCTCGTATGGTAGAGAGAAGTCTGGCGTGGGTGCATACATGCGTGAGGCCGAAACAGAGGCGCCCTGCAGCGGGCGGCGCCAGGGCGAGGAGGGGCCACGGCAAGCTCCAGCCGTAGAGGGCGCAGCGCGCCCCAAGAGCACGTGCGGAGTTGGATGGAGGAGACAGCGGCCACGCGCGGCGCCGGCATCCGCCTCAGCGCATCACGGACGGAGCAACTACCACCTGCAAACTGCACCAAGCGAGAAATCAGCGGAGAGAACTCAAGCGAAGGCACAAGGAGGGCTTACCTGCGTGGTGGGGGAGAGCGCGAGGGTGGAGGGAGGCCGCCATTTCCAGCCGGGGGTCGGGTCGAGGTGGTGGTGGAGTCGCCGTGTTCGGGCGGGAGGAGGAGGGGAGCGGAGCGAGCCTCCATCTCCTTCCCCTTTGTATTGGTGGTAAGGCGTCGAGCTGTGATGTGGTCGAAAGGATTAAGTGACCACTCCACTGATTTCGTTTGCCTTACCATCCTGGGAAGGAAGGGCACAGGACGGTGGCGGGTCCCGCCGGAGTGGGAGGGGGCGGTCGGGACAGCGAGAGGCTCCGCTGCTTCATGTTTGCGCCTTGAAACGAAACGAATCGAATCGCCCTGTCTTTTTGTCATGGCTCATCAAATCAATCGAATCCAACAAGCATTGATTGGCTGCGGAAGGATTTCTTGCTTTCAACACTGTGTGGGCGTTTCGGTGGGATCTGATCCGACACTAGAGACTGGGGATCGAATGAACTGTGGCTCCTAGTTTGAACATTCTTTGTTTATTCAGCCGTGATGGGAGCGATGAACATTGATCTGGGAGGGAGGATTGGCAGGCAGGCCTACTACTTCACAGGCCGATTCTTTTCAAAGCGCTCTGTATGGTGCTGGTGTCGGTGTCAGAACCGGCAGATCTCGGGTAGGGGGTCCCAAGCTGTGTATCATGGATCGATGGGTAACAGGAGACAGGGGACATGATGTTTACCCAGGTTCGGGCCCTTTTGATGGAGGTAAAACCCTACATCCTGCTCTTGTTTATATTGATGTAGTATCAAGTACAGAGTTGATCTACCTCGAGATCATATGTTGTGGTCTAAAACCTAAGGGTATGATAAATAACATAATCCTGATCTATCGACTAGCCTGGCCTCGGTTTATATAATGTACCGGGGGCTTAGGATAACAAGAGTCCTAGTCAAATACGTTGGTGGAGAGGAGTGTTTGACTCCATTTTTACCATGCGATGCACATATATATTTGATTATCTGGTATGAGCAGACCCTTGTCAGATTATGTCAATGAGTATATAATTGATAAGAGAAATCAAATTTCTCTCGTAAATATATATTTGGTGATCTTTAAGGGAAAAAGGGAAAACATATTATGTTTATGAATTTTCAGGCCTAGTCACATTAACACATGCACTTTGTTGATCAAATGTATTTAGTAGTAGCCGATCAACCAGTTCGCTAATGGAATAAATCGTGTGTGCATGCACGGTCCAACCGGTCAACAACTATCCAGGCAAACGTTTGGTGTGTTGAAGTAGTAAAATCTTGTACAGGCCTACTGCTAAGTTGGACGTGTTGATGTTGGTACAAAACCAAGGTTCGTGGTCGCTAGGGATAGAGAAAATCGATTCGTTGGGCATGACTACATCCACAAAGAGATAAGTATTGGCCAAGGAGTTTTTTGACAATCACAAGATTTTATTTCTCAGATAATAGCCAAGTCTGTTACAATGAGTTGAGAAATAAAATCAGGAGGGGTAGCATCCCACATAGAACTAGACTTTGAATTAAAATTGGATTTAGCCAGACAATCTTCTATGGCGTTTGCTTCACGTGTGCAGTTGTCGAAAGAAACAGAAGCATAGTTTTTCTTCAACTCATTGCACTCCATGACAATCGCTGCTTCCTGGCCCAGATAACTTTCAAATTTTTCCACCGCTTCTAGCGCCAATTGGCTATATGACTCCACAATCACCTTAGAGCATCCAATATGGGCAGCTAAGTATAAACCATTCTGTATAGCAAGAATCTCTGCTGAAACATCACTGTTAATATGTGGAAGAAACCATGATGCAGCAGCCAAGAACTGGCCACTATCATCCCTTGCAATAGCACCCGTCGCCCCTGAGAGAATATCCTCGTGAAAAGAGGCGTCCACATTGATCTTCACCTTCCCCTGGTTGGTTTCTTCCACATTTGATCTCTCTTTCTAACTGGTTGGTTGCGTGTTGCTGCTCGCACATAGTTCGTCGCTAGGACCTTAATTGAAATAGTTGAATGGTGTGCATCTGAAATTGTTTCCCCCTTTGCAAACTAGCGAGGTTGCCACCAAATATACCACGCAGCCACCGTAATCAACTCAGCCGCTGGAAGATCACCAATTGACGAGTGGTTTCGCAATAAAATCTCCATGGTAACTGATCCAGAGTGGTCCTCCATTGCTGCTTGGTTGATCACCGCATTCAGGCCTAATTCTTTCCACACTTCCATAGCATGGCAACACAAGAATAAACAATGTTGAATATCTTCAAACCCAACTTTGCAAACCGGGCATTGACCAGATACCGGGATATGACGTTTCGCGAGAACTCCATAGCATGGCAGAACGCCCCTGAGCACCTTCCAAGCGAAATGCTTAATCTTGCCAGGAACTCGGAGTTTCCATGAATGTTTCCAAATGCCATTTACTACAGACCCTCCTTGTCCATCAGCAGGAGAAGCGCGTGAGCCAAACTGATGATTGAACTCTGTATGGTATGTTGAACGGACTGAGAAGGTTCCTAACCGTGTAAACTGCCATGCCACAAAATCATCAACAATACTCACATTAAGAGGGATCCTTATTATCCTTTCCACATCGACTGGATTAAACACGGACTGCAATAAGGCTTCATCACATGTGCCCGAGTGCGGGTCTATGAGCTCTTCAACTTTGGACAACATAATCTACCCCCTCGGCGTTATAACTTTGCGCGAGGCACTTGACTGTATCCATGGGTCTAGCCAAATATTGATATTAGAACCTGTCCCAACTCTCCAAATAAACCCCCTCTTAAATGTTTGAATTCCTGATACTATTGTAACGCCCCGGATACAACTTTCCATATTCGTAACTCTGACTCATAGATTACTTCTTGATCACTTCTTGATCGTAAGTAGACTCAGGATCACTTCTTGATCACTTCTAGTTCACGACCGTGCTCTGCTTTTCTCTTCTCGCTCTCATTTGCGTAAGTTAGCCACCATATATGCTAGTGCTTGCCGCAGCTCCACCTCACTACCCTTTTTCCCTACCCATAAGCTTAAATAGTCTTGATCGCGAGGGTGTGAGATTTCTGAGTCCCCGTGACTCATAGATTACTTCCAAAACCAGATGCAGGTGCCGATGATGCCAGTGCAGGGGACGCTACCGAACTCAAGTGGGAGTTCGACGAGTATTCAGGACGTTACTATGTTTCCTTTCGGGACGATCAGTAGTGGAGCCCAGTTGGGGCGATCGGGGACCTATGCATTTGGGGTTGTCTTTATTTTGGTTCCGTAGTCGGACCTTGATTGTATTGTGGATGATGTAATGCTATATTTATGTATTGTGTGAAGTGGCGATTGTAAGCCAACTCTTTATCCCTTTCTTATTCAGTACATGGGATGTGTAAAGATTACCCCTCTTGCAACGTGCCTACTATGCGGTTATGCCTCTAAGTCGTGCTCCGACACGTGGGAGATATAGCCGCATCATGGGTGTTACAACTATACTCTGCCAAGTATAAGAAGAGCCTTTCTTAGGGCCAGCATTAAGAATGTTACCATCGGGGTAATACTTTGCACTGAGAACACGCGCACACACAGAGTCCAGATCTTGGATCAGTCGCCAACACTGCCTTGCTAACATAGCAAGATTAAAGTTGTGTAAGTCTCTGAATCCCATTCCACCTTCGTTCTTCGGATGCACATTTTCCACCATGCATACCAATGCATTTTTTCCTATCTTCATCATCACCCCACCAAAAGCTTGACATTTCATCTGTTGTTGACTTGCATATACTCTTTGGTAGCTTGAACACAGACATGGCATAGGATGGTATTGCTTGAGCTACTGATTTCAAGAGAATCTCTTTGCCTTGCATAGACAAAACCTTTTCTTTCCACCCTTTCAGTCTCTGACACACTCGATCAATGAGGTGTTGGAAGCAACCGCTGCGATCCACCCCAACCATAGTTGGGAGACCAAGATATGTATCTGAAAGGGCCTCTGTTAATATATCAAGTTCTCCACAAATACCTTCTCTGACAAGGACACTAGTATTAGGGCTGAAGAAAATACTCGACTTGGGAGTACTTACCAACTGTCTAGAGCTACTACAATAAGTATCAAGCAGCCTCTTCAGGGTCACCGCATTCTGAAGATCAGCTCTCATAAGGATGAGAGAATCATCTGCAAAGAGTAAATGAGATATCGATGGGGCATTCCTACGCACTTTCACTCCCTCTATACCTCATGTTTCCTCTTCATGGGCTAGCATACTTGACAATCCCTTCGAGAAAGTAAGAACATGTAGGGGGACAAGGGATCTCCCTGTCTTAGTCCACGGGAAGGGAGGAACTCATCAGTTTCAGTATTATTAAATCTGACTCTGTAGCTTACCGAAGAAACACATTCCATGATGAGCTCAATCCACTGCGCCTGGAAACCCATCTTTTTCATAATCTCTCTCAGAAATCCCCATTCAACTCTGTCGTAAGCTTTTATCATGTCCAACTTTACTGCGCAATAGCCATTAGTGTCATGAGTTTTCTTCTTGATGGCGTGAAAGCACTCATAGGCAACCAATACATTGTCAGTTATTAGACGCCCAGGCACAAACGCACTCTGTGTTGGGGCTATAATGTCAGGAAGAATCTTTTTCAGCCTATTAGCAATCATCTTGGATATGATTTTATACACCACATTGCACAGGCTGATTGGTCTATATTGTGTAATTACCTCAGGATTTTGTACCTTTGAAATCAACACGATGTTTGTTGCATTCCACCCCTCTGGGATTTTCTTGATGTCTATTGCTTCCAATACTTCCTTGGTTAGTTCATCACCCAGGATGTGTCAGAATCTCTTAAAGAAAATTGCATGTAGACCATCTAGCCCTAGGGCCTTCATATCACTGATCTGAAATAGAGCTTTGCGCACATCTTCCTTGGTATAGGGAGCAACTAGTAAATCATTCATATCATTAGTTACTACAGACTTTACCGATGCAAGAAGATTAACATCTACCTATTCTGCACCAGACTAGAAAAGATTTTTGAAATAATCTGAGATAAGAGGCCTGAGATTATCATTCCCCTCAACCCATCTATTCTCATTCACACGCAGTTCTTGATTAGATTTCTCCTTCTTCTAGCTGAGGCAAAATGACTGAGGTATTTGGTGTTTCGATCACCATGACGAAGCCAGTTAACTCTTCCACGTTGTGACCAATATATTTCATCTTGCTCAAGCAGATTTTCAATCAATACCGACATTTCTTTCTGCTTAACACCCACATCCAGGGTAAAGGGAATATTCATCAATTGTTCCAACTCTCTTTGGGCCTTTTTAGTTCAACAATGCCGAGAGCTAAGTGATAAGATTTGTTTAATTGCTACTAACGGCAGCGGCGACGATGCTAATCTCTCGTGCTTATCTTCCTATCAATTCGCATAGCTAGCCGGTGGAGACGATGCTATAAAAAGGCTGCTCGAGTGACTGCGAAAGGAGTTCATCTCACTCACAACGCACGCATCATTTACACGCTCATCTCACCACCATTCGCCGTACCACTCACACACACACACCCTTCGTATCATCTCCATCTCAGCACTCACACATACACACATCTTCATTTCTCGTTTGGCGTTTGCCTCCGTGGTCGGCGTCGATGGCATAGCCATATGGTGAGTAAATCATATGAAGGTTCCATATGATCACTTATTTATTTTATTTATTTTCTTCTCTTTGTTCATTTCTTTTTATGGCATCTCGCGGCTCTACATGGCGATCTAATCGTCATCATGGATGTCTCATCGCTTGATCTACAATAAAAATCGGCAGTGTCCTGCGACTCTACATGGCGATCTAATCGTCGCCGCGGACATTTCCTTGTTTTGATCTATAGAAAGAATTCGGCGGTGTCTCGTGGCTTTACATGACGATCTAATCATCGCCGTGGACGTTTTATCTCAGTTTTGCAAGCAAAAGAGTTTGGTGGCATCTAGTGGCTCTACATGGCGATCTAATCGTCGCCGCGGACGTTTCCTTGTTTTGATCTATAGAAAGAATTCGGCGGTGTCTCGCGGCTCTACATGACGATCTAATCGTCGCCGCGGACGTTTTATCTCAGTTTTGCAAGAAAAAGAGTTTGGTGGCATCTAGTGGCTCTACATGGCGATCAAATCGTCGCCACACGGATGTTTATGGTTTGATCAGTAAAAAGAAAAGGAAAAGTTATGACGTCTCACGGCTCTACTTGACGCTTCAATCGTCGCCGCAGACATTTCATGGTGTGGAGTTACAAGGGAAAGCAATATAGCTGTATAAGAAGTCAACATCATGGTTCAGCATACATATATTCAGAGGTAGCAAGGAGATCGCGTGACATGCAAAGGATGGTTTCTCATCATGAGATAATCCAATATTAATAAAGACACGGCCATCTACTCCGGAATAAATAAGATGCCATTGACCAAATTTTGCCGAAGCATGTTTCTCAATCAAATGAGGGTTCATCTTCAAGTCCACGCTGAGAACACTTTTTTCGCGACCGACGAGGCCGGAACTCACATACATTTCCTGACCGACGAGGCTGGATGCATGATGTTTGTGACCGACGAGGCCGAACTGTCCATTTTATTTTCTCCTTGAGACTTGATCTACATCCCATGTTTGATTGGTGCATGAATCCATAAACTTTTGGCATGGCGAGATTATGGTTTTGCTCGGAGCGCTTGCATATTCTTTTTGCCTTGGAGACAGAAGCCATGAGTTTGATAATGACGATGACCGTTTGAGGCGGCTTAATCGGAGGTCTTTTATAGATATGCCATGAATGTAATTAACTAGGGACCCTTCGAGACCCTAGGAGTCGAGAAATTATGCAATTGTCTTTTGTATGTCAGATGCTATATCAAAAGAATGTAAAATGAGATTTGTATGTCCTCAGCAATAAAGATTTACAAGTTTTCTTCGCATCATTTTGTGTGCTTTGTTTTATTTATTTTTTGTATACACTCGTATACTGGCACGCCCGCACCTAAAATGCCAACGCGGATATATCTAATATTTATCTTGCGAAAATAAGAAGTCCTTGTCTTGATCACCAAGTCTTGTGAAATCTTCCTCGTATATGTCTTCCGCTGTCCGAACTGGCCCATGAGCATACGGCCATGGGGGTCCTCGGCCCAATCCAGCTGATTGGGAGACGACGTGGTGAGTACCCCCTAGTCCAGGACACCGTCAGTAGCCCCCTGAACCGGTCTTCAAGTTGGGGACGCTCCTCGATTCTTCCAAACTGTTCTTCATCTTCGGTCGTCGGTCTTGAAAACTGGTTCAACAAATCTTCCCATCTTCGGTCTTGAGGATCGCCGACGTAAGTCTGAAGATCTCACCCGTCGGGTATCCGAGGAGCCCTTTAAGTCTTCGGCCTTTATCAATGCCTTGTTATTTTTATGCCACACCTCGGTCTTGAAGTTGTTCCCGGGCGACAACATCCTCTTGCGTCCGAGCTCCAACGTGGGACTATATTCGAGGTATCTTTTGTAGACGAGCACCAACGCCGGACCGCTTCCGAGCTCCAATGCCGGAATGTATCCGAGCTCCAACGCCGGACTATGTCCAAGCTCCAGCGTCGGACTGTATCCGAGCTCCAACGTCGGACTATATCCGAGGTGTCATAAATCACCTTGGTTCAAAAAAGTTGAAGGAGTTTAGCTGAGCTTAATGCCGGAAATGCCCTCTGTGGAGCCAGCCAGTAGCGCCTGAGCTTTATGCCGGACTGCTTCCGAGGTGGTGCACCACCCCGACTGTGGGCCAATTTTTTGTCAATATTTTTTATTGGTGCAATTTATTCTCTGCCGAGATATATAGCCAGTAGCCCTCAAGGTGTGTATTGGTCTAAAACCCGAGATGCACCTGAAGGATGACATAAGACAGCTGATCTCAGTAGCCCCTGAGACTCAGGTTGATTCACAAAATCGGCCTGAGGATCAACTCCTACCTCGGCAGAATACTTATGGACACAAAAAGCGGTGTGCAAATTCCTCGAGACTCAGGTTGGGTGCGGTCGACCAACCCGAGGATCATGATCTCCTCGAAAACTATATTGCACTTAAATTTTCTGCACTGGATTGCCAATGCAGTAGCCCCCGAGACACTGGTCGGGTGGCAACACCAGATCAGGGGATCGATGTGCCCCTTTAATATTAGTAAATGATAAGCCCGAAGCCCAGTAGCCCCCGAGCCTTAATGCAGGCACGGGTGGCCGAATTAAGGATCGATATCCAGAGTAAAATCACAAATGAAGTGTAATGATTCTATGTATCCAAGTACTTTACATCATTAATGCTCGGACCCGCATTGTACAAAACTTTGTTGATCGACCATCGGCTTCAACCTCTTCGGCCAGTAGCCGAGGAGTGTTTTCCTACTTTATAAAGCCTTTATGAGGGCAAAAATTTACGACAAACAAGGCAATCTGGCCATACGGTTTTATAAACAAAGGTACGCAGAGAGATATGTTATATTACTGTTTAACATAAGAAATGTATTCCAAATAAAATAGTCCCGCTATCGGTTCCTTTCTTTGGGTTGTCATGCTAAGCATGATCATGAAACCTCAGCTCTAATGTAAGAGCAAAATATTGAGGATTTAGTTTTGGAGGCCAGTTACTAGCCCCCGGTAGTGTTCGGCGACAGTTGAGGTCAAGTTGTAAACACTTCGGCTAATTTTATGAATGGCCCGTCATTTAACACGGGGTGACCTCTATCGATCTTATAGTTTAACACAGTCATCGGATCGCTGACCAGTTTGCGCTTATTGTGACTATCAGTTTTTGGCTTTCTCCACTGAGGCGCTTAACCATGCTAGCTGGAAGCATAGTTGCAGTGGTTCTCCCTTTGCGCACCTAGCCGAACAAAGTGGAACGTAGGAGGCAAGCACAGGAGGCTGGCAACCCAACTATTGACCGAAGACACAATTCGAAACCGATGCATATATAGCAATATCCGTGAATGTTTTTGCCGAATCTCTAAAGGTGTCCGGCGTTGCACTGTGAGACTTATGCTATAAACACACAAATAGTTTAAAAGTGGCATAAGCTTGGAAAACCAAAAAAATGTCAGTAAAATCTTGACGTCCGAACAAGATCAAGTGTTCGGGGCCAATCCAAAAATTGAAAAAAAAATGTGCTTCTGTCGTGCTTTAACATGACACACCCGGTCTCAGACTTCGCGCGGGTCAGCCTACGGCTTCAAGCTCATTATCCCAAAGGTGGAGTACTTCTCCGAGGGCAGTTTAGCAAATTAAACTCGAACGGCTTTTAGAGAGAAGACAGGCCATCCGGCTATTGACCATACACTCGAATCGAAAAAGGAGCGGTAGAAAAAGACTTTGCAACGACCAAGAAGAAAACACATTTACTATAAAACAACTCATATAAATTTTAAGAGCCCCCAAGTGACTTGGGTAAAAGAATTTTATGTATAATGATTGTATGTACCGAATTACTTATATCATATCTGTGTTCACCCGAACTTTAAATGCGTCTTAACCGACCGTCGGCTTCTCCCTCTTCGGCCAAGGGCCGAAAAGTGTCATGTACTCCACTGATGTGTACTACACAACATTCTTCTTGTAGACGTTGTTGGGCCTCCAAGTGCAGAGATTTGTAGGACAGTAACAAATTTCCCTCAAGTGGATGACCTAAGGTTTATCAATCCATAGGAGGCGTAGGATGAAGATGGTCTCTCTCAAGCAACCCTGCAACCAAATAACGAAGAGTATCTTGTGTCCCCAACACACCCAATACAATGGTAAATTGTATAGGTGCACTAGTTCGGCGAAGAGATGGTGATACAAGTGCAATATGGATAGTAGATAATGGTTTTTGTAATCTGAAAATATAAAAACAGCAAGGTAACTAATGATAAAAGTGAGCACAAACGATATTGCAATGCTAGGAAACAAGGCCTAGGGTTCATACTTTCACTAGTGCAAGTCCTCTCAACAATAATAACATAACTGGATCACATAAATATCCCTCAACATGCAACAAAGAGTCACTCCAAAGTCACTAATAGCGGAGAACAAATGAAGAGATTATGGTAGGGTACGAAACCACCTCAAAGTTATTCTTTCCAATCAATTTGTTGGGCTATTCCTATAAGTGTCACAAACAGCCCTAGAGTTCGTACTAGAATAACACCTTAAGACACAAATCAACCAAAACCCTAATGTCACCTAGATACTCCAATGTCACATCAAGTATCCGTGGGTATGATTATACGATATGCATCACACAATCTCAGATTCATCTATTCAACCACACATAGAACCGCAAAGAGTGCCCCAAAGTTTCTACCAGAGAGTCAAGACGAAAACGTGTGCCAACCCCTATGCATAGGTTCATGGGCGGAACCCGCAAGTTGATCACCAAAACATACATCAAGTGGATCAATAGAATACCCCATTGTCACCACGGGTATCCCACGCAAGACATACATCAAGTGTTCTCAAATCCTTAAAGACTCAATCTGATAAGATAACTTCAAAGGGAAAACTCAATCCATTACAAGAGAGTAGAGGCGGAGAAACATCATAAGATCCAACTATAATAGCAAAGCTCGCGATACATCAAGATCATGCCACCTCAAGAACACGAGAGAGAGAGATCAAACACATAGCTACTGGTACATACCTTCAGCCCCGAGGGTGGACTACTCCCTCCTCGTCATGGAGAGCGCCGGGATGATGAAGATAGCCATCGGAGAGGGATTCCCCCTCCGACAGGGTGCCGGAACGGGTCTAGATTGGTTTTCGGTGGCTACGGAGGCTTCTGGCGGTGGAACTCCCGATCTATTGTGCTCCCCGATCGTTTTAGGGTATATGAATATATATATAGGCGGAAGAAATACGTCAGGGGAGCCACGAGGGGCCCACGAGGGTGGAGGGCGCACCCTAGGGGGGTGGGGGCGCCCCCCCTACCTCGTGGCTCCCTCGTTTCTTTCCTGGCGTGCACTCAAAGTCTATCAGGTAGCTTTCCTTCCAAAAATAACTTCTCCAGAAGGTTTCATTCCGTTTCGACTCCGTTTGATATTCCTTTTCTTCGAAACACTGAAATAAGGGGAAAACAGGAATTGGCACTGGGCTCTGGGTCAATAGGTTAGTCCAAAAAGTAATATAAAAGTGTATAATAAAGCCCAATAATGTCCAAGATGGATAATATAATAGTATGGAACAATCAAAAATTATAGATACGTTGGTGACGTATCAGCATCCCCAAGCTTAATTCCTACTCGTCCTCGAGTAGGTAAATGATAAAAACGGAATTTTTGATGTGGAATGCTACTTTGCATAATTTCAATGTAATTCTTCTTAATTGTGGTATGAATATTCAGATCCGAAAGATTTAAGATAAAAGTTCATATTGACATAAAAGTAATAATACTTCAAGCATACTAACTAAGCAATTATGTCCTCTCAAAATAACATGGCCAAAGAAAGTTCATCCCTGCAAAATCATATAGTTTAGTCATGATCCATTTTCGTCACACAAGAATGCTCTCATCATGCACAACCCTGATGACAAGCCAAGCAATTGTTTCATACTTTAGTAATCTCAAACCTATAAACTTTCACGCAATATATGAGCGTGAGCCATGGACATAGCACTATAGGTGGAATAGAATGGTGGTTGTGGAGAAGACAAAAAGGAGAAGATAGTCTCACATCAACTAGGCGTATCAACGGGCTATGGAGATGCCCATCAATAGATATCAATGTGAGTGAGTAGGGATTGCCATGCAACGGATGCACTAGAGCTATAAATGTATGAAAGCTCAACAAAAGAAACTAGTGGGTGTGCATCCAACTTGCTTGCTCACGAAGACCTAGGGCATTTTGAGGAAGCCCATCATTGGAATATACCAGCCAAGTTCTATAATGAAAGATTCCCACTAGTATATGAAAGTGACAACATAGGAGACTCTCTATCATGAAGATCATGGTGCTACTTTGAAGCACAAGTGTGGTAAAAGGATAGTAGCATTGCCCCTTCTCTCTTTTTCTCTCATTTTTTTGGGCCTTCTCTCTTTTTTTATGGCCTTTCTCTTTTTTTATTCCTCACTTGGGACAATGCTCTAGAAAATGATGATCATCACACTTCTATTTATTTACAACTCAATGATTACAACTCAATACTAGAACAAAGTATGACTCTATATGAATGCCTCCGGCAGTGTACCGGGATATGCAATGAACCAAGAGTGACATGTATGAAATAATTATGAACGGTGGCTTTGCCACAAATACTATGTCAACTACATGATCATGCTAAGCAATATGACAATGATGAATGTGTCATGATAAATGGAATGGTGGAAAGTTGCATGGCAATATATCTCGGAATGGCTATGGAAATGCCATAATAGGTAGGTATGGTGGCTGTTTTGAGGAAGATATAAGGAGGTTTATGTGTGAAAGAGCGTATCATATCACGGGGTTTGGATGCACCGGCGAAGTTTGCACCAACTCTCAATGTGAGAAAGGGCAATGCACGGTATCGAAGAGGCTAGCAATGATGGAAGGGTGAGAGTGCGTATAATCCATGGACTCAACATTAGTCATAAAGAACTCACATACTTATTGCAAAAATCTACAAGTCATCAAAAACCAAGCACTACGCGCATGCTCCTAGGGGGATAGATTGGTAGGAAAAGACCATCGCTCGTCCCCGACCGCCACTCATAAGGAGGACAATCAAAGAACACCTCATGTTTCAAATTTGTTACATAACATTTACCATACGTGCATGCTACGGGACTTGAAAACTTCAACACAAGTATTTCTCAAATTCACAACTACTCAACTAGCACAACTTTGATATCACTACCTCCATATCTCAAAACAATCATCAAGCATCAAACTTCTCTTAGTATTCAAAACACTCATAAGAAAGTTTTTACTAATCTTGAATACCTAGCATATTAGGATTATTTAAGCAAATTACCATGCTATTTAAGACTCTCAAAATAATCCAAGTGAAGCATGAGAGTTCATCTATTTCTTCAAAATAAAACTACCACCATGCTCTAAAATATATAAGTGAAGTACTAGAGCAAACAACAAACTACTCCGAAAGATATAAGTGAAGATCAATGAGTAGTTGAATAATTATGCAACTATGTGAAGACTCTCTAACATTTAATAATTTCAGATCTTGGTATTTTATTCAAACAGCAAGCAAAACAAAATGAAATAAAATGACGCTCCATGCAAAACACATATCATGTGGCGAATAAAAATATAGCTCCAAGCAAAGTTACCGATGAACGAAGACGAAAGAGGAGATGCCTTCCGGGGCATCCCCAAGCTTAGGCTCTTGGTTGTCCTTGAATATTACCTTGGGGTGCCTTGGGCATCCCCAAGCTTAGGCTCTTGCCACTCCTTGTTCCATAATCCATCAAATCTTTACCCAAAACTTGAAAACTTCACAACACAAAACTTAACAGAAAACTTGTAAGCTCCGTTAGTATAAGAAAGAAAATCACCATCATAAGGTGCTGTAATGAACTCATTCTAAATTCATATTGGTGTAATATCTACTGTATTCCAACTTCTCTATGGTTCATACCCTCCGATACTACTCATAGATTCATCAAAATAAGCAAACAACACAATGAAAATAGAATCTATCAAAAACATAATAGTCTGAAGTAATCTGTAGGATTCGACCACTTCTGGAACTCATAAAATTCTCAAATAAATTGGTGGACCTGAGTAATTTGTCTATTAATCATCTGCAAAAACTCTTCAATAAAAAATGGCAGCAATTCTCGTGAGCGCTAAAGTTTCTGTTTTTTACAGCATGATCATAAAGACTTCACCCAAGTCTTCCCAATGGTTCTACTTGGCACAAACACTAATTAAAACATAAAACCACATCTAAACAGAGGCTAGATGAATTATTTATTACTAAACAGGAGCAAAAAGCAAGGAACAGACATAAAATTGGGTTGCCTCCCAACAAGCGCTATCGTTTAACGCCCCTAGCTGGGCATGATGATTTCAATGATGCTCATATAAAAGATAAGAATTGAAACATAAAGAGAGCATCATGAAGAATATGACTAGCACATTTAAGCCTAACCCACTTCCTATGCATAGGGATTTTGTGAGCAAACAACTTATGGGAACAAGAATCAACTTGCATAGGAAGGTAAAACAAGCATAACTTTAAAACTTTAAGCACATAGAGAGGAAACTTGATATTATTGCAATTCCTACAAGCATATATTCCTCCCTCATAATAATTTTCAGTAGCATCATGAATGAATTCAACAATATAACCAGCACCTAAAGCATTATTTTCATGATGCATAAGCATAGAATTTTTATTACTCTCCACATAAGCAAAATTCTTCTCATTCGGAATAGTGGGAGTATCATAAGAGACTCGAATACTATAAATTGTTTCCACATTAAAAAAGTAATGTTCAGAAAAGGGGTGATCATAATCATGACAAGTTTTATAAATATAATCACTACTTTTTATAGCATAAGTATCATCATAATAATCATCGTAAGTAGGAGGCATGCTATCATCATTATAAATTTGCATATCAAAACTTGGGAGACTAAAAATATCATCTTCATTAAACGTAGCATCCCCAAGCTTGGGACAAACATTAATTGCAGCAAATATATTCTCAAAAACATCATCTTCATCAAACATAGCATCCCCAAGCTTGGGCCTTTTCATATCATAAGCATAATCACTCTCATCATTAATAGTATGGATAGCACCAATAGTATAGCAATTATCATATTCTTCCAAGCAAGTGCCAAAAAGATTTTCAAGATCATAAGAAGTATCATTATCTTCCATAATCATATTTTCATGAGGCACAATAGTAATAGGAGCAGCATTATTTGGGGGAAATATCTTTTTGACTCTCTTCCTTTTTCTTTTCTTCTTCTTCACCACATCATGTGTGGGTTCAATCCTCTTTTTGGAGCTCCTTATTAATGAGATTGGTTGAATAGGAGGCTCCTCCTCGTTACCTGATTCATCATAAGAAATAATAGGAGGGTATTGGTGTCGGTGTCAAAACCGGCGGATCTCGGGTAGGGGGTCCCGAACTGTGCGTCTAGGCGGATGGTAACAGGAGACAAGGGACACGATTTTTTACCCAGGTTCGGGCCCTCTCGATGGAGGTAAAACCCTACTCCTGCTTGATTGATATTGATGATATGGGTAGTACAAGAGTAGATCTACCACGAGATCAAGGAGGATAAACCCTAGAAGCTAGCCTATGGTATGATTGTTGTATGATGAAGTTGTCCTACGGACTAGAACCCTCCGGTTTATATAGACACCGGATAGGGTTAGGGTTACACAGAGTCGGTTACAATGGTAGGAGATCTTGAATATCCGCATTGCCAAGCTTGCCTTCCACGCCAAGGAAAGTCCCATTCGGACACGGGACGAAGTCTTCAATCTTGTATCTTCATAATCCTGGAGTCCGGCTGAAGGTATAGTTCGGCTATCGAACACCCCCTAATCCAGGACTCCCTCAGTAGCCCCCGAACCAGGCTTCAATGGCGACGAGTCCGGCGCGCAGATTGTCTTCGGCATTGCAAGGCGAGTTCTTCTCCAAATTATGTGTTCCTGTAGGAATAATGTCCGATTTTTGTAATGTAGCGCTCCTTGGCTTCCACGCCCAATAATGGCCGTCTTCCACGTGTCAAACGAATGCGAAAAGCCGGGGCGTTTTACATCCACACCCCTAGCCGCATAAACGAGCCACCTATTTAACAGGATGGGGATTCAGATCCAAACCACACCTTCTCCTCTCCGCGAGTAATCATCAGAGCGCCTCCAGCAAAGGTCCATTCCAACATGGCCAGCCGTCGCAGCTCCTCCCCTCGCCCTTCTAGTCCTAAACCCGGAGACTGGGAGAGTTGCTCCGTCCCGCACAGCGAGTTAGTGTCGCTTCAGGCCAAGGGATTTCTCCCTCAGGCTTATATGGTCCCGGTCCGAGCCGGACTCGCCACCTATAATGGCGGAAAACAAGCGGAGAGCACCCCCAATCCCTCTAAGGGAGAGCAGGTGTGCTTCGTCCCTTATCTAGTAAGGGGACTGGGATTTCCAGTTCATCCGTTTCTCCGTGGGCTTCTGGAGTTCTACGGCCTCCAGCTGCACAATCTCACGCCCGCCTCTATATTGCATATCGCGGGCTTCGTCGCCCTTTGCGAGCTATTTTTGGGTGTTGAGGCTCATTTCGCGCTGTGGAAGAGGATATTCTGCCTGGTGCCCCGTTCTCAAGAGGGGTCTATATATCAAGTGGGCGGAGCCAAAGTGTGGCGCATCGCCGGGACCGGATACCTATCCGGGACCCCAAAGAAGGCGTCTGAGGACTGGCCTTCGGAATGGTTTTATATAGATGATGCCCGCTACCGGACCCTATCCGGGTCGGTCTCCCTGAGTTCAGCAATGCTCCAATAAAGAAATGCTTGAGCTGGCGTCCGCGGAGCTCTCAGAGGGAAAGCGACAAAGACGTCCTTTACCTGATGGGCCGGATAAGACTATTGGCTCATTCCGGACTAACCATGAGGGCCGCATGCATCATGCGGGGGGTGCAGCCGCTTCAATATAGAGGCCACCCCATGTGGGATTTTAACGGGGAGGATGACGCCACCCGTTACGGTCGTAAGGGGCCAGCCTCAGCTGCCGCTCTAGTAAAGATCTTATCCTCTTTGTACAAGGGAGAAGAGGAGGAATTCCACCGCGTCAACCCGCAGGGCGGATTTACTATGTACAACCCTCCAAGTAGGGTAAGTGGACAATTGTGCTTGCCCGTTCGTTTTATATTCCCATGATTAAATATATAGTCTAACGACTTTAACGCAGGAACTGCGTCAGGAGGTAAAGGATATAAACAGCCGTCCTCCATAGCCCGAGGATCCAGAACGGTCCCTCGATCCGGACTCCGAAGAGGATCCAGACATATCGATGGAGCTTATTGACGGGGTGTTCCATCAGCTAAGCAAGGACCATACCTTGGTGGCCATTACGGCTGATTACCCAGGGTTAATCCCGGCCTCCCAGGTGACAGAGACCGGAGCCTCATCCCCTTGAGAAGGATTCCATTCTCACGTATTTCAGTTTTTCTGATGACAACCGCGTTTTGCAGGGGAGATTTCCGAGGCGGGAGGCCGAACCTGCGGCGGCTAGCCAACGAGGGGCCGCAGGGCCCCGTGGGGTAAAAAGGAATGTGGTCCGGACTGAGATGCCGGCGCAAAGGTATAGCGCACCCTCTTTTTCCCTGGTGTTATTCCTTCAGGGCATATTAACGTTCATGCTATCTTCAGGACGAAGAAACCTCGCCGGACTATATCCGGAGAGGTTGCCAATCGCGCCTCCACCAGCCAGGCTCCAACGTCTGGCCCGGAAGCGGAGGCGAGCACAAGGCGCGCACCGGACGCTCCTCCGACAAAGGATGCGGACAGGCTTTCTGCCACGAATTCTGAGGTGGAGAGTGCCATGAACCACAGGCGTCGCCGGACAGTTCTTCGTGACGCTTGTTTCTCCCAAGAGGCGTTAGATGCCTTCAATTCGGGAGATGCGTACCTCCGTGCCGCTCAAAATGGTTTAGCCAGAGCCACGGAGCAGTATGTAAAAGACATACGGGTAAGAATGTTGGGGAACGTAGCAGAAATTCAAAAAATTTCCTACGTATCACCAAGATCTATCTATGGAGAGACTAGCAACGAGGGGAGGGAGAGTGCATCTACATACCCTTGTAGATCGCTAAGCGGAAGCGTTCAAGAGAACGGGGTTGATGGAGTCATACTCGTCGTGATTCAAATCACCGATGATCCTAGCGCCGAACGGACGGCACCTCCGCGTTCAACACACGTACGGAACGGAGACGTCTCCCATGCCTTGATCCAGCAAGGAGGAGGGAGAGGTTGATGGAGATCCAGCAGCACGACGGCGTGGTGGAAGTAGCGGGATTCCAACAGGGCTTCGCTAAGCGCTGCGGGAGGAGGTAGATGTGTCACGGGAGGGAGAGGGAGGCGCCAGGCCTTAGATTGGTTTGCTCCTCCCTTTTCCCCACTATATATAGGGCCAAGGGAGAGGGGGAGGCGCAGCCCTTGCCCCTTCCTCCAAGGAAGGGTGCGGCCAAGGGTGGGGAGGAGTCCATCCTCCCCAAGGCACCTCGGAGGTGCCTTCCCCCTTTAGGACTCTCCCCTTTTTCCTCTCTCTTGGCGCATGGGCCTCTTGGGGCTGGTGCCCTTGGCCCATATAGGCCAAGGCACACCCCCTACAGCCCATGTGGCCCCCCGGGGTAGGTGGCCCCACCCGGTGGACCCCCGGGACCCTTCCGGTGGTCCCGGTACAATACCGCTGACCCCGAAACTTGTCCCGATGGCCGAAACAGGACTTCCTATATATAATTCTTTACCTCCGGACCATTCCGGAACTCCTCGTGACGTCCGGGATCTCATCCGGGACTCCGAACAACATTCGGGTTACCGCATACTAATATCTCTACAACCCTAGCGTCACCGAACCTTAAGTGTGTAGACCCTACGGGTTCGGGAGACATGCAGACATGACCGAGACGTTCTCCGGTCAATAACCAACAGCGGGATCTGGATACCCATGTTGGCTCCCACATGTTCCACGATGATCTCATCGGATGAACCACGATGTCAAGGACTTAATCAATCCCGTATACAATTCCCTTTGTCTATCGGTATGTTACTTGCCCGAGATTCGATCGTCGGTATACCGATACCTTGTTCAATCTCGTTACTGGCAAGTCTCTTTACTCGTTCCATAACACATCATCCCGTGATCAACTCCTTGGTCACATTGCGCATATGATGATGTCCTACCGAGTGGGCCCAGAGATACCTCTCCGTTTACACGGAGTGACAAATCCCAGTCTCGATTCGTGCCAACCCAACAGACACTTTCAGAGATACCTGTAATGCACCTTTATAGTCACCCAGTTACGTTGTGACGTTTGATACACCCAAAGCATTCCTATGGTATCCGGGAGTTGCACAATCTCATGGTCTAAGGAAATGATACTTGACATTAGAAAAGCTATAGCATATGAACTACACGATCTAGTGCTATGCTTAGGATTGGGTCTTGTCCATCACATGATTCTCCTAATGATGTGATCCCGTTATCAACGACATCCAATGTCCATGGTCAGGAAACGGTAACCATCTATTGATCAACGAGCTAGTCAACTAGAGGCTTACTAGGGACATGGTGTTGTCTATGTATCCACACATGTATCTGAGTTTCCTATCAATACAATTATAGCATGGATAATAAACGATTATCATGAACAAGGAAATATAATAATAACCAATTTATTATTGCCTCTAGGGCATATTTCCAACAGTCTCCCACTTGCACTAGAGTCAATAATCTAGTTCACATCGCCATGTGATTAACACTCACAGGTCACATCGCCATGTGACTAACACCCAAGAGTTTACTAGAGTCAGTAGTCTAGTTCACATCACTATGTGATTAACACTCAATGAGTTTTAGGTTTGATCATGTTGCTTGTGAGAGAGGTTTTAGTCAACGGGTCTGAACCTTTCAGATCCGTGTGTGCTTTACAAATCTCTATGTCATCTCCTAGATGCAGCTATCACGCTCTATTTGGAGCTAATCCAAATAACTGTTCTACTTGGAGCTATTCTAAATTGTTGCTCCATTATACGTATCCGGTATCTCTATCGGAGCTATCCGGATAGGTGTTAAGCTTGCATCGACGTAACCCTTTACGACGAACTCTTTTACCACCTCCATAATCGAGAAAATTCCTTAGTCCACTAGTTACTAAGGATAACTTTGACCACTGTCCTGTGATCCGTTCTTGGATCACTCTTGTACCCCTTGACTGACTCATGGCAAGGCACACTTCAGGTGCGGTACACAGCATAGCATACTGTAGAGCCTACGTCTTAAGCATAGGGGACGACCTTCGTCCTTTCTCTCTATTCTGCCGTGGTCGAGCTTTAAGTCTTAACTTCATACCTTATAACTCAGGCAAGAACTCCTTCTTTGACTGATCCATCTTGAACATCTTCAAGATCACGTCAAGGTATGTGCTCATTTGAAAGTTCCATTAAGCGTTTTGATCTTATCCTTATAGATCTTGATGCTCAATGCTCAAGTAGCTTAATCCAGGCTTTCCATTGAAAAACACTTTCCCAATAACCCTATATGCTTTCCAGAAATTCTACATCATTTCTGATCAACAATATGTCAACAACATATACTCATCAGAAATTCTATAGTGCTCCCACTCACTTCTTTGGAAATACAAGTTTCTCATAAACTTTGTATACACCCAAAATCTTTGATCATCATCAAAGCATACATTCCAACTCCGAGATGCTTACTCCAGTCCTTAGAAGGATTGCTGGAGCTTTGCATACTTATTAGCATCTTTCAGGATTGACAAAACCTTCCGGTTGTATCACATACAACCTTTCCTCAAAAATCGTCGAGGAAACAATGTTTTGACATCCTATCTGCAAGATTTCATAAATAATGCAGTGATCGCTAACATAATTCCAACAGACTCTTAGCATCGCTACGAGTGAGAAAATCTCACCGTAGTCAACTCCTTGAACTTGTCAGAAAACATCTTAACGACAAGTCGAGCTTTCTTAATGGTGATACTTACCATCATTGTCCGTCTTCCTTTTAAAATCCATCTGTACCTAACAGCCTTACGACCATCAAGTAGTACTCCCAAAGTCTACACTTTGTTTTCATACATGGATCCTCTCTCGAATTTTATGGCCTCGAGCCATTTATCGGAATCCGGGCCCACCATCGCTTCTCCATAGCTTGTAGGTTCATTGTTGTCTAGCAACATGACTTCCAAGACAGGATTGCGTACCACTCTGAAGTAGTACGCATCCTTGTCATCCCACGAGGTAGTGACTTGATCTGAAGTTTCATGATCACTATCATAAGCTTCCACTTCAATTGGTGTAGGTGCCACAGGAACAACTTCCTGTGCCCTGCCACACACTAGTTGAAGAGACGGTTCAATAACCTCATCAAGTCTCCACCATCCTCCCACTCAATTCTTTCGAGAGAAACTTTTCCTCGAGAAAGGACCCGATTCTAGAAACAATCCTTTATTGCTTTCGGATCTGAGACAGGAGGTATACCCAACTGTTTTGGGTTGTCCTATGAAGATGCATTTATCCGCTTTGGGTTCGAGCTTATCGGCCTGAAACTTTTTCACATAAGCGTCGCAGCCCCAAACTTTTCAAGAAATGACAGCTTAGGTTTCTCTAAACCATAGTTCATACGGTGTCATATCATCAGAATTACGTGGTGCCCTATTTAAAGTGAATGTGGTTATCTCCAATGCCTAACCCATAAACTATCGTGGTAATTCGATAAGAAACATCATGGTATGCATCATATCCAATAGGGTGCAGTTATGATGTTCGGACACACCATCACACTATGGTGTTCCAGGCTGTATTAGTTGTGAAACAATTTCCACAATGTCTTAATTCTGTGCCAAACTCGTAATTCAGATATTCATCTCTATGATCATATCATAGATCTTTTATCCTCTTGTCACGACGATCTTTCAACTTCACACTGAAATTACTTGAACCTTTCAATAATTCAGACTAGTGATTCATCAAGTAAATATACTCAACATCTACTCAAATCATCTGTGAAGTAAAACATAACGATATCCACTACATGCCTCAGCACTCATTGGATTGCACACATCAAAATGTATTACTTCCAACAAGTTGCTTTCTAGTTCCATTTTACTGAAAACGAGGCTTTCAGTCATCTTGCCCATGTGGTATGATTTGCATGTCTCAAGTGATTCAAAATCAAGCGAGTCCAAACGGTCCATTTGCATGGAGTTTCTTCATGCATATATACCAATAGACAAGGTTCGCATGTCTCAAACTTTTCAAAAACGAGTGAGTCCAAAGATCCATCTACATGGAGCTTCTTCATGCGTTTTATACCGATATGACTTAAGTGGTTGTGCCACAAGTAGGTGGTACTATCATTACTATCTTTTGGCATGAACATGTGTATCACTACGATCGAGATTCAATAAACCATTCATTTTAGGCGTAAGACCATTGAGGGTATTATTCAAATAAACAGAGTAACCATTATTCTCCTTAAATGAATAACCGTATTGCGATAGACGTAATCCAATCATGTCTATGCTCAACGCAAACACCAAATAACAAATATTTAGGTTTAACACCAATATCGATGGTAGAGGGAGCGTGTGATGCTTGATCATATCAACATTGGAAACACTTCCAACACATATCGTCAGCTCACCTTTAGCTAGTCTCCGTTTATTCCGTAGCTTTTATTTCGAGTTACTAACACTTAGCAACCGAACCGGTATCTAATACCCTGGTGCTACTAGGAGTACTAGTAAAGTACACATCAACACAATGTATATCCAATATACTTCTATCGACCTTGCCAGCCTTCTAATCTACCAAGTATCTAGGGTAATTCTGCTCCAGTGGTTGTTCCCTTTATTACAGAAGCACTTAGTCTCGGGTTTGGGTTCAACCTTGGGTTTCTTCACTAGAGCAGCAACTGAATTGCCGTTTCACGAAGTATCCCTTCTTGCCCTTGCCCTTCTTGAAACTAGTGGTTTCACAAACCATCAACAATTGATGCTCCTTCTTGATTTCTACTTTTGTGGTGTCTAACATCGCGAATATCTCAAGGATCATCATATATGTCCCTGATATATTATAGTTCATCACGAAGCTCTAGCAGCTTGGTGGTAATGACTTCGGAGAAACATCACTATCTTATCTGGAAGATTAACTCCCACTCGATTCAAATGATTGTTGTATTCAGACAATCTGAGCACAAGCTCAACAATTGAGCTCTTCTCCTTAGTTTGCAGGCTAAGAAAATCGTCGGAGGTCTTATACCTCTTGACGTGGGCATGAGCCTGAAATTCCAATTTCAGCCCTCAAAACATCTCATATGTTTCGTGATGTTTCAAAAAAACGTCTTTGGTGCCTCAACTCTAAACCGTTTAACTGAACTATCACGTAGTTATCAAAACGTGTATGTCAGATGTTCGCAACATCCACAGACAACGTTCGAGGTTCAGCACACTGAGCGGTGCATTAAGGACATCAGCCTTCTATGAAGCAATGAGGACAATCCTCAGTTTACGGACCTAGTCCGCATAATTGCTACTATCAACTTTCAACTAAATTTTCTCTAGGAACATAATTAAACAGTAGAACTAAAGCGTGAGATATGACATAATTTGCAAAATCCTTTTGACTATGTTCAGGATAATTAAGTTCATCTTATGAACTCCCACTCAGATAGACATCCCTCTAGTCATCTAAGTGATTACATGACCCGAGTGAGCTAGGCCGTGTCCGATTAACACGTGAGACGGACTAGTCAACGTCGGTGAACATCTTCATGTTGATCGTATCTTCTATACGACTCATGCTCGACCTTTCGGTCTCTGTGTTCCGAGGCCATGTCTTCACATGCTAGGCTCGTCAAGTTAACCCTAAGTGTTTTTGCATGTGTAAATCTTGCTTACACCCGTTGTATGTGAACGAAAGGATCTATCACACCCGATTAACACGTGATGCTTCGAAGCGACGAACTGTAGCAACGGTGCACAGTTAGGGGAGAACACTTCTTGAAATTTTAATGAGGGATCATCTTATTTACTACCGTCGTACTAAGTAAACAAGATGCATAACATGATAAACATCATATGCAATCAAATAGTGACATGATATGGCCAATATCATGTAGCTCCTTTGATCTCCATCTTGGGGCTCCATGATCATCTATTACAAGAACATGATAAATCTCATACATTACATATGTCATTCATCACATCCTTTTGGCCATATCACATCACATAGCATACCCTGCAAAAACAAGTTAGACGTCCTCTAATTGTTGTTTGCATGTTTTACGTGGCTGCTATGGGTTTCTAGCAAGAACGTTTCTTACCTACGCAAAACCACAACGTGATATGCCAATTGCTATTTACCCTTCATAAGGACCCTTTTCATCGAATCCGATCCGACTAAAGTAGGAGAGACAGACACCCGCTAGCCACCTTATGCAACTAGTGCATGTCAGTCGGTGGAACCTGTCTCACGTAAGAGTACGTGTAAGGTTGGTTCGGGCCGCTTCATCCCACGATGCCGCCGAATCAAGATAAGACTAGTAACGGCAAGCATATTGAACAAAATCAACGCCCACAACTTCTTTGTGTTCTTCTCGTGCATAGAATCTACGCAATAGACCTAGCTTTGATACCACTGTTGGGGAACGTAGCAGAAATTCAAAAATTTTCCTACGTATCACCAAGATCTATCTATGGAGAGACTAGCAACGAGGGGAGGGAGAGTGCATCTACATACCCTTGTAGATCGCTAAGCGGAAGCGTTCAAGAGAACGGGGTTGATGGAGTCGTACTCGTCGTGATTCAAATCACCGATGATCCTAGCGCCGAACGGACGGCACCTCCGCGTTCAACACACGTACGGAACGGAGACGTCTCCCATGCCTTGATCCAGCAAGGAGGAGGGAGAGGTTGATGGAGATCCAGCAGCACGACGGCGTGGTGGAAGTAGCGGGATTCCAACAGGGCTTCGCTAAGCGCTGCGGGAGGAGGTAGATGTGTCACGGGAGGGAGAGGGAGGCGCCAGGCCTTAGATTGGTTTGCTCCTCCCTTTTCCCCACTATATATAGGGCCAAGGGAGAGGGGGAGGCGCAGCCCTTGCCCCTTCCTCCAAGGAAGGGTGCGGCCAAGGGTGGGGAGGAGTCCATCCTCCCCAAGGCACCTCGGAGGTGCCTTCCCCCTTTAGGACTCTCCCCTTTTTCCTCTCTCTTGGCGCATGGGCCTCTTGGGGCTGGTGCCCTTGGCCCATATAGGCCAAGGCACACCCCCTACAGCCCATGTGGCCCCCCGGGGTAGGTGGCCCCACCCGGTGGACCCCCGGGACCCTTCCGGTGGTCCCGGTACAATACCGATGACCCCGAAACTTGTCCCGATGGCCGAAACAGGACTTCCTATATATAATTCTTTACCTCCGGACCATTCCGGAACTCCTCGTGACGTCCGGGGTCTCATCCGGGACTCCGAACAACATTCGGGTTACCGCATACTAACATCTCTACAACCCTAGCGTCACCGAACCTTAAGTGTGTAGACCCTACGGGTTCGGGAGACATGCAGACATGACTGAGACGTTCTCCGGTCAATAACCAACAGCGGGATCTGGATACCCATGTTGGCTCCCACATGTTCCACGATGATCTCATCGGATGAACCACGATGTCAAGGACTTAATCAATCCCGTATACAATTCCCTTTGTCTATCGGTATGTTACTTGCCCGAGATTCGATCGTCGGTATACCGATACCTTGTTCAATCTCGTTACCGGCAAGTCTCTTTACTCGTTCCATAACACATCATCCCGTGATCAACTCCTTGGTCACATTGCGCATATGATGATGTCCTACCGAGTGGGCCCAGAGATACCTCTCCATTTACACGGAGTGACAAATCCCAGTCTCGATTCGTGCCAACCCAACAGACACTTTCAGAGATACCTGTAATGCACCTTTATAGTCACCCAGTTACGTTGTGACGTTTGATACACCCAAAGCATTCCTACGGTATCCGGGAGTTGCACAATCTCATGGTCTAAGGAAATGATACTTGACATTAGAAAAGCTATAGCATATGAACTACACGATCTAGTGCTATGCTTAGGATTGGGTCTTGTCCATCACATGATTCTCCTAATGATGTGATCCCGTTATCAACGACATCCAATGTCCATGGTCAGGAAACCGTAACCATCTATTGATCAACGAGCTAGTCAACTAGAGGCTTACTAGGGACATGGTGTTGTCTATGTATCCACACATGTATCTGAGTTTCCTATCAATACAATTATAGCATGGATAATAAACGATTATCATGAACAAGGAAATATAATAATAACCAATTTATTATTGCCTCTAGGGCATATTTCCAACAAAGAAAATTTCGGTCAAATATATATATATATACCAGTAGCCCCCGAGACTTGAAACAGTTAGAGTAACTGATTTAAGGATCATTTGTTATGCAGGTTCTTACAGAGAAGAATACTGTACTGTCCCAGGAGCTAGAAGAGTGCAAAGCCCAACTGGAGGCCGCACTAGCCGCGGCAGGGGAGCCCAAAGAGACCCCCTCTGGTAAGATATACTTCGAAAGATTAGTATTTTGCGGCGTGGGTGCAAATCTGACAAATCATATTGTAGATGGCGCCGGACTCGATCCGGAGAGACAACAACTCTTACGCCGGCTAAAGGCCGGTGAGAGTACGCTGACAAAGGTGAGGCGAGAGAAGAATGATCTTCAGGATGCCAACACCAAGCTGGACGTTGAACTTAGAGATGTTCGTGGCCAGCTGTCGGACTCCACTAAGGAGAATCAGCGGCTTCGACGCGGCATATTTAGTAAGTGCTTAAGCGAATCTTTTGAAAAAAGAGTTCGGCGAGGAAGTCGACTAACAGAGTAATGTCTGTAGGTATGCTAACAGGTCGTCCTGCAGAGGAGATGCCCGGTTCTACGGGTGACCTTCTTCCCGGGCTATTGGAACTGCACAAGCAAGTTCGGCAAGCAATGCAAGGCGTTGCCCAAGCCTTATGGCCGTCCCACTCCATGCCCGAGGGCCTTGGAGAGCTTGCGGAGAAGCTTAAGGGAGCTCGGCGGCGCTTCCGGTTGTGGAAGATATCGGCCTGCCGGCAAGGTGCTAGGGAGGCCTGGGCCATGGTGAAGACCCGGTTTACGAGGTCTGACCCAAACCACATGGCCGAAGTCGGACCTGTGGGGCCTGATGGGAAGGAGATCCCTGTAAGCTTAGTATACGGCCAGGTAGAATTGGCCGCGAAGTATTCCCAACAGGACTGTAAATTAGACAGCCTGTTAGGTGGTATAGAAGAGGAATACAATCAGTCAGAGTGACTATGTAATTGTTAATTGACATGTGTAATGCCTTCTAGCCGGATTGTAGATCGTTTGTCATTGCCGACCTTTTCGCTTCTACCTCGGGACCTGACGGTCCGGAGTGTGTCCGAATACCCTACCGGTTATGTACGAACCGGGGTATGCATGGAGACCAGGCGTAGGGGTCATTAGTGCTTTATCAGACAAGTGCCCAACTAGTTATGTTATATTACATGGTTAGTAAGAAACATCTTCCAGAGAGAATAGTTCCATTAGGGGTTCCTTTCTATGGGAGGCATGCCCTAAAGTGCATGTCCGGACTGCAAATGCAGGAAAATCATCTGGGGCATGTATATAAATAAGTAAAAAAGGTCGTCTTTTAGTTCACCGACCGAATATTCCCTTAAGAACGCTAGCTTTCGGCTTCACCCAGTCTGAGGTACACATCCGGCTGATCCGGCAGTAACAATCACAGAGGTGCTCCCTTTACCGCCTAGCCGAACAATCGGGAATGTAGGGGTAAGCACAGGAGCCAGGCAACCCAGCTTGGCCAAAACTTAAGTCATGTCGATGCATATAATGGTGAAGAAAAGGTACATGCGGAAGTTTGACGCATGTGTTGGGCGTGAA
Source organism: Triticum urartu (assembly GCF_056163025.1). Classification (NCBI taxonomy): domain Eukaryota; kingdom Viridiplantae; phylum Streptophyta; class Magnoliopsida; order Poales; family Poaceae; genus Triticum; species Triticum urartu. The sequence continues at coordinate 375,828,328 of NC_141874.1, forward strand.
GCCCATATAAATAAGCTTCTGTTAAAGAAGCCCCCAGGTTTAATGAGCGCGGGTAGCGCGTCACTTAATGAGCCTTTAAGGGCTATAAGAGAAAAGAGGGGAAGGAGAGAAATGTAAGACAGAAAATGTAAAAAATGGACAGAGGAAGGAGACAAACACAGAGTCCGGCGCTAGGCATAGAATCTTCGGAGATGAGCGGCGTTCCATGGGTTCGGCTCGAGTCGGTTATCCGACACATCTCGCAGGCGGTATGCTCCACCAGTCAGGACTTGGTCGATTATGAATGGACCTTCCCACTTGGGCTTGAGTTTGTCCTTTTTCTTATCCGGCAGGCGTAGAACTAGTTCGCCAACATTGTAATTTTTGGCCCGTACTTCTCTGCTTTGATATCTTCGAGCCTGCTGTTGATAAAATGCGGAACGGGCTTTTGCCACATCACGCTCCTCCTCCAAGGCGTCCAAGTTGTCCTGCCGATCGAGCTCGGCTTCTCTTTCTTCGTACATGCGCACTCGAGGTGAGTCATGAATTATGTCGCAGGGCAGAACTGCTTCTGCGCCGTACACCATAAAGAATGGTGTGTATCCGGTGGTGCGATTCGGCGTGGTCCGCAGTCCCCAGAGTACGGAGTCGAGCTCCTCTACCCAGTGCGTGTTAGATTCCTTGAGGGACCGCACTAGTCTGGGTTTAATGCCGCTCATGATAAGACCGTTTGCACGTTCGACCTGGCCGTTAGTTTGTGGGTGATAGACGGAAGCATAGTCGAGCTTGATGCCCATGTTTTTGCACCAAAGTTTTACCTCGTCGGAGGTGAAGTTTGTGCCGTTATCTATGATGATGTTGTGGGGGACGCTGTAACGGTGTACAACCCCGGATATGAAGTCTATCACAGGTCCGGATTCGGCCGTCTTAACAGGCTTAGCTTCTATCCATTTGGTGAACTTATCCACCATGACCAGTAAGTATTTTTTCTTGTGGGTTCCGCCTTTAAGGGGTCCAACCATGTCAAGCCCCCAGACCGCGAAGGGCCAAATGATGGGGATAGTTCGGAGGGCGGTGGGTGGCATATGGCTCTGGTTTGCAAAAAGCTGGCAACCGACGCATCGTTGGACCAAGTCCTGAGCGTATGCTCGGGCCGTCGGCCAGTAAAAGCCCGTACGGAAAGCCTTGCTTACAAGGGACCGAGCTGCAGCGTGGTGGCCACCGAGTCCGACATGAATTTCAGCCAGCAAGTTCCGCCCTTCCTCTTCGGAGATGCACCTTTGAAGGACTCCGGTAGTGCTTTTCTTATAAAGCTCTCCCTCGTGGACTTTATAGGCTTTAGATCGCCGCACTATGCAGCGTGCCTCGTTTTGGTCCTCTGGGAGTTCCTGCCTAGTAAGGTAGGCTAGGAACGGTTCTGTCCACGGGGCGATGACCGCCATTATTACGTGGGCTGAAGGTGTAATTTCGGTGGCAGGGCCTCCAATTATGTCATATTGTTTGGCGTCGAGTGGTGCGGTTAGGTCCGGGCTGTTATCTGCGGGTTCCCCCTCCCATGCTACGGATGGCTTGAACAGTCTTTCTAAAAAGATGTTGGGGGGTACTGCATCGTGTTTTGCTCCAATGCGTGCCAGGACGTCCGCTGCCTGATTGTTTTCTCGGGCTATATGATGAAACTCCAACCCTTCGAACCGAGCTGACATTTTTAGGACGGCTTTGTGGTAAGCTGCCATTTTTGGATCCTTGGCGTCGAAGTCTCTGTTTATTTGGGATATCGCGAGGTTTGAGTCCCCGCGTACCTCTAGGCGTTGAATGCCCATGGATACTGCCATCCGGAGACCATGTAGGAGGGCCTCATATTCGGCTGCATTGTTGGAGTCCGTGTACATGATCTGGAGCACATATTGAACTGTGTCTCCTGTGGGGGACGTCAAGACGACGCCAGCCCCTAGTACGGACAACATTTTGGAGCCGTCGAAGTGCATAATCCAGTTTGAATATGTGCCGTACTCTTTAGGGAGCTCGGCCTCCGTCCATTCTGCGACGAAGTCGGCCAAAACTTGCGATTTAATAGCTCGCCGTGGCTTATAGGTTATATCGAACGGGAGGAGCTCGATGGCCCATTTTGCGATCTGGCCCATTGCGTCGCGGTTGTTGATAATATCGTTGAGTGGTACTTCCGAGGCTACTGTTATGGAACACTCTTGAAAGTAATGTCGTAGCTTCTGGGATGCCATGAATACCGTGTATGCAATCTTTTGATAATGCGGGTACCGTGATTTGCATGGAGTGAGGACAGTGGACACGTAGTAGACCGGCCTTTGAAGGGGGAGTTTGTGTCCGTCCGTTTCCCGCTCGACGACGAGTACTGCGCTGACAACTTGATGGGTTGCTGCAATGTACAATAGCATTGGTTTGCCGGTGTTTGGCGCGGCCAGGACTGGGTTTATTGCCAATATGGCTTTTATTTCATCAAGTCCGGCCGTGGCAGCATCCGTCCACTCGAAGTGTTCGGTGCGCCGAAGGAGGCGATAAAGGGGCGGTGCCTTTTCTCCCAAGCGAGAGATAAAGCGGCTTAGAGCCGCCACGCATCCGGTTAATTTTTGTATTTGTTTGAGGTCCTTTGGAATATCCAGTTGCGACAAAGCTTGGACCCTGGCCGGATTTGCTTCAATTCCTCTACCGGATACAATGAAGCCCAAAAGCTTTCCGGCTGGAACGCCGAAGACGCATTTTTCCGGGTTGAGCTTGATGTCGTATTTTCGGAGGTTGTCGAATGTTAGCCTCAAGTCGTCTACTAGAGATTCAACATGTCTTGTTTTGACGACCACATCATCCACGTACGCCTCCACTGTCTTGCCGATCTGTTTTGCCAGACATGTCTGAATCATGCGCTGATATGTTGCGCCGGTGTTTTTCAGCCCGAAGGGCATTGTGTTGAAGCAGAATGGGCCGTATGGTGTGATGAATGCTGTTGCGGCTTGGTCTGATTCTGCCATCTTAATTTGATGGTAACCGGAGTATGCGTCGAGGAAACACAACGAATCGTGTCCTACGATGGCATCGATAATTTGATCGATACGGGGGAGGGGGAAGGGATCCTTTGGGCAAGCCTTGTTAAGGTCTTTAAAGTCGACACACAGGCGCCAGGATTTGTCCTTCTTTGGTACCATCACCAAGTTTGCTAGCCAGTCCGGATGTTTTATGTCTCTAATGAATCCGGCCTCCAATAGCTTGGCTAGCTCCTCTCCCATAGCCTGTCTCTTGGGTTCGGAAAAACGTCGAAGGGCTTGTTTGACAGGTTTGAATCCTTTTAGGATATTTAAGCTATGTTCGGCCAGCCTGCGTGGGATTCCTGGCATGTCTGAAGGGTGCCAGGCGAAGATGTCCCAATTTTCATGTAGAAATTCTCGCAGTGCGGCGTCCATATCAGGGTTTAATCGTGCCCCGATGGATGCTGTTTTATTGGGGTCCGTTGGATGGACCTGGAACTTGACTATTTCATCTGTTGGCTTAAAGGATGTGGACTTGGATCTCTTGTCGAGTATCACATCATCCCTGTTAACTATGGAGCGCAACGCAGTCAGTTCCTCGGCTGCTAAGGCTTCGGATAGTGCCTTTAGGGCTAATGCAGTTGTCTTGTTTTTGGCACGGAGTGCTATGTCCGGATCACTAGCGAGAGTGATAATACCGTTCGGCCCAGGCATCTTAAGCTTCATGTACCCGTAATGGGGTATTGCTTGGAAAATTGTAAATGCTTCCCGCCCTAGTAGGGCGTGATATCCGCTGCTGAACGGGGCCACCTGAAATGTGACCTCTTCGGATCTGTAATTATCCAGCGTGCCGAACACCACATCTAGTGTGATTTTTCCTATGCAGCGCACTTCCCGACTGGGGATTATTCCTCTAGAGGTTGTGCTGCTTCGCTCAACGCGGCTCCAGTCTAGTCCCATTTTTTGAAGAGTTTCCTCATAAATGAGGTTCAATCCGCTGCCTCCCTCCATGAGTACCTTGGTGAGGCGAAAGCTGTCCACTATCGGACTGAGGACCAATGCAGCTGGTGCTCGGGCTGTTCGGAATTTAGGTTCATCACTTGCGTTGAAGGTAATAGCCGTGTCGCTCCATGGGTTTATTGTTGCTACTTGATAGACTTCGGCAAGGCTGCGGAGTGTTCTTTTTCGCGTATTATTTGATGCGAAGGTCTAGAAGACTGTGAGAACGGTACTGGTGTCTCTGGGGTTGTTTTCTGTGGCCTCCGAAATTAAGAGGTCCTCGCCAATTTTGGCCACCTGCCGGAGTATCCAACATGCTCTAAGGCCGTGAGTTGGTGTGGCGTCCTCTGTACTATGAATTTTACAGGGTCCATCAAGCCATCTTTCCAGTACGGTTCCATGCTCTGTAGAGGGTTTTGGTTTTTTGGTGTTTAACCCGGGTGTCTTATGATGATGCACCCTCTTAGTTCGGACAGGATTGCTATTCAAGGCCGGATTATCCCAAAATTTTATTTCGGTTTTCCAGGCACTTTCCGTCGCACAGTACTTTTGTACTATGGACGCCAAGTCAGCGAAGCGTGTAATATCACGACGACTTATGGCGTTAAGGATTCCCTCGTCCGTGCAATTACTGCAGAAGATTGATATTGCGTCTCCCTCACGGCAATCCTTTATCCTGTTCATAACCAGGAGAAATCTGGCCCAGTAATGATGTACTGTTTCCTCGGGCTTTTGCCTGATTTGGGAAAGATCGCTTATGTTCGGGTGGGCGGGTGGCGTTGATTTTGAAACCTCGCCCAATCTAAGATTCAGAGGCCGAAGAGCTTCCAAACTCTGAGGTCCGGATTCTTGGATGTTGTCCAATGAGTCTAGCCCGTTGCCTGATTTTAAGCTCAGGTCTTGAGTTACATCCTCCCCTCCGCGGGTATCCGGCTTGGAGGGGTCAGGAATTCGAACGTAACTAGTCCTTAAAATAGATGAAGGGTCGCCGCACTGCGCCTCTACCACGGTGACGTGGTGGGTGGCCTGGGGAGAGTTAATTTCTCTTAGATCGGGTTTAAGCCCAACCTGGTCGTAATCCGTAGTGACCCCCAGGGCGGCGATGCGATCCAAGAGCTTGTTTACGGAAGAGAGCTCCATTGGATCTAACTGCTTGGCGAGTTCTGAGCTGACGTGAAGATTGCTTTTGATGACCCGAGAGGTCATCGTCGGCGCAACAGCCGAACAGGCGGTCATAAGAAAACCGCCGAGCCGGAGAGTTTGGCCGACAGCCAAAGCTCCCTTAGCAACGGTGCCGTCTTTAAAGACGGGAAGAGGCTTCCTTCCTGATTGCGACGACACAGAGGAACTCTCAATGAAAGCACCAATGTCGGTGTCAAAACCGGCGGATCTCGGGTAGGGGGTCCCGAACTGTGCGTCTAGGCGGATGGTAACAGGAGACAAGGGACACGATGTTTTTACCCAGGTTCGGGCCCTCTCGATGGAGGTAAAACCCTACTCCTGCTTGATTGATATTGATGATATGGGTAGTACAAGAGTAGATCTACCACGAGATCAAGGAGGCTAAACCCTAGAAGCTAGCCTATGGTATGATTGTTGTATGATGAAGTTGTCCTACGGACTAGAACCCTCCGGTTTATATAGACACCGGATAGGGTTAGGGTTACACAGAGTCGGTTACAATGGTAGGAGATCTTGAATATCCGCATCGCCAAGCTTGCCTTCCACGCCAAGGAAAGTCCCATCCGGACACGGGACGAAGTCTTCAATCTTGTATCTTCATAACCCTGGAGTCCGGCTGAAGGTATAGTCCGGCTATCCGAACACCCCCTAATCCAGGACTCCCTCAATTGGGAAGTCTCTTCCCTTTCATTAGTATTCTATTCATCTTCTATTTGTTTTCTTTTCTTTATGTAGTTGGCAATATAAGGATTTTCAATACAATTCACCGCACAATACATATAAATTTCCTCTAGATCAAAGCCAAGAAGTTTATAACGGGCAAATTCTAGAAGATGCTTAGTTATACGTTTCATTTCTTTGTAACCCATACGCAAACTGAGTTCGTTATAATGTGCAAGGGAAATCAAGTCATCACAATTTTTGGACACGATTAGATCATGAAACAATTTGCATCGGATAGCTAAATGACCCTGTTCATTGCAAAGTCCACAAGTATGGCCAAGAAAATTTAAATTTTTAGCACAATCATCTAGCCTTTCTTGCAACAATTTAGTTTCTAAGTACTTATGCCTCTTGCAATATCTATCTTCCCTATTTGGTATGTACTTACAAACCCAATGCACTCCACAAAAAAAATTACATGTTTATAGGAGACATTTTCATCATAACTAGTGCAATCATCATTAGTACCATGGATATTCAAGGAGTTCATACTAACAACATTGCAATCATGCTCATCATTCAAAGATTTAGTGCCAAACATTTTAATGCATTCTTCTTCTAACACTTTGGCACAATTTTCCTTTCCATCATACTCACGAAAGATATTAAAAAGATGAAGCGTATGAGGCAAACTTAATTCCATTTTTTTGTAATTTTCTTTTATAAACTAAACTAGTGATAAAACAAGAAACTAAAAGACCCGATTGTAAGATTTAAAGATATACCTTCAAGCGCTAACCTCCCCGGCAACGGCGCCAGAAAAGAGCTTGATGTCTACTACACAACCTTCTTCTTGTAGACATTGTTGGGCCTCCAAATGCAGAGGTTTGTAGGACAATAGCAAATTTCCCTCAAGTGGATGACCTAAGGTTTATCAATCCATAGAAGGCGTAGGATGAGGATGGTCTCTCTCAAGCAACCCTGCAACCAAATAACAAAGAGTCTCTTGTGTCCCCAACACATCCAATACAATGGTAAATTGTATAGGTGCAGTAGTTCGGCGAAGAGATGGTGATACAAGTGCAATATGGATAGTAGATAATGGTTTTTGTAATCTGAAAATATAAAAACAGCAAGGTAAATAATGATAAAAGTGAGCACAAACGGTATTGCAATGCTAGGAAACAAGGCCTAGGGTTCATACTTTCACTAGTGCAAGTCCTCTCAACAATAATAACATAATTGGATCACATAAATATCCCTCAACATGCAACAAAGAGTCACTCCAAAGTCACTAATAGTGGAGAACAAACAAAGAGATTATGGTAGGGTACGAAACCACCTCAAAGTTATTCTTTCCAATCAATCCGTTGGGCTATTCCTATAAGTGTCACAAACAGCCCTAGAGTTCGTACTAGAATAACACCTTAAGACACAAATCAACCAAAACCCTAATGTCACCTAGATACCCCAATGTCACCTCAAGTATCTGTGAGTATGATTATACGATATGCATCACACAATCTCAGATTCATCTATTCAACCAACACATAGAATCGCAAATAGTGCCCCAAAGTTTCTATCAGAGAGTCAAGACGAAAACGTGTGCCAACCCCTATGCATAGGTTCATGGGCGGAACCCGCAAGTTGATCACCAAAACATACATCAAGTGGATCAATAGAATACCCCATTGTCACCACGGGTATCCCACGCAAGACATACATCAAGTGTTCTCAAATCCTTAAAGACTCAATCTGATAAGATAACTTCAAAGGGAAAACTCAATCCATTACAAGAGAGTAGAGGGGGAGAAACATCATAAGATCCAACTATAATAGCAAAGCTCACGATACATCAAGATCATGCCACCTCAAGAACATGAGAGAGAGAGAGAGATCAAACACATAGCTACTGGTACATACCCTCATCCCCGAGGGTGGACTACTCCCTCCTTGTCATGGAGAGCGCCGGGATGATGAAGATGGCCACCGGAGAGGGATTCACCCTCTGGCAAGGTGCCGGAACGGGTCTAGATTGGTTTTCGATGGCTACGGAGGCTTCTGGCGGCGGAACTCTCGATCTATTGTGCTCCCCGATCGTTTTAGGGTATATGGATATATATATATATAGGTGGAAGAAATACGTCAGGGGAGCCACGAGGGGACCACGAGGGTGGAGGGCGCGCCCTAGGGGGGTGGGCGCACCCCCCTACCTCGTGGCTCCCTCGTTTCTTTCCTGACGTGCACTCCAAGTCTATCGGGTAGCTTTCCTTCCAAAAATAACCTCTCCAGAAGGTTTCATTACGTTTCGACTCCGTTTGATATTCCTTTTCTTCGAAACACTGAAACAAGGGGGAAAATAGGAACTAGCACTGGGCTCTGGGTCAATAGGTTAGTCCCAAAAGTAATATAAAAGTGTATAATAAAGCCCAATAATGTCCAAGATGGATAATATAATAGCATGGAACAATCAAAAATTATAGATACGTTGGAGACGTATCATCCACCTGTCGAGAGTATCGACGGTGTTTCCCATGACCAGGCAATCGGGCCATAAGGCTGTAACAGACAAAGCGAGCTTAGGGAACTTATGTTATATTACTAACGAAGTGTAAGAAGCATCTTCAAAGAAAATAGTACCTCCACCGATACCTTTCTTCGGTTGCTCATTGTTACTATGAGACTTGTGCAATAGATTTTTTTGTACTCATGAGTTCCGTTGTGTGCCGACCATAATTGAAAACAATAAGAGCGCTAGCTTTCGTCTTCACCCAGCCTGAGGTACTAACTCGGATGACCCGGTAGTAACAATCCCAGAGGTGCTCCCTTTACTCCCTAGACGAACAATCGGGAACGTAGGGGTAAGCACAGGAGCCAGGCAACCTAGCTTGCGAAACACTTAAGTCAACATGGTGCATATTGTGGCATAATACACGAACAAGGAACGAAGCCGTACAAGTATAATCATATGCAAGAGGAAAGGCTTCATAAAGGAAGCCCCTAAAGAAAAGGGGTATTTGAATTTGTGTGTCACAAACAAAGGTTTGACAAGGAATTTTGTCACAAACAACTTTTTTCTAAAAAGGTATAATGCTTGGTCGAACCGAACAAAATTTAAAACTAAAAGTTTTTGAGCATGAAAGTGACTTAGCTGGTTAATGTGCCCGATGTTGATGACGCAAGCCGAGATTGTGGCGGGACGAGATCCCAGCCCCCAAGCCAGTCCCGAGATGTCCAAGTAAAGAGCTCGGCTTGATTAAGTGGTGACGCAGCATAGTCGATGGGCGAGGTGAAAACCCCAGTCTGACCGCGGCGACGGAGCAGGCCGGTAGTGTGACGCCGAAGCCCCCAGCGTGCGTTAATGAAGTGATGATGAAGCCCCCGGTCCAGCCGAGGTGATGCGGTAGGTCAGCAAGGTGACGACAGAACCCCCACATCAGCACATTGGTGTGCCAAGGTAATAGCGTTGCCCGGCCGAAATCATTTACCCGTGCACAAAAAAATAGTGCAATCCGGAGATAATAATAATGATAATAATAATAATAATAAATCTCTGCATAATTAATAATTTAAGAAAAGTGAATAATAAAAGAAATAAGGCCCGTGTGCTGAACACTCGACGAGGTAGAGCTCTCTCAGTGATGCCAAAGTCCCCGAGGCAACCGAACATGTCGGTATGGCGACACGACCAACAAGGTGATCACGCGAGCCGATTTACGCTGATTGGGACGACGGTGTCGGCTTGCTGAAGAGACCACGTGACGCGGTCGAAGTCGATCACCTACACACATAAAATAGTGCGGTCCAAAAAGGATAACTGCTTTTTGAAAAAATAATTTATTAAAAGAGATGTGGCCTGGCGCCGAAGTCATGTCGATGCAGGGTGTCGGCGTGACGCGGTGTAGGGGTGGGCATAAAAACCGATGAACCGAACACCGAACCGATGCCGAAACCAAAAAAACCGAATTTTCAGTTTTTATCATTAATACATGCAAATTCAGTTTTTAGTTCTAATAACCGAATAGAAATCGGTCAGTTCAGTGTTTACCTCGGTTAAACCGAATGAAACCGAAATATACGCCATACTCGTGGATTACAGCCGAACGACGGCCGCACACGCACGTCACGTCATGCACGATTCCGGAAACCCCACGTCCCCGATGCTAAAAAGGCCCCTGACTCATCGATTTTTTTACTAAGTAGGCCTCGCGTCGCCAAGGACCAAGCTAGCAGCCCACGTGCAAAAGGAGACGTGATTTTTGTAGGCCTCCTCGGCTGCATGCAAAGTCCAAAGCCCAAGATATACACATACTTGTTTTATAGTCTTCTTGATTGACCGTACAGCGCCAGAGAGCAGCACAAGTCTAGTTGATTTAGTCCCACCTCGCTTGGTTAATGGAAAGAGGACAAATAGTTTGGCTATAAAGAAGGTGGTTGTGCGTGGGACTGGGATAGGACATGTAACCATGCAATAGCCATTCGGTGTAAACCGTGAACCGAACCGAATTTGTCGGTTAACCAAAAATTCGGTTTATTGTTTTATGCTACCATTTTCGGTTAGCTTTTTTATAACCGAAATTACAAATAAACTGATTGGCATTAATCGAATTTTTGGTTTTAACCGAATGCCCAGGCCTAATGCGGTGAAGGCGTGGCCAAGCCCGAATTCATAGGCCGGTCTGAGTTCCGGATGCGGCATTCGCCGAACTGTATACGGAAACTGACCGAACCACCACGCCACCGTTGTTAATGCGGCCACCATTTGATAGACCTGTGTATAGATGAAGAAACAAACCGGAGTAATAATTCCTTGGGAAAAATAAACCCAAGCAAAAAAATACTAGGATTAATAGCACCTAGTTTATCTGTTGTAGCAATCTGGAGAAAGGTTACTCCCAAAATTAGGGCTCGATCCACACACCCACTGCCTGATGGGTGATAAAACGGTGGCATGGCGATGCTGGCAAAGGTTGGCTCGCCGAGGAAAAGCCCGTGGTCCAGCTAATGTGATGAAGCTGGTCGGCTGGTGACGCCGAAGTCTCTGAAGTAAGTTGATGAAGAGATGGTGAAGCCCTCGGTCTAGCGGAGGAGACGGAGCAGGTCGGTAAGGAGACGTTGCATCTGCCGTGTCAGCCGAGGTGTTGAAGCAGTTTGGCATGATGGACATCGGCTTGAAGAAGCAACAGTGCGGCCATGCCGAGGCAGGTCGTAACTTGTGACGCAGTCAATGCCCGTTTGATAAAGTGACCATGCGGCTATGCCTGTGTGCCCGCTCCGTGTAATCCGTGGGGCGGTGATGTTGGTGATGATTTATCCTTGGTGATTCCTAACTCTTGTTCGCTCGCCGAGATAATGATCCGAAGAAGTTGAGCTCGGCTCAAAAGGCGACGACGTGTCTAGCGCAGGTCGCCAGCCGTGGAGCAGTATTGCCGGACTGGTTTGACACCAGCATGATAGTAAAGATTACCTCAGACGAGGCTTAAAATTTTATGGGCATGTGTTTAAAAATAACGCACAATACCCTAGGAGAAAATTCCTTTAAGAAGGTTGTCTCATATAACGTTCATAAAGAAATATGAATTCGGATCGGATCCGTATTCGCGCAGAAAACAGACCCGAAAAGTGATGCACTAATCGGAAGGTTCCCGGAGTTTGGATGGTCGGATCGAGATGAAATTTTGAGGGGAGTTAGATATAGGAATTCCGCAGCCGATCAACGATTGGATCTTCCAAAGGACGTCTGGGCTAGGTGCTGGAGACCACGCCCTAAACTCGTCCAGATTCCCGTCCAAATTTGACAGGGCTCCGGTATATCGTAGATTGCCGGAGATTCCTCCATCGGAACTCGACGAAATTTTGCATGGTTGTTGTAAACTCAATTTCGCACAATTCCACGAAAGGGATCGTCAAAGAGATGCTTTAAGAGATGGCGGCAGTGGATACAAGTTCGCTGTTCAGAAAAACAGCACGGTCGCCCAAGGGCAATGTTGACGTTGAGCCCCCAAGCTCCATGGATCATTCCTCCCTGATCTTGATAAATATCAGAGTTGATGTTGATGAAGGCCCTCGTCCGAACATGATGATTGGAGGTGGGGCAGTCCTCGGTCAAGCCAAGGTGACTAGTCGAGGCGGTGATGAAGACGTCGACGTCGCAGTTGACCTTCAAACGAGCCATCGATCCTTTTGCCGATCACACAGTGGAACTCTCAATGAAAGCACATTGTCAGTGTCAGAACCGGCAGATCTCGGGTAGGGGGTCCCAAGCTTTGTATCATGGATAGATGGGTAACAGGAGACAGGGGACACGATGTTTACCCAGATTCGGGCCCTCTTGATGGAGGTAAAACCCTACGTCCTGCTCTTGTTTATATTGATGTAGTATCAAGTACAGAGTTGATCTACCTCGAGATCATATGTTGTGGTCTAAAACCTAAGGGTATGATGAATAACATAATCCTGATCTATCGACTAGTCTGGCCTCGGTTTATATAATGTACCAGAGGCTTAGGATAACAAGAGTCCTAGTCGAATACGTCGGTGAAGAGGAGTCCTTGTCTTGATCACCAAGTCTTGTGGAATCTTCCTCGTATATGTCTTCGGCTGTCCGAACTGGCCCATGAGCATACGACCATGGGGGTCCTCGGCCCAATCCAGCTGATTGGGAGACGACGTGGTGAGTACCCCCTAGTCCAGGACACCGTCAGCTGGACCTGGACTCATCTGAAGTGGACTAGGAGCGTACAATGAGAAGTTTTTAGGTTCAAGCTCTGACTTTATGCAAAGCAATGTAAGCCATAGGCGCATTTCATTCACAGATATACTCATATACCTTAGTCGCCAAAAAATGAGAACAAGTGATGTGCAAATTCCATTAGGTACCAAACAATAGTTCTCCAACAATGCACATCCCTCCAATCAACAGTATTCAACACATATTTGGTGGCACATATTTGTTATACAATAGGTACCACTCCAAACCACAAGTCAATTACTTCCCTCCAAAACATGGACAAATCCTAGACCAACCTGAACTGAATGAAGAAACATTTTTTTCTTCCTCTGATGGCATGCATGGACCAAAACGTGCTGGTGGTCTTTTTCTTCATCTGAACTTATGGTCTTTTTGACTTGGAACTGATGTAGACATTTTTCCTTTCCTACCACTTGAACTTATGGTTTCTTGAGATCTTAATTGATTGTGTTACAAGCACACGCACAAAAATCCAACGAAGCTGATATCAGTACATGTTAAAAAGATAATCAAGTTCATGTATATTAATTTTGAGAAGTTCATAAATAAACTTTTTTAAAAGTTTGTACTGAAAAGATGTGCAAACATATTTAGTGCTTTTTAGGAAGGAACTCAATTCAACAAAACATATGCAAACATCTTGGCTTCGAACTTATGTATTTTTTATTTTGAGCTCACTTCTCTTGAGATTTGAACTGATTTGTGTAATAAGCACATGAACAACTCCGAATGAGCTGATGTTAGTACATGTAAAAAAGATGACCAAGTGCATGTATATTAACCAGAGAAGTTCAAAAAGGGGCTTCATCTTCACCATACTGACTAGACCAATACTGAAAAACTAAAGTACGAGAGGGAGACCAGCTTAAGTTCAAACTACACAAACATAAGCTGCAAGCTCCATGTTCCAACGTGTAGATGACTAATTTTAATGTCAGATTCCTTAGTCCAACATTAAGATAACACACAGGACCGGTTAGCCAACAAGCTCACAATACCAATTCCGCTGACTTTGTTTACCTTGACAGATGTCGGAGACGAGCACAATGAGGTCCCGATCGCCAACCCGCTTCCGCTGTTGATGGTCAGCAGGGACACCACGGCGAGGAGGGCGGCCTAGTGCCCTAGCTTGCAGGAGGAGGGGTTGGGCGGCGGTAGTGGTGCGGCGCATCGACGGGACTGGGAGGGGGCGGCCGGGGCGCGGCGGAGGTGGTGGTGCGGCGCATCGGCGGGACTAGGAGGGGGCGACGCGTCGCTGGGAGGTGGTGGCGGGGTGCATCAGGCGGGGAGGAGATAGCGCGTCCGCGCGCGGGGGGGGGGGGGTGGCGCGGCGCGTCGCCGGGAGGCAGGGGCTATGCATCGGCGGGAGGTGGTGGCGGGACGCGTCGGCGGGAAGGGGAGGGGGCAGCGCATTGCCGGGAGGCAGGGGGCTGCACATCGCCGGGGGAGGAGACGGCGCGTCTGTGGGAGGTGGTGGCGCGGCGCGTCGCCAGGAGGTGGGGTTGTGGCACGTCGGCCTCTTTTCAGTGTACCGAAATGCAGATCGAGCCCTATAGGGGGCGATGGTAACAGAATATTATTCTGTTACTATTAACAAAATAGTCCAGCACTATTATGATCCCAGGATCATAATAACTATTCTGATCCCAACTCACCCTATAGGGGCGGAAGAGCTCCTCCCGAACTCTTGAAGTGGTAGGAAAGGAAAAAAGTCGGGCACCCCACTAACCCACAATCTCTCCCAACCCCCAACTCCCTCCCCTCCGGTGCAGCGCCGCTGGCCCCCTCCACTTGATCCCACCGTCTCGCTGACCCACTCCGTCGTCACGCCGACCCACTCCATCGTCTCGCCGGCGCCGCGACCCCTGCAACCCCCGCGTGCCGCTGGGGAACCCCGCCAACGCCGGAACACCGCCACAACCAGCACAACCCCCACGCGCCGCCGGGGAACCCCACACTTCCAGCATCATCGGGATCTTGCCGCCGCGACCTCCGCACTCCCGCACCGGCGATGCGACGCCGCCAGACCTGGATCCGGCCATCGTGCCCGTCCAGCCACTACGCTGCCTCCACACCTGGTCCGGCCTCTCAGGGCCGGCTCTAGCCCAGGGCAGCAGGGGCGACGGCCCGGGGCCCGGCTGAAATAGGGGCCCATATCTGGTATAGAGTACGTACACGTATGGGACATAGTAGAGAGAGAAAAAAGGCCCATCTACCCAAGGTGCACAACAAGCCCATCTTGCTCGCACGGTTAAAGATTCTCTCTTGAAGATAATTAAGGATGCAAGGTATTTCTCTGTCATTTTAGACTGTACCCTTGATGTGAGCCATCAAGAACAAATGACTCTAATTGTGAGATGTGTAAACATGTCAAGTGCCAGTACAAAAATAGAGGAGTTTTTTCTAGAGTTCATGAAGGTGGATGATACATCGGGACTTGGACTTTATAATGTGTTAATAGATACACTTGGTTTGAATGTTCAAGATGTTCGTGGACAAGGGTATGGCAATGGTTCGAACATGAAGGGGAAAAACCAAGGGGTACAAAGCAGATTGCTTGCAACTAATCCAAGAGCATTGTACATGTCGTGTGCTTGTCATAGCCTGAATCTTACTCTTAGTGATATGGCAAAATCTTAAGGTAAAGCTATAACTTTCTTTGGTATTGTGCAAAGAATTTACATATTGTTTTCAAGCTCTACTAAAAGATGGCAGCTATTACTTAATCATGTTCCAAAAATAACAGTTAAGTCTTTGTGTTGCGATGGGAGAGTCGAATAAAGAGTGTTTATGCTATCAGATATCAAGCACATCAGTTAAGAAAAGCTTTATTGGAATTGAGGAGAACTTCTACTGATGACCCCAAGACTAAGAGCGACGCAAAATCTTTGGCTAGTGCACTTGAGAAATTTGAATTTATACTGGGCATGTTCATCTGGCATGATGTTTTTGTTCACTGTAAACATGGTGAGTAAGAAATTGCAGTCTAAATTCGTGTGTATTGATGTTACTCTTAAACAGATTGAAGGTGCCATCTCATATTTTGAGAAGTACAGAAATGAAGGCTTTCCTACTAGCTTGGATATTGCGAGATCTATTGCAATCGACATGGGTGTACAGCCTTTGTTTCCTGTAAAGCGCCGTATTAATAGAAAAAGACAATTTGATGAAATGAATGGCAATGAAGAAAATGACCAGAATCAAGAAGCGCAAGAAATTGTGGTGGAATCATTTAGAGTTAAATACTTTCTGGTGATGATTGATGTTGCAATTGCTTCCTTGACTAGTAGATTTGAGGAACTGAAATCATTTGGGAGCATATTTGGATTCTTGTTCAACTCAAAAGAATTGAAGTTGTTGGGTGAAATGATCTAAGAAAATGTTGCACTAATTTTATCAACACTTTCACTCATGGTAAGTTAGCAGATGTTGATTTAGATGATTTTGTTTCTGAACTAAAAGTATTGCAGATGACATTGCCAAACACACTCATGTCAGCGGATCAGATATTTGAGTTTGTTAGAGCTGCAGATTGTTATCCAAATGTCTCAATTGCTTATCGTATCCTCTTGACTGTACCTGTCACTGTTGCATCAGCTGAAAGGAGTTTCTCAAAACTGAAATTACTGAAAAATTATTTGAGGTCAACAATGTCCCAAGAAAGACCGAATGATTTGGCCATGTGCTGCATCGAGAAGAATATGTTGGACAGTATTGATCTTGACATTGTCATTGATGATTTTGCGTCAAAAAATGCACGGAAATCTCGCTTCTCATGAATTATGGAGGTTTGCTAGCATGCTATTTCTATATTCGTTTTTGCATTGTAGCTTCTATGATACTTGAGTTCGAACAAAGGCATGAAAAATATATCAGATATTTGATTCTAATGAAAATATACTACTGTTTATGACTTTATAATATATGCATTTGTTCGTGTATCGACGAAAAAAGATCTCTGTTGGGCCCATTGGTGAAGTTCGCCCCAGGGCCTTCGAAATCCTTGAGCCGGCCCTGCGGCCGCTGCCCCACCCCTGCACCCGGATCCGGCCACCGCGCCCCATCCAGGTGGCCCAGTGCGTTGCTCGGCTTTGGGGACAGCCGAGCTCTGCCGCCTCTCTCTGCTCCGGTGATGTGTTGGTTTCCCCAATTCGCACAGACCGCTGTCGGTCGCCGCACCCCAGCGTTGGCTCTGTGCGTGAAGCTCCGCTTCTACTGCTGGTTTGGTTCTGCACGCGCCGCCACTCATGAACGACCTGGATTGAGCGTGCACGGGCACGGTCTGGGTGCTCGCGTTAGAGTCGCCTGCCAGACTGCTCAAGCGAAGCCCCCTGGCTTCTCCCGCTGCAGCAACACCAGAGGCTCGCGCCGACGAGCCCCAGTATCCCTGGTGCTATCTCCCGTCAATTTCTTCATGAATGGATCAAGAGCATCACTTGGTAGTTTCAGCA
The DNA here is from genome assembly GCF_056163025.1 of Triticum urartu. Classification (NCBI taxonomy): domain Eukaryota; kingdom Viridiplantae; phylum Streptophyta; class Magnoliopsida; order Poales; family Poaceae; genus Triticum; species Triticum urartu. Next base: position 375,845,346 of record NC_141874.1, read on the forward strand.
TCTCCCGTGCTCCTAGCTCATCTCATTTTTGTGTTGGTGAATGGATTATGGCTAGCAAAAATACTGTAACTCCAACCACCAGTGTCATTCCCAATTCCTATGAATTTCAGACTTCAGAAAGCATAGAGTTCAACCTGACCGTGTTAGTTGAATCACTCATGGATCAACGTCAAGAAGGAGCATCGCCGCTGCCCAACACATCCACGGCCAGAGGACACAAAAACTACAATTTTGTTAGTTAGCGATGCGTCACATCGAAACAGTGCTTGTCGCTCCGCATCATGTGTCAATTAGACTGCATTTCCTGCCGCACTTCCCTGTCATCTATTCTCTCTCTCTCTCTTTCTAAATCCTATGAACTGTGTTGAATTGATGAGTTGGTTTGTTCCTAGCAAATCCGTGTGCTTAGCTCGTTGTAATCCCCAACAGAAAAAATACATGGACCTTTTTTCTTACTCTCAACATGTTCTTGTGTTCGACCAGAAAAGTTACTGGACGCTTGTTTTGTTGTGTGTTCGGTAACTCTGTCTAGAAAAACCAAAAAAAGACTACCAGAATGTTTACTGGTTCTAAAAAAGAACCCGTGGCAAATTCACCACACAAAAAGGTTTTGGATGTTAAGGAAAAAAGTTTACTAGTTCTCCACACAAACCATCCATCAAATGTGTTCACAAACTATCATTCAAAAAAATCACATGATCATAGATGACGGAACAGTTTGATGTTATATTACAGAACTCGTATTTGTCATGTTACTAAAAAATAAAACCAATAAATTAAAAAATAATAGAACCATTCAAAAAATGTTATAAAAAAGGATTTACCCAATTTCTAAAAAACTAGAAGTTCAAATTTAAATAACGGAGCAGTTCAATATTTACTAAAACCTCAAATTTCTAACCGCTACTCAAGAATAATAAAACAAAGAAGTTCAAGTTAAAAAAAGGAGCGGATCAAAATTTGTATTAAAAAAGAATTTCCTACTTTGAAAAAAACCTAGAAATTCAAATTAAAATAACAAAGCATTTTGATAATTATAGGAAAACTCGTATTTTTCCCACCACTAATGGAAAAAATTAGAAGTTCAATTTTAAAAAACCAAGAAGTCCAAATTGAATAAAAAGGAGCAATTTGATGTTTATACAAAAATTAATTTTTTCTCGTTATTAAAGACTAGAAACAAGAAGTTTAAAATAAAATAACGAAGTAGCTCGATGTATAAAAATTGGAAAATCCAAATCTGCTCACGGAGAGATCATAAGAAGTTCAAATAAAAATAACACAAATAGTTAAAAAATATAACAAACCACTTTGAAGCAGATATTTCACCGTTTCTAAAACAAAAAATAAGAACTTGGAATTTTAAAAATAGAGCAGTTCAAAAATCATAAAAAGGGTTTTGATCGTTTCTAATTTAAAAAGACACTAGAAGTTCAAATTTAATTAACGGACCGGTTCAATATTTCTTCCAAAACCAGGATTTTTTTCGTTACTAAAAATTAAACCAAGAAGTCCAAACTACAAGAATAGAGAAGTTCGATATTTATCAAAAAAACTTCAGATTTCCTTGTTAGTAAACAGAAAATATGAAGAAGTTCAAATTAAAATAAAGGAGTAGTTAGATGTGTATGGAAAACTCAAATTCTTTCCGTTTATAGGAAAAATAAAAGTATGAAGTTCAATTTTATTTAAATGTTTGATGCTTATTTAAAAACATATTTTTTCTCTAAAAACGACTAGGGATTTCAAATTAAAATAACATAAAGTCTAAATTATACAAAAAACTCAGATCTTTCTCGTTACTAAAGAATAAAATGAAGAAGTTCAAATTAAAGTAAAGGAACAAATATAAAGTTTTAAAAGATCTTTCCCCCTTTTTCTTAAAACTAGAAGTTCAAACTAAAACAACGATGTGGTTCGATGGTTATTTAAAAATATAGGATTTTACCTTTTTTTTAAACTCATATATATGTTGTTATTAAAATCAACCATGAAGTTCAAATTGAAAAAACACTGAAATCCGATGTTTGTTGGAAAAATCAAAAACAAATCTTTACTAAAAAATAAAAATGTGAAGTTCAAATAAAAATAACACAGAAGTTCAAAGTGAAAACTACTAGTTGTTCAACTACTACATGGAGTGTTTTGTTGGGTTTCGTAGTAATTTCAAAAAAATTCCTACGCACACGCAAGATCATGGTGATGCATAGCAACGAGAGGGGAGAGTATTGAAGGAAATATGCCCTAGAGGCAATAATAAAGTTATTATTTATTTCCTTATTTCATGATAAATGTTTATTATTCATGCTACAATTGTATTAACCGGAAACATAATACATGTGTGAATACTTAGACAAACAGAGTGTCACTAGTATGCCTCTACTTGACTAGCTCGTTAATCAAAGATGGTTATGTTTCCTAACCATAGACAAAGGAGTTGTTATTTGATTAACGGGATCACATCATTAGTTGAATGATCTGATTGACATGACCCATTCCATTAGCTTAGCACCCGATCGTTTAGTATGTTGCTATTGCTTTCTTCATGACTTATACATGTTCCTATGACTATGAGATTATGCAACTCCCGTTTGCCGGAGGAACACTTTGGGTGCTACCAAACGTCACAACGTAACTGGGTGATTATAAAGGAGCTCTACAGGTGTCTCCAAAGGTACATGTTGGGTTGGCGTATTTCGAGATTAGGATTTGTCACTCCGATTGTCGGAGAGGTATCTCTGGGCCCTCTCGGTAATGCACATCACTTAAGCCTTGCAAGCATTGCAACTAATGAGTTAGTTGCGGGATGATGTATTACGAAACGAGTAAAGAGACTTGCCGGTAACGAGATTGAACTAGGTATTGGATACCGATGATCGAATCTCGGGCAAGTAACATACCGATGACAAAGGGAACAACGTATGTTGTTATGCGGTCTGACCGATAAAGATCTTCGTAGAATATGTAGGAGCCAATATGGGCATCCAGGTCCCGCTATTGGTTATTGACCGGAGACGTGTCTCGGTCATGTTTACATTGTTCTCGAACCCGTAGGGTCCGCACGCTTAAGGTTACGATGACAGTTATATTATGAGTTTATGCATTTTGATGTACCGAAGGTTGTTCAGAGTCCCGGATGTGATCACGGACATGACGAGGAGTCTCGAAATGGTCGAGACATAAAGATTGATATATTGGAAGCCTATGTTTGGATATCGGAAGTGTTCCAGGTGAAATCGGGATTTTATCGGAGTACCGGGAGGTTACCGGAACCCCCCCGGGAACTATATGGGCCTTAGTGGGCTTTAGTGGAAAGGAGAAAGGGGCAGCCCAAGGTGGCTGTGCGCCTCCCCCCTTCCCCTAGTCCTATTAGGACTAGGAGAGGTGGCCGGCCCCCTCTCTCTCTTTCCCCCCTCAAGGAATCCTATTCCAACTAGGATTGGGGGGGGGGGGAATCCTACTCCCAGAGGGAGTAGGACTCTCCTGGCGCGCCCTCCCTTGGCCGGCCAACCTCCCCCCTCTAGTCCTTTATATACAGAGGCAGGGCACCCCAAAGAACAGACAAGTTGATCCACGTGATCTATTCCTTAGCCGTGTGCGGTGCCACCTGCCACCATAGTCCTCGATTATACTGTAGCGGAGTTTAGGCGAAGCCCTGCTGCTGTAGTGCATCAAGATCGTCACCACGCCGTCATGCTGACGGAACTCTTCCCCGACACTTTGCTGGATCAGAGTCCGGGGATCGTCATCGAGCTGAACGTGTGCTCGAACTCGGAGGTGCCGTAGTTTCGGTGCTTGATCGGTTGGATCGTGAAGACGTACGACTACTTCCTCTACGTCGTGTCATCGCTTCCGCAGTCGGTCTGCGTGGGTACGTAGACTACACTCTCCCCTCTCGTTGCTATGCATCACATGATCTTGCGTGTGCATAGGAAAATTTTGAAATTACTACGAAACCCAACAGTGGCATCCGAGCCTAGGTTATTTATGTTGATGTTATATGCACGAGTAGAACACAAGTGAGTTGTGGGCGATATAAGTCATACTGCCTACCAGCATGTCATACTTTGGTTCGGCGGCATTGTTGGACGAGACGACCCGGACCAACCTTACGCGTACGCTTACGCGGGACCGGTTCCCCCGACGTGCTTTGCACACAGGTGGCTTGCGGCCGACTGTCTCTCCAACTTTAGTTGAACCAAGTGTGGCTACGCCCGGTCCTTGCGAAGGTTAAAATGGAGTCTATTTGACAAACTATCGTTGTGGTTTTGATGCGTAGGTGAGATTGGTTCTTGCTTAAGCCCGTAGCAGCCACGTAAAACTTGCAACAACAAAGTAGAGGACGTCTAACTTGTTTTTGCAGGGCATGTTGTGATGTGATATGGTCAAGACATGATGCTGAATTTTATTGTATGAGATGATCATGTTTTGTAACCAAGTTATCGGCAACTGGCAGGAGCCTTATGGTTGTCGTTTTATTGTATGCAATGCAATCGCGATGTAATGCTTTACTTTATTACTAAGCGGTAGTGATAGTCGTGGAAGCATAAGATTGGCGAGACGACAACGATGCTACGATGGAGATCAAGGTGTCGCGCCAGTGACGATGGTGATCACGACGGTGCTTCGGAGATGGAGATCACAAGCACAAGATGATGATGGCCATATCATATCACTTATATTGATTGCATGTGATGTTTATCCTTTTATGCATCTTATCTTGCTTTGATTGGCGGTAGCATTATAAGATGATCTCTCACTAAATTATCAAGAAGTGTTCTCCCTGAGTATGCACCGTTGCCAAAGTTCGTCGTGCCCAGACACCACGTGATGATCGGGTGTGATAAGCTCTACGTCCATCTACAACGGGTGCAAGCCAGTTTTTGCACACGCAGAATACTCAGGTTAAACTTGACGAGCCTAGCATATGCAGATATGGCCTCGGAACACGGAGACCGAAAGGTCGAGCGTGAATCATATAGTAGATATGATCAACATAGCGATGTTCACCATTGAAAACTACTCCATCTCACGTGATGATCGGTTATGGTTTAGTTGATTTGGATCACGTGATCACTTAGAAGATTAGAGGGATGTCTATCTAAGTGGGAGTTCTTAAGTAATATGATTAATTGAACTTTAATTTATCATGAACTTAGTCCTGGTAGTATTTTGCAAATTATGTTGTAGATCAATAGCTTGCATTGTTGCTTTCATATGTTTATTTTGATATGTTCCTAGAGAAAAATTGTGTTGAAAGATGTTAGTAGCAATGATGCGGATTGGATCCGTGATCTGAGGTTTATCCTCATTGCTGCACAGAAGAATTATGTCCTTGATGCACCGCTAGGTGACGGACCTATTGCAGGAGCAGATGTAGACGTTATGAACGTTTGGCTAGCTCAATATGATGACTACTTGATAGTTTAGTGCACCATGCTTAATAGCTTAGAATCGGGACTTTAAAGACGTTTTGAACGTCATGGAGCATATGAGATGTTCCAGGAGTTGAAGTTAATATTTCAAGCAAATACCCGAGTTGAGAGATATGAAGTCTCCAACAAGTTCTATAGCCAAAAGATGGAGGAGAATCGCTCAACTAGTGAGCATGTGCTCAGATTGTCTGGGTACTATAATCGCTTGAATCAAGTGGGAGTTAATCTTCCAGATAAGATAGTGATTGACAGAATTCTCTAGTCACCATCACCAAGTTAGTAGAACTTCGTGATGAACTATAGTATGCAAGGGATGACGAAAATGACTCCCGAGCTTTTCATGATGATGAAATCGATGAAGGTAGAAATCAAGAAAGAGCATCAAGTGTTGATGGTAGACAAGACTACTAGTTTCAATAAAAGGGCAAAGGGAAGAAGGGGAACTTCAAGAAGAACGGCAAGCAAGTTGCTGCTCAAAGTGAAGAAGCCCAAGTCTGGTCCTAAGCCTGAGACTAAGTGTTTCTACTGCAAAGGGACTGGTCACTGGAAGCAGAACTACCCCAAGTGATTGGCAGATAAGAAGGATGGCAAAGTGAACATAAGTATATTTGATATACATGTTATTGATGTGTACTTTACTAGTGTTTATAGCAACCCCTCAGTATTTGATACTAGTTCAGTTGCTAAGATTAGTAACTCGAAACGGGAGTTGCAGAATAAACAGAGACTAGTTAAGGGTGAAGTGACGATGTGTGTTGGAAGTGGTTCCAAGATTGATATGATCATCATCGCACACTCCCCTATACTTTCAGGATTAGTGTCAAACCTAAATAAGTGTTATTTGGTTTTTGCGTTGAGCATGAATATGATTTGATCATGTTTATTGCAATACGGTTATTCATTAAAGTCAGAGAATAATTGTTGTTCTGTTTACATGAATAAAACCTTCGATGGTCATACACCCAATGAAACAAGTTCATTGGATCTCGATCGTAGTGATACACATATTCATAATATTGAAACCAAAAGATGTGAAGTTAATAATGATAGTGCAACTTATTTGTAGCACTGCCATTTAGGTCATATTGGTGTAAAGCGCATGAAGAAACTCCATGCTGATGGGATTTTGGAATCACTTGATTATGAATCACTTGATGCTTGTGAACCATGCCTCATGGGCAAGATGACTAAGACTCCGTTCTCCAGAGCGAGCAACTGACTTATTGGAAATAATACATACTGATGTATGCGGTCCGATGAGTGTTAAGGCTCACGGCAAGTATCGTTATTTTCTGAACTTCACAGATGATTTGAGCAGATATGGGTATATCTACTTGATGAAACATAAGTCTGAAACATTTGAAAAGTTCAAAGAATTTCAGAGTGAAGTGGAAAATCATCGTGACAAGAAAATAAAGTTTCTACGATCTGATCAGGGAGACAAATATTTGAGTTACGGGTTTGGTCTTCAATTAAAACAATGTGGAATAGTTTCACAAACTCATGCCACATGGAACACCACAGCATAATGGTGTGTCCGAACGTCATAACCGTACTTTATTGGATATAGTGCAATCTATGATGTCTCTTACCAATCTACCACTATCATTTTGGGGTTATGCATTAGAGACAGCTGCATTCACGTTAAATAGGGCACCATCTAAATCCGTTGAGACGACACCGTGTGAACTATGGTTTGGCAAGAAACCTAAGCTGTCGTTTCTTAAAGTTTGGGGTTGCGATGCTTATATGAAAAAGTTTCATCCTGATAAGCTCAAACTCAAATCGGAGAAGTGCGTCTTCATAGGATATCCAAAGGAAACTATTGGATACACCTTCTATCACAGATCCGAAGGCAAGACTTTTGTTGCTAAATTCGGAAACTTTCTGGAGAAGGAGTTTCTCTCGAAAGAAGTGAGTAGGAGGAAAGTAGAACTTGACGAGGTAACTGTACCTGCTCCCTTATTGGAAAGTAGTACATCACAGAAAACTGTTTTCGTGACACCTACACCAGTTAGTGAGGAAGCTAATGATGATGATCATGGAACTTCAGAACAAGATACTACTGAACCTCGTAGATCAACCAGAGTAAGATCCGCGCCAGAGTGGTATGGTAATCCTGTTCTGGAAGTCATGCTACTAGATCATGATGAACCTACGAACTATGAAGAAGCGATAGTGAGCCCAGATTCCGCAAAGTGGCTTGAAGCCATGAAATCTGAGATATGATCCATGTATGAGAACAAAGTGTGGACTTTGGTTGACTTGCCCGATGATCGGCAAGCCATAGAAAATAAATGGATCTTCAAGAGGAAGACGGACGCTGATAGTAGTGTTACTATCTACAAAGCTAGAATTGTCGCAAAAGGTTTTCGACAAGTTCAAGGTGTTGACTACGATGAGATTTTCTCACTCGTATCTATGCTTAAGTCTGTCCGAATCATGTTAGCAATTGCCGCATTTTATGAAATCTGGCAAATGGATAAACAAAACTGCATTCCTTAATGGATTTACTAAAGAAGAGTTGTATACGATGCAACTAGAAGGTTTTGTCGATCCTAAAGGTGTTAACTAAATATGCAAGCTCCAGCGATCCATCTATGGACTGGTGCAAGAATCTCGGAGTTGGAATATATGCTTTGATAAGTTGATCAAAGCATATAGTTTTATACAGACTTGCGGTGAAGCCTGTATTTACAAGAAAGTGAGTGGGAGCACTACAACATTTCTGATAAGTATATGTGAATGACATATTGTTGATCGGAAATAATGTAGAATTGTTCTGCAAAGCATAAAGGAGTGTTTGAAAGGAGTTTTTCAATGAAAGACCTCGGTGAAGCTGCTTACATATTAGGCATAAAGATCTATAGAGATAGATCAAAACGCTTAATTGGACTTTCACAAACAACATACCTTGACAAAATTTTGAAGAAGTTCAAAATGGATCAAGCAAAGAAAGGATTCTTGCCTGTGTTACAAGGTGTGAAGTTGAGTAAGACTCAAAGCCCGACCACGGCAGAAGATAGAAAGAGAATGAAAGTCATTCCCTATGCCTCAGTCATAGGTTCTATAAAGTATGCCATGATGTATACCAGATCTATTGTATGCCCTACCACTAAGTTTGGCAAGGGAGTACGATAGTGATCTAGGAGTAGATCACTGGACAGCGGTCAGAATTATCCTTAGTGAAATAAGGATATGTTTCTCGATTATGGACGTGACAAAAAGGTTCGCCGTAAAGGGTTATGTCGATGCAAGTTTTGACACTGATCTGGATGACTCTAAGTCTAGATCTAGATACATATTGAAAGTGGGAGCAATTAGCTAGAGTAGCTCCTTGCAGAGCATTGTAGACATAGAAAATTGCAAAATACATAAGGATCTGAATGTGCAAGACCGTTGACTAAGATTCTCTCACAAGCAAAACATGATCACACCTTAGTACTCTTTGGGTGTTAATCGCATAGCGATGTGAACTAGATTACCGAATCTAGTAAACCCTTTGGGTGTTGGTCACATGGCGATGTGAACTATGGGTGTTAATCACATGATGATGTGAACTATCGATGTTAATCACATAGTGATGTGATCTAGATTATTGACTCTAGTGCAAGTGGGAGACTGAAGGAAATATGCCCTAGAGGTAATAATAAAGTTATTATTTATTTCCTTATTTCATGATAAATGTTTATTATTCATGCTACAATTGTATTAACCGGAAACATAATACATGTGTGAATACTTAGACAAACAGAGTGTCACTAGTATGCCTCTACTTGACTAGCTCGTTAATCAAAGATGGTTATGTTTCCTAACCATAGACAAAGGAGTTGTTATTTGATTAACGGGATCACATCATTAGTTGAATGATCTGATTGACATGGCCCATTCCATTAGCTTAGCACCCGATCGTTTAGTATGTTGCTATTGCTTTCTTCATGACTTATACATGTTCCTATGACTATGAGATTATGCAACTCCCGTTTGCCGGAGGAACACTTTGGGTGCTACCAAACGTCACAACGTAACTGGGTGATTATAAAGGAGCATTACAGGTGTCTCCAAAGGTAGATGTTGGGTTGGCGTATTTCGAGATTAGGATTTGTCACTCCGATTGTCGGAGAGGTATCTCTGGGCCCTCTCGGTAATGCACATCACTTAAGCCTTGCAAGCATTGCAACTAATGAGTTAGTTGCGGGATGATGTATTACGGAATGAGTAAAGAGACTTGCCGGTAACGAGATTGAACTAGGTATTGGATACCGACGATCGAATCTCGGGCAAGTAACATACCGATGACAAAGGGAACAACGTATGTTGTTATGCGGTCTGACCGATAAAGATCTTCGTAGAATATGTAGGAGCCAATATGGGCATCCAGGTCCCGCTATTGGTTATTGACCGAGACGTGTCTCGGTCATGTCTACATTGTTCTCGAACCCGTAGGGTCCGCACGCTTAAGGTTACGATGACAGTTATATTATGAGTTTATGCATTTTGATGTACCAAAGGTTGTTCGGAGTCCCGGATGTGATCATGGACATGACGAGGAGTCTCGAAATGGTCGAGACGTAAAGATTGATATATTGGAAGCCTATGTTTGGATATCGGAAGTGTTCCGGGTGAAATCGGGATTTTACCGGAGTACCGGGAGGTTACCGGAACCCCCCCGGGAACTATATGGGCCTTAGTGGGCTTTAGTGGAAAGGAGAAAGGGGCAGCCCAAGGTGGCTGTGCGCCTCCCCCCTTCCCCTAGTCCTATTAGGACTAGGAGAGGTGGCCGGCCCCCTCTCTCTCTTTCCCCCCTCAAGGAATCCTATTCCAACTAGGATTGGGGGGGGGGGGATCCTACTCCCAGAGGGAGTAGGACTCTCCTGGCGCGCCCTCCCTTGGCCGGCCAACCTCCCCCCCTCTAGTCCTTTATATACAGAGGCAGGGCACCCCAAAGAACAGAAAAGTTGATCCACGTGATCTATTCCTTAGCCGTGTGCGGTGCCACCTGCCACCATAGTCCTCGATTATACTGTAGCGGAGTTTAGGCGAAGCCCTGCTGCTGTAGTGCATCAAGATCGTCACCACGCCGTCGTGCTGACGGAACTCTTCCCCGACACTTTGCTGGATCGGAGTCCGGGGATCGTCATCGAGCTGAACATGTGCTCGAACTCGGAGGTGCCGTAGTTTCGGTGCTTGATAGGTTGGATCGTGAAGACGAACGACTACTTCCTCTACGTCGTGTCATCGCTTCCGCAGTCGGTCTGCGTGGGTACGTAGACTACACTCTCCCCTCTCGTTGCTATGCATCACATGATCTTGCGTGTGCGTAGGAAAATTTTGAAATTACTACGAAACCCAACAAGTATGATCTACGTACCCTTGTAGATCGACAACGAAAGCATTTGGTTGATGTAGTCGTACGTCTCCACGGCCCGACCGATCAAGCACCGAAACTACAGCACCTCCGAGTTCTAGCACACGTTCAGCTCGATGACGATCCCCGGACTCCGATCCAGCAAAGTGTCGGGGAAGAGTTCCGTCAGCACGACGGCGTGGTGACGATCTTGATGTACTACTGTCGCAGGGCTTCGCCTAAGCACCGCTACAATATTATCGAGGACTATGGTGGAAGGGGGCACCGCACACGGCTAAGAATATGATCACGTGGATCAACTTGTGTCTCTAGGGGGTGCCCCTGCCTCCGTATATAAAGGTTCAAGGGAGGGGGGCCGGCCGGCCAGGAGAGGCGCGCCAGGAGGAGCCCTACTCCTTCTGGGAGTAGGACTCCCCCCCTTTCCTAGTTGGAATAGGATTCGTGGAGGGGGGGAAGAGGAGAGAGAGGAGGAAGGGGGGCCGGCCCCCTCTCCTTGTCCAATTCGGACCAAGGGGGGGAGAGACGCGCGGCACAGCCCTGGCTGCCTCTTCTCTTCTTCCACTAAGGCCCACTAAGGCCCATATACCTCCCGGGGGGGTTCCCGTAACCTCCCGGTACTCCAGTAAAATCCCGATTTCACCCGGAACACTTCCGATATCCAAACTAGGCTTCCAATATATCAATCTTTATGTCTCGACCATTTAGAGACTCCTCGTCATGTCCGTGATCACATCCGGGACTCCGAACAACCTTCGGTACATCAAAATGCATAAACTCATAATATAACTGTCATCGTAACCTTAAGCGTGCGGACCCTACGGGTTCGAGAACAATGTAGACATGACCGAGACACGTCTCCGGTCAATAACCAATAGCGGAACCTGGATGCTCATATTGGCTCCTACATATTCTACGAAGATCTTTTATCGGTCAGACCGCATAACAACATACGTTGTTCCCTTTGTCATCGGTATGTTACTTGCCCGAGATTCGATCGTCGGTATCCCATACCTAGTTCAATCTTGTTACCGGCAAGTCTCTTTACTCGTTCTGTAATACATCATCCCGCAACTAACTCATTAGTTGCAATGCTTGCAAGGCTTATGTGATGTGCATTACCGAGAGGGCCCAGAGATACCTCTCCGACAATCGGAGTGACAAATCCTAATCTCGAAATACGCCAACCCAACATGTACCTTTGGAGACACCTGTAGAGCTCCTTTATAATCACCCAGTTACGTTGTGACGTTTGGTAGCACACAAAGTGTTCCTCGGGCAAACAGGAGTTGCATAATCTCATAGTCATAGGAACATGTATAAGTCATGAAGAAAGCAATAGCAACATACTAAACCATCGGGTGCTAAGCTAATGGAATGGGTCATGTCAATCAGATCATTCAACTAATGATGTGATCCCGTTAATCAAATAACAACTCTTTGTCCATGGTCAGGAAACATAACCATCTTTGATTAACGAGCTAGTCAAGTAGAGGCATACTAGTGACACTTTGTTTGTCTATGTATTCACACATGTATTATGTTTCCGGTTAATACAATTCTAGCATGAATAATAAACTTTTATCATGATATAAGGAAATAAATAATAACTTTATTATTGCCTCTAGGGCATATTTCCTTCATGTTTTTCATATACGAAAAAAGAATAAAAAGACAAGGTCTAACAAGACTTTAGCTAGAAGTTCATGTGGTCGGCCTAGGAAGTTTAAATATTCTTGTAAAGGAGGTTCGTCGTCTATTTACTTGTGCAAAAACACACACAAAACATTGTGCAACTCCGACGAACGGGTGAGGAATTACGAACAAAAATACATGACCGAAGTTCAATGTGAAAACAGCGAGTAGTTCAACTATTATACAGAATGTGTTTTCAGATAAGAATAAAAAGAATACAACACTAAAAGCCCAAAAAGTTTGTGCGTAAATAACAAAAACAAAACCAATGCCATTTTGACGTTTTTAAAATCAACTCATAAAATGAAAAACATTTCTTGCTAAAAGTTCAAGTCCTCGACAAGGGAAAGTTGGAAATTGCTACCCACTTTATGCACACATAATTCTCTCTCTCGTTTGTGTCTATGTTTTTACAAATAAATCCAAATTCAAAAAAATGTGGAGGGGTTCAATATTTATGACAAAACTAGGATATTTTGATGCTAAAATAAATAGACCAAGAAGTCCAAATTGCAAAATAGAGAAGTTCGATATTTATAAAGAAACTCAGATTTTCCTTGTTACTAAAGAATAAAAATGACGAAGTTCAAATTAAAATAGAGGAGTAGTTCAATGTATACGGGAAACTCAAATTATTACCGTTTCTAAGAAAAATAAAACTATGAAGTGCAATTTACAAAAAAAAATTGATGCTTATTTAAAAACATATTTTCTTTCTAGGAATATGACTAAGAAGTTGAAATTAAAATAATAGAGAAGTTTTAAGGATATAAAAAACTCAAATTTGTTGCAAGAAGTTCATGTGCACCTCCATGCACGGTTCAGAATTTATATTGCGGGGACATCTGACATCCAATTACATATTTTAAAATGGCAAAAAATGACGTCCGATCTTCAATTGCGTGTAATTTGACGTATACACAAAAATGCGACAGAAGTTCATAGTGAAAACAACGAGAAGTTCAAGTACTGCAAGGAATGCATTTCAGGTGAGAATAAAAGCATAGAAAAATAAAAGCTTAAAAAGTTTGTTGAAAAAAGTTCAAGTGCTCTGTCCGGTGAAGTTCAAAAATTCTTGCGAGAGAGGTTCACCTTGTATTTCCATGTTCGAAAACACAAAAAAATATTGTTTTTTTACGTTTTAAAATAATTCTCTCAATCCACAAAGAAGTTCAGTTATTATTTGGGAGCAATTTGATTTCAAAAAGAAAATAAAAAATCAAATTATAAAAATGGAAAAAGCTCATGTACTACATGGTGTGTGTTTAATATGAGAAAAATGAATTAAAATGTAACGTCCATTTTTGTTGTTGTTATAAGTTCAAGTCCTCGGTCCGAGAAAGTTAAAATAATTATTGTGAGAGAGGTTTATACAAAAAGGAATATCACTTGTGTAAAACTGATGAATGGATGAGAAAATTATAAACGAAAATACATCATAGAATTTTAACGTGAAAACAGCAGGAAGTTCAACTACTACACTGAATGAATTTCAGATGAAAATTTTTTAAAATCGTCGCGAGTATGAAAAAATGATCAACACGGGAAAGTTGCGTGTATACAACAGCTTTCCATCGATATATCACTTGCTCAATTTCGGTGAGTGGATGGAGAGCTACGAGCAGTGGATGGAGATCTACGAGCAAAAAAACACGTGAAAAACAGAGTGAAGTTTAACTAGACATGCCGAGAAGTTCAAGTTCTTCATGCGGTGCATTTTCGAAGAATCTGTTTCGTGATAAAGGCAGAACAAATGATCTCGCCGTTTTTGAAATTACTTAAAAACAGCTAAGAATCAGAGAAACCATCAACATGAAAAAGTTTCACATTTTCTGTAGCTTTTTAACGGTATATTATTTGCCCCATTCCGATAAAGTTTGTAGAAATTACGGCAAAATACGTTTTTAGCCATTTTCAAATTGACTTAAAACCGTAAAGAATTGGGAGCAAAAATATATATCAAAAAGTTTCTCATTTGTTCAAGCATTCCAACGCCGTATTATTTGCTGCATTCGGACTTACACTTAAAAAATTAGCTCGAAAATACGAACTTGGTGGAACTTGTACTATTTTCTAAATTACTTTTAAACCGTTTAAAATTAGAAAAAAACTTTTAACATGTGAAAGTAGCGCATTTTTATAAGCTTTCCAATGCCATATGATTTGCCGTAATTGGATTAGCCGTTTAGAAATGACATCGAAATACGAACTCGGCTGTTTGATTTGTGAAATTTTATAATTTTCCAAATTACTCTTTAACCGTAGGGAACTAGAGAAAACTTTTAACATGTGGAAGGAGCGGTTTTGCAACAGCTTTCCAATTCCATATTATTTGCCTCATTCTAATATATTTTTTGAAATGCGATCGAAAATATGATTCACGTTTTTTGTACAAAGAAAAAACGGTTTTCAAAACTGCTCTTAAACCGCTTATATTTTACCAAAAATTTAACTTGTGTCATGATACTCGTGACCATAGCTTTCCAACGGTATACCGGAAGCCCCATTTGGGCAATGTTTGCGAAAGTTCAACCTAGCACTAGGGGAAGTTCAGGTCGAACAACTCAGGCAGCAAAATTGCAACAGAGGCATGTTTCATCACGACCCGAGAGCAAATTCACCAATGAGCGAGATTTCTATTTAAAACGGGCATTTAGTTACTAAAAACCATTTGTAGATTACACTTGCATCACATAGAACATGACTGACCAAAAAAATCGCGCGGGGAGACACGGTTGAGAAGATAGTCCGAAGGTCGGGTTCCTATAGAGAGAAGTTCAGACGTGCAACTCAAGAAGTTCGTGTTGTGATCAGAACAATATATATATATATATATATATATATATATATATATATATATATATATATATATATATATATCGGACAAAGCGCGTCCATTGGCCTAACAAACTAATCATCTACCAACTCCTCGTGAACTCCCTAGCAAAATAAAATAATGGTATTAAATTTGTTACGGGCTGCATGCATCAATCCTCTGCGTCAAATTATATTGTCTATTCACCAAAATTCTCCAAATAAATTACCATGCAAAACATAGTAACAAAATTAAATCCGTTACTGCACCATACCCACACCACTTCTCGTACTAGCTATTCTCCTTAATACCTTCTGGTAGAATACATGGGAAACACAGTGACAAAATTAACTTTCTTACCGTCTTGTAGTTGTTATTCACATAATTCCCTATAGTAAAATCCTAAATCAAACATAGTAACATAATTAAATTGGTTACAAGTTACATGCACTAGACCTGCCATGCCCAGTAATATAGTTGTTCACCTAATTCCTTATAGTAAAATTCCTAGCAAACATAGTAATGCAAATTAAAGTGGTTATCTGATGCACGTGGTTTCCATTACTACATCCAGTCCCTTATTACGCTTAATTTGCAGATGAGAGTTTTTGTTACTATGTTTGCCTCTCGTGGAGGATGTTTGAGTTGGCTAATTGCTAGAGCAAGGGAAGAGTAGTAATCCTTTACTAGTTCTTACTATATTTAGTAAAATTGTTACGATGGAAGAAATAAAGTTGGTTGGCTGGTTTGGTGGGGTGGCACATCCACTACGGTAATTCTTTTACGACAGTTTCATTGGTGCTACTTTAGCGAATGCGCACCCGCAGCCTGACCAACAAGTAGGATTAGCAATTTTACATTTAGGTTTATTTTAGCACCCATATATATATATATATATATATATATATATATATATATGTAAAACTGTGTCTACCATAGCTTGCCACAGAACTAGTTAAGTGTTCCTAAACTTTTAACGGTTCAAAAGTTATCAAAAAATATGAAATAAATATGGGAGCATCTCTCTAATGTAATAAGATGATCCAACAGAGGGATTGTCAAAATATGCATTTATGTGTCCTAGCCAAAAATAATAAGCATTTCAGCTCACCGCGACATAAATATATACTGAACTATTTGTTTTTTTTGTCCAGGACACATATAGTCGTATTTCTTTAATCCCCCCGTTGGATCATGTTACATTATATGTGTGCTGGTTCAGTATTTTTTTCAGAATTTTTAAGAACTTTTGCACCATTGAAACCCTTAACTAGTTCTGTGGCAAGCACTTGTAGAAAATTCTACTCCTATATATATATATAGAGAGAGAGAGAGAGATACGTTGCCTATGTAAAAAACCTTCACGCTGCGCGCACACACACAAAGTCTATCTATGCCACTCTCTCGGCAACTATCTCCATCCATTCCTCACCACAGCTTCGTCGCACGATATCTCGGTGTATCGTCTTTCACGTTCGAGTGTACACTAGACCACACTCATTCGATCTCTCCCTCTATACATGACTCGATTGACCTCGCTTTCTCGCGTCGTCTCTCTGACACATAGACGCTCCCTCTACGCCAATT
Organism: Triticum urartu; assembly: GCF_056163025.1. NCBI lineage: Eukaryota > Viridiplantae > Streptophyta > Magnoliopsida > Poales > Poaceae > Triticum > Triticum urartu. Next base: position 375,862,243 of record NC_141874.1, read on the forward strand.
GCATAGGCGGAGCTATGTAGATTGTCGGGGGTAACCCCCAACCTTAGATAAAATTGTGAAGATCTTTTTTATGAGGGTTTAGATTATACTTGTTAAACATTTGGCCCCACCCTCCCAAACACCGATGGGTTGTGCCCAACGAGTTCCTGGATGAATCTAGCGGCTCACAGAAGGTCTTAATATTTTTTGCAAAGAAATCTTAATGTGTTTGGAAATTACACACAATCAGTACAAAAACTACTTAGATGTCATTGGATCTGACTCGAAGCTTGTATCACCGTAGTGTGTAAGAATATCATGTGCTACCACACCTTAGATGATGTGGTGATGCGAGCTCCTCAGAGCCATTGGATCCGAGATCCAACAGATCCTAGGTGGTCCGAATGGTTTTTGCAAAAAAGCCCTCAAAGAGTTTGGAAACTGCTCACCCACCACAAGGTTTATCATCTGACCCGACGTGTCAGAGGGTCCTGAACTTGATACAATGATGTGAATGTGAATTAAGAAGCGTTCCCTCTGTATCTGTGGCGCGAAACTTTCATTCCCCTAAATCCCCCCCAAAATCCCGAAGAAGCTTCCTGGTAGCGGCGATCAGCGATGGTGTTCCTGCAGCGCAGCAACCCGCGAAAGCGGCCACCGCCGGCGCCCACAGCACCCGGGCCGCCGCCGCCGCCGCCGCCGTTAGCGACATCGTCCGTGCCCACCCCGGCCGAACCCTCCGCCGTCGACGCGGCAGCCGCGCTCCTTGCGGACGCCGGCTGCACGCTCCTCGTCCCGCCGCACCTGCCCCCTTCCCTCCCGTCCGCGCCCACCTTCGTACCCCGCCTCACCCGCGCGCTCGCCGCGGACCCCGCGGCAGACCTCCCCGCGCGCCTCCTCGCGGGGCTCGCTGCCTTCGCCGAGTCCCCCACGCGGCTGCGCCAGCTACTCCTGCCCACCTCCCCGCGGTCGCAGAGCCTGGCGCGGGTGCTCCTCTCCGTCCCCGCGCTCCAGCCCGGTCTCCTGGGGCTCCTCCTCGACAAGCTGCCCGAGCACTTCGACGACGACGCGCTCGATGGGGTGCCTCTGCAGGACGACGTGGGGAGGCTTATCGTTGCTCAGTTCCGCTGGCTTGATTTCCTTGTCGATGCCGACACCTTTGTCACCAAGCTTATGGAGGTGCTCTCGGTAGCACCACCCCGGCTCAAGAAGGAGATCATCGGTTCGATCCCGGAGATTGTGGGCGACCAGAGCCATGCTGCTGTGGTCTCCGCTCTGGAGAAGTTGCTGCAGGAGGACTGCCAAGTCGTGGTTGCTGTGCTCGACACTTTGTCAAACCTTAACCTCGATGCGCTGCTGCAGGAGCAGGTGATTGTTGCAACGATTTTCTTTCTTCTTGTTTTGTGTATGATGATGTACATTGTGGCTTAACAGTTGTCTTGTGCTGTGGGAATATTTGAAGGCGGTTACAGTTGCAATATCATGCATCCGGACGATTCATGCAGATCAGATGCCACACTTACTCAGGTTCTTGTTGCTGTCTGCCACACCAGCCAATGTTGGCAGGATTATATCGCAGATCCGCGAGCAACTGAAGTTTGTTGGTGTGGTGGATCCACGTGCTGCTCGGAGCAAGAAGCTGAAAGGGAAGGCATCAGCAACTAGCACTGATGGAGCAATCCTTGATGCCTTGAGATCAGGCCTCCGGTTTAAGAATGTAGGGTATCTTAATCTACACCGTATCTCGGAATGCAGCACTGCACGTTGGAGTTTCAACTGGAATTTGCTTTCTTATTGATGCAGATGCTTTGTGAGGCCTTCTTGAAGGAGTTGAAATTAGTTGACCATGCAAGGGATCACAAAGTGATTGATGTTTGGCTCATCATGCTCATATATGCCAATGGGGGTGCTCTGCAGAAAAGTGCTGAGAAAATACTGAAATCCAAGATCTTACAAGGATATATCCGGGAGACATTGTTTCACCAATGCATTCATGGAAATACTGAATTAGTAAAGGTCAGTTCTTCGGTATCTCGTAATGACTGTCAAGTGAGCACGTATGTTTGCCTACCCATGCTGACTGAGACATAAAAACTTGCACTAGGACCATTTTATGTCATATCTCTCAGTGAGCGATTACCTATTGGCTTGCAAGGAAGACAAGGCTAGAGAATTTGCTACCTATTTGTTCACGGCTTTGTTTGAAGAATTCAGTGATACTTTCTCCAGGCAAGAGGTACCCCTTTGTTGCCAACACTTCTGTTTGCTGTCGTGAATGTACTGAAAATCAAGAACTTACCAATGTAGGCAAATTGGGTTAGTATGCACTGTTGATTTTTGAAAAAAATAATTTCCCTATAATTCAGGATTTCAGGCAGGCTGTTTACCGAATTTTGTTGCATTTCACATATATTTACATTTTTTTGGTGAAATAAAACTTGAACATGCTCTACTGAATGCATATGCATAAGTCCAGCTAATGAACATAATTCTTGGAAGGGCTGTTTAGAAATTCTGATTCTGATACTGCTTCCTATTTCGTATAGTTTTACTGTTTTCAACCAGTTGGCTTGCATTTGAGAACTAATTAACTAATTCAAAAAGTAATCTGTGCAATTGTTGTCGTAGTTGCCAAAATACCACTGTTGTGCCAATGAAACATCTGAGTGATAAGGTTGTGTGTTGTCACTTGTCAGATTAGCTGCAGTAGTACCATTTGAGGTGGTGACTGGACAGCTATTGGTTTGTAGCTGAATTTTTCTACGTTTATCTGCAAACTATAAGGCTTAGGCAGACTATCATCCTTCTGTTGGGAATCCATCCAATTAAACTTTCTTGGCGCATATACCAGTTTCTCTTATGTTTCATACCCAGTTTTCTGTTGTTTATATATTTTGTCTGTTCTTTGTTTGGTAATGTCCTACCATTTTGTGCAGCTCGTAGGCTCATTGATAACTCATATAGGTTCTGGGATCAGTTACGAAGTTTCTTCTGCTTTGGATATTATGATTTCTTTGACATCCAACAACTCTGAGGAACTCATCCCTATAGCTTCACATATAACTGGTATTGTTATTTCTGAAGTCTTATGTATTTAGTGCTTGCTACTGAGGAATAATTTGAATTACATTGACTTTTACTACATAGGTATTTTAGATTATCTGGAGAGTTTTCATGAAGATAATCTTCGAAAGGTTTGCGAAATATTTTTAATCCGTTACTCCTATTTTTTTCTCATGATAAACATCAGTTATGAAAAAAGTAGGTTTACGAGATCTTCTGTCAATTGGCACTGGCTGCTGGCTTCAATACTAGTTCAGGTGGCTCTTCTGTTGCTAATGAACTTCTTATGGTAGTGAGAAAACAGGTATGATTACATTTATGACTAGGCTCATCCAAGAAGGCTTTTTAGGGTTTATGGCTTTCAATTATTGTTTTCCGTGTCTGCTTGCACTTTGTAGGTTAGCAATCCAGATATGAAGTATAAGAGAATGGGAATAATTGGGGCTTTAAGGATAGTTTCAGCTATTGCAGATGCAAATGCTGCTGTGAACTACTCATCATCTCAGGTTTGCTTGGTCATGATGAAATTCAAGATAAATGTTGTTTTCGTGTTAAAACAACCATGCTGAATGATTCTGTCACTTTCTGACCTCCTGGGTATATAAAAATACATTTGTATGTAAATGCTAGCATTTACAGGAGCATCTGTAGCAGCACCTATTTATCTTTAAAATTAGCCAAAAACTTTTAATGTCCTGTGCTAGTTCATTTGAAAGTGATACTTGTACGATATAAATCATGACATTACTTACTAGACAGTAAGAGTTTCCTACTGATAATTAAAGAAATACTCTGTTAGTTAGATGCTTCAAAAATAACATGAGCAATGGACAAAGTAGTACCATGGTTTTATACAAGTGAAGCAAGCATCAGCATTAGGAACACACACCTAAATTGTATACCTAACCTGGTGCTGGATTCCCTTTTTTGTCTCAAGCTGTGCTTCTTGCATCTAAAATATCCGAGATCACGGCAGCTACCTTTTCCGCCTTCATGAAATACTGCTGTTGCTTTGTTAGTTATAAATTTGTTTTGTTTGGCAGCAACCAAATTGTGAGGAGGCCCTGGGACTGCTAAATATGACTGTTAACTCCTGCAAATTTGTGACGTTGCCCTTAATTCTTCTCTATGATGAATTATCTGCTTTATTTGAGAGCAATGTTCTTCATTCTGCAATTATTGAGTGGTAAGCATAGAATGGTTGCTACTGCATGCGGAAAAAGGAGACGATCCATTTTTCTTCATGTAAGATAGCTCATTTCACTAACTGGCCTTTTCAGGGTTGGAGAACATGTTGCAGAATTTGATACCCTTTTTCTTGCTGATCTTGAGGATGGCCAGCTATCAGAAAAATATCTCTGCGAGAGCATTGAAGGTTAGCAAGATGCTTTGACAGTTATGTACATTTCTACTTGACACATGATGAAAGTAGAAGTGTAATTGACAAGACATTGGTTTCAGGGGAATTATGGATGAACTTGGATGGAAATATCTCCCCAGTATGCGTAAATATTTTGCCACTAGTGTCCACCTCGCAACAAAGGTACAATTCTAGCTGTTAAGGCCTTAATGGTCATTATTTGGTTGGTACTTGGTTACTAACTAGTCTGAATATGACCTATACTGGAATATTATAATACTGTTATGTATGCTCATACCAGGTCTCAAGCCTGCTTGCAGATCCTTCCTTCCCAATTTCTACTACTAACTACCGTAAGTGCCATAGCCTTGTAATCCAGCATGTCTTAATGGTCAAACTAACTTTCTTGTTTATATCGAAGATTGAACGTTCAGGAAGTGAAGGCTCACTTGGTGGAATAAATGCACTCCTTGGCTGTCCTTTGCATCTTCCCTCTACAAAGGTTATACCGCTCAGTCTGCTCTCTAGAAACTTGAAGCGATACCCCTAACTTGTTAATTATACAGGAACACCATTCTTTTAAGTCTTAGTTTTGTTGCATTATGTATCTTAAATATTATTCTGCAACCTGCCTTTGCTCCGCCAGAACACACACAGAATGGTGCCACAAAAAAATTGCAAGTTTCTTTAGAGCTGACGAAAAGTTTCTCTAGAACTGGCCTACATGTAATCAACAATACTATAATAGTTTCTCATAATAAATGGTAAATCACAAATTCTGGTTTCATATAATCAATCGCTACCATTCATATAAAAAAAATATCAACCTGCAGATGTCAACGGTTCAAAGTTGTTTTGAAAAACATAACAAATGCAAATATATTAGTGCAAATGTGTCACTACTTCTGTATAATATATAGAACTTCCAAAAGTAGTTTTATACTATCAGAGAGATGTCCTTCAGTGACTGAAAAATAATTAATCTTGGTTTGGATTTGAGAACGGACAGAACCTGGATGAATCTAGATGGGGAAGCTTGTCAGCACTGGAGAAAAAAACAGTGTGTCACTCACTGTACTTTGCGATAAACTGGATTAGGGAGTTGGTATGTTTTGAATCTTCTGGTTTTACTGACTAAACGCTTGAAATTATATGATATCTATATCTGAAATTGGTGGCATCATTGGCAGCTTAATGCTTTCAGCACACAAGTTGCGGCCAGAGTTGTTAATGTGTCACAAAGAGTAAGGGATGAGACAGCAGTTAAACTTTTGAAGCGTCTGAGAAATCTAATGTGAGTGTATTGCTTGAACAGTGATGAGAGTACCATATCTACTACACCTGGATAGATATTGCATGCTACTTGTACTGTATTCATCATCATTTATCAAAGAACCAACCTTTCACTAAATACTACTCCCTCCGTTCTTTTTTATAAGACGTTTTAGCCAGTCCGCTTTGAACTGTTTTGGGCGTGTCTGAAATGTGTAAAACATCTTATAAAGGAGAACAGGGGGGGTATTAATGGGGGATTGGATGGTGAATTTTTGTACTGTTTCTTTGAAATTTCTGATTCAAGCATGTCAGGCAAGTTTTTTCATCTGTGCTTGTCAATAAATATTTTTAAGTCTGAACAGAAACATTCTATTACAGTTTGCATTAGATATTAGAGAGCTTAATAAAGAAAAAGGAACATGTATGACTTAAGATATGTCTAGGATTATCATGTCTAGTGCACCCTTCATAATATTATGACATGATTGCCAAATGCACCTGACTTCTTTTGTTGAAAAAAATGCAGATTACTCGAGATTTTGTTAAACACCCTTCTTAAAATTTATCCTCTATCTCTACCTGAGCTGCGATATCTTGGGAATTATTCTGGGTCAACTAGCAGCAGCAAGTTCAACACTGGGAAGAAAATGGAGGAAGACAACATGGAGGGCCCATCTTCCAACAAAAGACAAAAGGGCCGCAAGGACAAAGCAGCTTCAGATAAATTGAATTCTGATGAGAAGCTCAAGCAATCTACGATACTGGATGCTTTCAAAAGAGCAGGTGTAACGATCACCCAAGAAACAAAGAAAGCATCTTCACGACCATTGCCAAGTGGAATGACGTCGAAGGATGTTGAAAGCGAGGCTAATAATCCTGGTGAGCTTGGGCATATAGATTTGATGGCAGCACCAGTTCAGCTGGATATGCAAAGATTTAAATTCAGAACACTCCATGTGAATTGTTTATCCTTATTAAAGTATTCAGAGGTATGCATTTGTTCAGTTTGACTTAATTCTTTGATTCTTTTAAAGTTTTATGGTCAAGTTCTCATTTATTTATTTTACAGTTTCAAGATTCAACTTATCCATATCATGAATCTGAGGTATTTGATTTCAACAACATAATATATAGCTACTAAAGTATGGTGTCATTATTGAGATTTTTCTGTTTTCGTTATTCAGCTGCCTTTATATCTCTATCTTCTACGTGATCTAAACAACAAACTAGATCATGTAAACCCATCAAGCAAGCCATTTTTTAATAATTCTCAAGCAAAATCCACTCGCGCTCATTGCCAAAAGAGCACAGAAGATCTTCTTAGCAAAATCCAGCCACTATTCTCGAGTCTACGGAAGCATCTAGATGGATCAATTTCAATGATGAAAGACAGTAAGCTTTGATTATCCTTTTCTGCTTCTAGTTCCTTCTATCGTGAATAGTATGAATTTTTTACAATACTACAATGCATTGTACTGCTGTACCCCTCCTTTCCTTTGCTTTGATCAATAACACAACGGGGCACTACTATTGCTATGTAGGATCAGATAGCAGCCCAGACAACTGGAGTTCACATTCGGATTCAGCAGGAAACCCGCACATACCATACGTGATGGTCTCCAAGTCTTCAATAGCCACTTCCGTATTTAAGGAGGTTCTTGGCTGCTACAGGAAGGTTGTAGCATGGATATCTTTTTCTTACTTCTGATAGTAAAGATGACTCAAATTGTAGCATTAACATAATATGGCACCTTTTGCAGCTACTTGGCACGCCAGATCTATTGAATCAAGCAAATATGTCAGCTCTGAAGGAGCTGCTACAGACTTTCCAGCCAACTGAAAATTTCGATGATGATCTTTCTGAGTTCCGTCCACCTCTGGTCCCTAGTAATGTTGATTATCTGTACTGTGGGGCATTTAAAATGTTTGAGGCTATTATGGATGCAGGTAATCAGCAGTTGCAATCTGTGCCAACTGCCAAAGTGATTCTCCATGTCTTACTGCAGTGTGACCTTTTTCCTAATCTCAATACCATGTCTTACTGCAGTGTGTTTGTTCTCACACATTTTGGCCTCTGACGTGCTAATTACCATGCAATCTATTTTAAATTCCATCATCATGCTGTTGGAAAAATCTGGGGAATCAAATGGGAAGAATATGCATGTAGGATGCTCCAAAGAGATTATTCCCTTTGTAAAGAAGCAGCTTAGGTTATCAGCTCATAAGCTGCTAACTTCTGATTTCCCTAATGAAGATACTGAAAATGGATGGCAGAGTAAAGTAAGCTAAAACACTTTTTAACATATAAATGTGCAATGCCTATAAGCATGCACGACTAATTCCTAAGAGGCTAACAAGTTCCATGTTTATTGCTTGTCAGGGTGATCTTATACCAAGGATATTACAAATATACCTCAGGAATAGTGAGTCGACTTCAGTTCTGCTTGATGAGCTGGCTTGCTCGGTGTTGCCTCAGGTGGTCCATCTCGATTTGTTGGGTCATGTTATCAGAGTCGATATCAGTTGGGTTGTTGTTCTTTTCGCCTTGGAACACTCATTTTTAGAATTTTATTCCATCATTGAAGGTAGCTTCGCTCAAAAGTAAAAGTACTACCCAAGAACTGTCGCATGGGTTTCCAACATTGTGTTCTTCCACCTTCCACTCCTGGTACCGTGTGCTGGTAAGTATCTGATGTCCAGAGCATTTTCAAATATCCGATATTTATTTGTTTTCTCTTGTATTTTTTGGGTTACTAATGCAGCATGAGGAGAATCTTGGGAATTTTAACAAGATGGTAAGTTGTTTAGTTACACATACTACACTTAGTTGCTAATATTTATTCTACTGTCAGCACTATGTTACATTGCTGTCTCTAAACATATTAAAAAGTATCCCTTAATGTTTGAGCAATTTCTTCCCTCTTCTCCAGGTCAAGCAAGCCTTGAAGACTACATCACAATCAGGAGTAGCAGTGGAAAACGTTATGGATGATATTTTCAAATCAGTAAAAGTGTTTGTTTCTCTGACAAATATATGTAAGATTCACGAGAAGGTAAGTTGCAATGAAGTCACTCGTGTAGAGATACTAATATAATTGATCACCTGATGCAATGGAAATGGTGTACTGTGATGTATGAGACTGCTGGTTGAAAATGATGCATCTCACATCGAATCACAAAATATAGGTTGCTATGCATGCAATGGCAGTTAAATATGGGGGGCGATTCATTGATGCATTTCTTAAAGGTGAGAATCTGTGAATTGATAAGCTTTCATATACTTTCATTAGGTGTATTCTTATTGCTGCCTTTGAGTGAAAACATGTTCAGTTTAACGCTCCTTTTTATTTTTGCTGCAGCCTTCAACTTTCTAGAGACGCAATTTGGGCAACATGGCGGCGATATAGTTAAAATGGTAAATAACTGTAAATGTTACTCCCTCTGTAAAGAAATATAAGAACGTTGAGATCACTACTTTAGTGATCTAAACACTCTTATATTTCTTTACGGAGGGAGTATTTGTTATTTACTTCTTTTAGCACCACTCAATAGCTGCCTTTTGTCCTGCCAAATTACAGTGGCTGTTTACTGTTAGTACTGACAAGTAAAACTTATGCAGATAAAAGAACTTCAGAAAGCAACAAGAATAATCCAAACTATATGTGCAGAGGCAAAGGTAGAATTGGTAGCCTTTTAATTCTCACCAGGCACAATCGATAATATTTGATCATCGATGTTCATACCATAAATTATGTGTTCCATGCTTAGAAAAGTATTTCGATCTTGTTTAGGGTTACAAGCGAACAATGATCACGAGCAAGATACCTGCCACAAAGAGATCCATGGAGCGGTTTCTCTTCCAAGTGAAGGCCCTCCTGGAACACTGCTCTAATGTGGAGCGTTGCTGGATTGGTAAACATTGATCTGATTTGCAATTTCTTCACAACTATGCCTAGCTATACACAGACTGCAGTTAGCTAGTTAGTATACTACTCCCTCCGTCCCAAAATAAGTGACTCAACTTTGTACTAACTTTGTACTAAACTTAGTACAAAGTTGAGTCACTTATTTTGAGACGGAGGGAGTACAACACTATCAGCCATATCTCATTTGGATCTACGATTTTCAGCAATGCCAACTACTTTTCTCCATTTTTGATAGGTAATCTGAAGCACAAGGATTTGCATGGGCATGTGGTAAGCTCTCAGGTGTACGGCGACGTGGATGGCGACCCAAATGATGCAGAACAAGAACAGATGGAGACTGATCCTGAAACTCCAGCCGACGAAAATGACAACATCGTGGATGATGATGAGACAGAAAACGAGGCAACACCATTGGATGATTGACCTCACACACGGTACCAATCTCGAAATGTTTCCAATGTAATCATATATATTGTCCCACAGATTTTATTCTTGACATGTATGTACAGTACATTGCAATGCACACCGTGCTCGCATGACATACTGAAATGCCAATTCAGAAATGTAGATCAAGGTATCATCTGCTTTGCATAGAAATCTGGAAGTCTCAATCAGGAATTCAGGATCGCATATACAGGGCATCCTATATACAGATCACCACCATATCTCATTTCATAACATGTCATAACATAAAGCAAGTTCTTGTCACATACTGTAATAACAAAAGCCACAAGAACCAAACACGCAAACTCATAGATAGACAAACATGGCTGGAGTAAGGATGAAAGGAAGCCTAGCACTGGTGCACTGACGACGCTGAGCAAGAAACGCATCAGATGGCCTTGGCTGACGCGGCGGCGGAGGCAGAGAGGTCGGCGAGTAGCGGCTCCCTAGTGGGTGGCGCGGTGGAGTTGGCTGCGGGGGAGTCGTCGGGGTCGTAGTTGGGGTCGAGGGCACGGTCCATGGCGCGGCGGCCGGTCTCGAGGCAGGGCTTGCAGGCCATCTCGATGGTGATCCAGCCCAGCACCACCGCAGCGATCGCGATCACCGCGGTCACCACCGCCCCCATCGGATCACAACCCTCCCTTGTGCGACTCGCTTGCCAAACGCGGATCTGGAGGTTGAAGATGACTGACCAAGCAAGGAATGGTATGGTTACGACAGTTATTAGCCGGCTTGGTTGTCGGACTGGACGAGGATTCTGCCGGCTCGCCGAAGCTTGTGCGGATGGGCTCGCTCGTCTGGACCTGGATTTCTAGTGTACTACTGTACTGGGCCGCTTATTTAAGCTGGGCCGTGGTATTTCTTGTTTGATAGGTTTGTCTAAAAAAAAGGTGGTCGTGAAAGAAATCGATCTGGGGTGGAGCGCCGGAAATTGTTGTGCGAAATCACTAATTGAGAAAGTACTTTCATAAAAATCACTTCCACCTTTTTAAGTCGGGACAAGACTCTTTTTTTCTAGATCCATTTATTCAAAACGATTTATCTCTTAACCCGTGCGTTCAAATCTCGAACCATTTTCACTGTTAGATTCCTTGCGTTCAGATCTTCAAAACTAGATTCATGCTGATAGGTTTTGATAAACTTTTTTTCATGAAAAAACCGAGCAAAAATACCGGACTTGGAGCATGTTTTCCTTTTCTTTTTCAAAAGCCGTTGCCTCTCACGGAAGTAAGATCGTGCCTCTCATGGAAAAAAGAAAGAAGAGAAAACATATTTTTTTTCGTTTCTGAGAGGTTTCGAGATGCATGACCGTGCCTCTCATGGAAGCAAAACCATGCCTCTCGCAGAAGCAAAATCGTGCCTCTCATGGAAGGAAAAAAAAGAGAAAACATGTTTTTTCCGTTTCCGAGAGGCATGGCCGTGCCTCTCGCGGAAGCAAAACCATACCTCTCGTGGAAGCAAAACCATGCATCTCATGAAAAAAAAGAGAAAACACATTTTTTTTGTTTCTGAGAGGCACAACCGTGCCTCTCGCAGAAGCAAAACCGTGCTTCTCGTAAAAAAACGTGTTTTTTCCGTTTTCAAGAGGCACAGCGTGCTTCTCGCAGAAGCAAAGCCATGCCTCTCGTGGAAGCAAAAGCGTACCTCTCGCACAAGAAAAAAGAAGAGAAAACGTGTTTTTTTCGTTTTCGAGAGGCACATCCGTACCTCTCACGGAAGCAAAATCATGCCTCTTGCAAAAGCAAAACTGCGCCTCTCGCGAAAAAAGTTTTCTTTTTTTCGCGTAATTGTTTTTAGTTTTTTCTTCTTCCAAAAGCTAAGGAAGACGGATGAAAAACCAAGAAGCCAAAAAAGCCATCTAAAAAGCCAAAAACACATGCCGAAAATCAAAAAAACGAAATCCGAAAGAAGCGTCTAGAGCGGGTGAACACACCAAGTGGCGCGCTCTCAGCCCATCCCCAAGTGACCTTTGGGAAGGCTGGGAACTAGCGCTCTTTAGGTTTTTTTAGGGGACGTGCGCTCTTTGGTTAGTTGCTACGCACATTGTGTCAAGTTGTCGAGGCTTCAGACAGGCTTCACGAGGGTACGACGCAATCTGGGCCGGTCCGTTAATGGTTGTGGCGATCCAGGTTTAGGGAACCTTTTAGGAGGTTCCTAAACCTTTTTTGTTTCTTTTGATATTTTTTATTTCTTTTTTTGTTGTTTTTCTCTCCTTTTCCCTCTTTCTTATTTCTTTTTCTTTAAATATTCGTTTTATTTTTTCTTTATCTAATTGTTTATTTATATGTTCGTGTTAACAAATATTATTTGCAAATGTTTAAATAAATTCGTGTTTCCAAAAATCGTTCATGTTTTCAAATTCATACTGGAGTATCAAAAATTGTTCATGTTTCCAAAAATTGTTTGCTAATTAAAAAAATGTTCGTGTTTTCAATTTTATTTGGGGGAGTTTAAAAAAATGTGCATGTTTCCAAAAAATGTTCATGTCTTCTAATTTTGTTAATAGTTTCAGAAAAGTTCGAATTTATAAAAATATATTCAAAAAAAATCCTATTTTAGAAATTTTTGAGTTTTTTCAAAATTTGTTCACAAATTTTGAAAACTGTACGCATTTCGTAAAACATTCATTTTTTGGAAAGAAAATCAGATTTTTTGTATAAATGTGAACAAAAAATGTTCGTGTTTTCGTAATCTGTTCGCAAATTAAAAAAAAAACGTTCGTGTTTTCAAAAATTATTTGGGAGATTTTAAAAAATGTTTATGTTTGCAAAAAAATATGCTCGTTTTTCTTAAATTTGTTTACAAATTCAAACAATGGTTGTAAATTTCCAAAAAATGTTTGTGCTAACATTTATTCACAAATACCCAAGATGATCATGTATTCAAAAAAGTTCCCAAATTCAGAAAATTGTTCAAATTCGCAAATTTGGTTATAAGTTACGAAATTTCCCTATTTAAAAAAAATGTTGATTTTTTGGAAAATTGTTCACATTTTCAAATTTTGTTCAAAATTTCAACCTTCTTCACAGATTCAAAATTGTTCGGTGTTTTCACAAAATATTCAGTTTTCTAAATTTTTGTTCGCGGATTTGAATGGTGTTTGAGTTTCTAAAAATATTCCCTTCTTGAAAATCTGTTTCTGTTCGTAATTTCAAATGTTTCAGGTTTGCCGCTACCGTTAGTTCTTAGAGCCTCGCGCTGATAAATAGTCAAGAACCTACATTGGCTCCCGTGTCTAGCAACACTCGCACATGAACATGAGATCCTACGATCGAATCCAGGCCAACACATTATTTTTTTTACGGATTTTAGCGCTATAGTGTCGAAGCTGGTGTAGTAGTAGCCTGCTCGCGGCAACCTCTAATGGGCCAGCCCAGTCGCGCTCGCCCTTGTGCGTCGCGGCTCAGTTTGAGGCAAAATGCATCAAATAGGAGGCCCCTCGAGCGCCCCGTACGGCAATGGTCCGACACACCACATGAGCGAGTCAAAAATTGTCCTGGCTGCTTAGGACCATATAGATGCACTTAGAGCAACTCTAGCAGAACATGCAGACCCATAAAATTTCGGCGAGTATATGGATTCGGCCTAATTTTCCAGTCAAAACAGAGCCTGCATATTCGCCCGGCCCGCAAAAAAATTTGCCGCGGCCCGTAAACCGCACGCCCCGACCGCTATATCTATGGTTCCGCGGTTTGTTTGCGGGTCGAAACCCTATCCCCCGCCGCCGTCGAGCCACGCGATTCCCCACCCCCTTCTCCATATTTCTCGCCGCCGACGACCATCTCCGTGCCTCCAGCCGCCATGTGGGGCCGCATGTGAAGCTCCAGCAGCACATTTTTTTTACGGATTTTAGCGCTATAGTGTCGAAGCTGGTGTAGTAGTAGCCTGCTCGTGGCAACCTCTAATGGGCCAGCCCAGTCGCACTCGCCCTTGTACGTCGCGGCTCAGTTTGAGGCAAAATGCATCAAATAGGAGGCCCCTCGAGCGCCCCGTACGGCAATGGTCCGACACACCACATGAGGAGTCAAATTGTCCCGGCTGCTTAGGACCATATAGATGCACTTAGAGCAACTCTAGCAGACCCCGCACAACACGCAGACCCATAAAATTCCGGTGAGTATATGGGCTCGGCCTAATTTTCCAGCCAAAACAGAGCCCGCATATTCGCCCGGCCCGTAAAAAAAATTGCCGCGGCCCGCAAACCGCACGCCCCGACCACTATATCTATGGTTCCGCGGCTTGTTTGCGGGTCGAAACCCTATCCCCCGCCGCCGTCGAGCCACGCGATTCCCCACCCCCTTCTCCATATTTCTCGCCGCCGGCGACCACCTCCGTGCCTCCAGCCGCCATGTGGGGCTGCATGTGGAGCTCCGGCAGCAGATCCGGCGGCGGACGCGACCCGGAGCGCGAGCGGCGTGTCCGGTCGGATGACGCGAGGAAGCGCGGGGTCCGGAAGTGGACCAACCGTGGCCTGTCGCCACCGGCGAGCTTCCAGCGGAGCGAGACGGAGGAGTACAACCGCCGGCGCGCGTCCTTCTCCTCCGCGAGATCTTCGTACGCCAGGAGCTCATCCTCCTCCGGCACAGGCCTTCTCCCTGTGAAGAGGGAGTGGTCGGAGGACGAGGAGGAGCCGGACGAGTTCGACTTCGGCCCCGTCAAGGAGGAGCCTGAGAAGCCCGCTCCGCTCGGCCGCCGCGGAGTCATCGGGCCGGAAGACTACGTCGCCGACGTCGACGCCGTTGCGGCCGCCATCGTCGAGCGGAGTGTGCGCGAGGAGGCGGAGCGCCGGTGCCACGCCGAAGAGTTCGAAGCCCTCTAGTGGCGGGATGCAGTCGCTGCCAACCTCGCCGCCAAGGAGAAGGAGGATGAGTGGCGCCGCATCCGCGAGGAGCAGAGGGCAAAGTACATCGACCTCTGCAGCTCCGGCGAGGAGGATTGAGCGTCCTTCTCCTCCACGGAGTTATCCATTTGCCGTGACCTCGTCGCCGTCAGATCCGACCCCCCTCTAGTACTAGTTAACGTAGTATGTAGTATGAACTATGCTTGTAGTTTGTTGATCATGTAAAATCTATGTAGTATGTGATGAACTATGTTTGTGCAATTTCTCCCGCGAAAATGTTTTTTCAAATTATGCAGGTTTAGGTACGGTTTCTGTTCGGCCGCGCTAGTTTTCGACCCACAAACGCGATTTTCGTGAAACCGCAAACGCATTTTGCGGGTCAAGTTTTTGCGGGGTCTGCTAGAGTCTCTTACAAACTTTTGGGATCCAAATATGCAATTTCAAAGTTTTGGGAGTAACTTGACCCACCTCGAATATTTTTAGGACATTTGGTGCATTTTACTCTTACAGATAATATCATATGTGCATGTGAGTGCTTATTTGCATGTGAAAGTTCTCTTATAGTAATCATTCATGAATCACTTGTATTACCAATATTGTGATTGTCAAGCTTCAAAAGATTTCACTTTCTAAACCCAATGTGAAGCTACCACTAGGCATGATATGAACATATAATTTCAACTTCATTACATTTAATTTATTCAACAATTTACTCATAGGATATAAGTGAAGCATGAGAGTAAATGACAAACTACTCCAAAAAGATATAAGTGAAGATCATGTGAGTAGTTAAGTAAATGGGTAGCTAATTGAGGATTCTCTCTTATTTAAAACTTTCATCTATAATTATTTTATTAAGAAAGCAAGAAAAACAAAATAAAATGACATTCCAACAATAGCACACATCATGTGAAGAAGCAAAAACTTAGGATCAACCGATACTAACCGATAATTGTTGATGAAGAAAGGTGGGATGCTAGATACGTCTCCAACGTATCTATAATTTTTGATTGCTCCATGCTATTATATTATCTACTTTGGATGTTAATGGACTTATTTTTACACTTTTATATTATTTTTGGAACTAACCTATTAAACGAAGGCCTAGCCCAAATTGCTGTTTTTTTGCCTATTTTAGAGTTTCGCCGAAAAGGAGTATCAAACGGAGTCCAAACGGAATGAAACCTTTGGGAGCGTTATTTTTGGAACAAACGTGATCCAGGAGACTTGGAGTGGACGTCAAGAATCAATCGAGGAGGCCACGAGGCAGGGGGGCGCGCCCTCCACCCTCGTGGGGCCCTTGTTGCTCTACCGACCTACTTCTTCCTCCTATATATATCCATGTACCCCTCAAACATCTAGGAGCACCACGAAAACCTAATTCCACTGCCGCAACCTTCTGTACCCAAGAGATCCCATCTTGGGGCCTTTTTCGGAGCTCCGTCGGAGGGGGCATTGATCACGGAGGGCCTCTACATCAAATCCATGGCCTCTCCGATGATGTGTGAGTAGTTTACTTCAGACCTTCATGTCCATAGCTAGTAGCTAGATGGCTTATTCTCTCTCTTTGGATCTCAATACAAAGTTCTCCTCGATTCTCTTGGAGATCTATTCGATGTAATCTTCTTTTGCGGTGTGTTTGTCAAGATCCGATGAATTGTGGGTTTATGACCAAGTTTATCTATGAACAATATTTGAATCTTCTCTGAATTCTTTGATGTATGATTGGTTTATCTTTGCAAGTCTCTTTGAATTATCAGTTCGGTTTGGCCTACTAGATTGATCTTTCTTGCAATGGGAGAAGTGCTTAGCTTTGGGCTCAATCTTGCGGTGCTCGATTCCAGTGACAGAAAGGAAAACGACACGTATTGTATTGTTGCCATCGAGGATAAAAAGATGGGGTTTATATCATATTGCATGAGTTTATCCCTCTACATCATGTCATCTTGCTTAAGGCGTTACTCCGTTCTTATGAACTTAATACTCTAGATGCATGCTGGATAGCGATCGATGTGTGGAGTAATAGTAGTAGATGCAGGCAGGAGTCGGTCTACTTGTCGCGGACGTGATGCCTATATACATGATCATGCCTAGATATTCTCATAATTATTCGCTTTTCTATCAATTGCTCGACAATAATTTGTTCACCCACCATAATACTTATGCTATCTTGAGAGAAGCCACTAGTGAAACTTATGGCCCCCGGCTCTATTTTCCATCATACAAGTTTCCCATCTACTTTATTTTGCTATCTTTTACTTTCGATCTATATCATAAAAATACCAAAAATATTTATCTTATTATTATCATCTCTACCAAATTTCACTCTTGCAAGTGGTCGTGAAGGGATTGACAACCCCTTTATCGCGTTGGTTGCGAGGTTCTTATTTGTTTGTGTAGGTACGAGGTGACTCGCACGTGGTCTCCTATTAGATTGATACCTTGTTCTCAAAAACTGAGGGAAATACTTACACTGCTTTACTGCATCACCCTTTCCTCTTCAAGGAAAAACCAACGCAGTGTTCAAGAGGTAGAAAGAAGGATTTCTGGCGCCGTTGCCGGGGAGATCTACGCCAAGTCAAGACATACCAAGTACCCATCACAACCCTTATCCTTCGCATTATATTATTTGCCATTTTTCTCTCGTTTTCCTCTCCCCCACTTCACCATTGCTGTTTTATTCGCTCCTTTTCTTCGCCTTCTTCCCATATGTATCTTTGTTCGTGTTTCCATGTGCCTTCCATTTGCTTGCTAAAAATCTATTGATATGGATCCACTTAAAGTGTTCTACTTGGATCATCTTCGATCCTTATGCGCTCGTGCTGAAACCCCAACTAGCCTAGTTGATGGGAAATATTTAGATGAGCATGCTCATTTTGTGCGTCACCGTTTGTCTGAAAAAGGGACACTCTTATGGGATCAAATAAACAGATTGCTATGCTATGCTATGTGATCTTACTTGTTGCTCTAAGAACCCTAAAAACACCTCCCATACCTATGTGAGTTTAATGATAATGACATATTATCTTCTTATGCAAAGGGTGTTTATAGTTACTACAATATCAAACAAATTGAAGAATTTGTTGCTTTTAAGGGTGCTTATGAAGTTGCTTCTTTGATTGAAAAGTATGATATTACTCTCTACGAATCTGAAAATCTTGACATACTTAAATATTGCTATGAAAACTATGCTCATAGTGTCTATGTCAAAGAATTTATTGAAAGAATGACCGTTGCTTCGGAAGAAAATAATGATATGCATGAATCTATAGATAATTATGGTTCCGATGATTTGATTGAAATATCCCTTGATGAACATGATGCTTGCTATTCTTGTGGCTATGATGCCAATATTTATGAAGATGAATTTGCTATAGTTCCTTATGTTAAACATGAGATCGTTGCTATTGCACCCATACTTGATAGTGCCTTCGATGAAAAGCATGATTGCAATGATGTTATCATAAATTCTATTAATGTAAATTGTGTTAATGAGATGCAAAACCTCAAGCTTGAGGATGCTAGTTTTGCCATGACTACTATTTGTTGCAATGATTATGATTGGGGTGATTCTTCTTATGAACTTGAAATTTTTTAAGCCCCATGATGAATATGAGATTGATATTGGTGTTTGCAATATTATTGAAAGTGAGTTTGGAGAGGTCATGACTTTAGTTAATGTTAATCCCACTATTTTGGAAGAGTGTCGACTTTGCATACATGCAGATCGTGTTGAAAATATTTTATGTGATAGCTATTTTGTTGAATTTTCTTATGATCCCACATGTAACTATTATGAGAGAGTAAAATATGATTGGAGAAAATTTCATGTTACTAAATTACCTCTCGTCATGTTGAGATTGCTATTGTTTCTTTTTGCTTCCTTTCATATTCTAGTTTTTGCTTGCCTTGATAATTTGTTTGCGTATAAGATGCCTATGAATAGGAAGTATGTTAGACTTAGATGTGTTTGTCACGTGTTTTATGATGCTCTCTTTGTGTTTCAATTCTTGTCTTTCATGTGAGCATCGTTGAATTCTTATGCCTAGCTAGGGGCATTAAACGATAGCGCTTGTTGGGAGGCAACCCAATTTTATTTTTATTACTTGCTTTTTTCTCATATTTAGTAATAAATAATTTATCTAGCCTCTGTTTTGTTTGTGTTTTTGTGTTTAATTAGTGTTTGTTCCAAGTAGAATCATTGGGGAGACTTGGGGAAAGTCTTTTTGATCTTGCTGTAAAAAACAGAAACTTTAGCGCTCACGAGAATTGCTGCCATTTTTATTGAAGAGTGATATTTAGTTAATTATTTTTGCAGATGATTAATATATAAATTCCTCACGTCCATAAATTTATTTTATAATTTTTGGGGTTCCAGAAGTTTGCGTTAGTTACAGATTACTACAGACTGTTCTCTTTTTGACAGATTCTGTTTTTCGTGTGTTGTTTGCTTATTTTGATGAATCTATGGCTAGTAAAAGAGTTTATAAACCATAGAGAAATTGGAATACAGTAGGTTTAACACCAATATAAATAAATAATGAGTTCATTACAGTACCTTGAAGCGGTGTTTTGTTTTCTTTCGCGAACGGAGCTCACGAGATTCTCTTGTTAAGTTTTGTGTTGTGAAGTTTTCAAGTTTTGGGTGAAGATTCGATGGATTATGGAATAAGGAGTGGCAAGAACCTAAGCTTGGGTATGTCCATGGCAACCAAGGTAAAATACAAGGACACCAAAAAGCCTAAGCTTGGGGATGCCCCGGAAGGCATCCCCTCTTTTGTCTTCGTTCATCGGTAACTTTACTTGGAGCTATATTTTTATTCACCACATGATATGTGTTTTGCTTGGAGCGTCTTGTATGATTTGAGTCTTTGCTTTTTAGTTTACCACAATCATCCTTACTGTACACACCTTTTTGAGAGAGACACACATGAATTAGAATTTATTAGAATACTCTATGTGCTTCACTTATATCTTTTGAGCTATATAGTTTTTGCTCTAGTATTTCACTTATATCTTTTAGAGAACGGCGGTGGTTCTATTTTATAGAAATAATTGACCTCTCATGCTTCACTTATATTATTTTGAGAGTCCTTTAGAACAACATGGCAACTTTCTTTTAGGCATAATAAAAACTTTCATATAAGTGCATTGAATACTAAGAGAAGTTTGATACTTGATGATTGTTTTGAGATATGGAAATGGTGATACTAGAGTCATGCTAGTTGAGTAGTTGTGAATTTGAGAAATACTTGTGTTGAAGTTTGTGATTCCCGTAGCATGCACGTATTGTGAACCGTTATGTTATGAAGTCGGAGCATGATTTATTTATTGATTGCCTTCCTTATGAGTGGCGGTTGGGGACGAGCGATGGTCTTTTCCTACCAATCTATCCCCCTAGGAGCATGCGCGTAGTACTTTGTTTCGATAAATAATAGATTTTTGCAATAAGTATGTGAGTTCTTTATGAATAATGTTGAGTCCATGGATTATACGCACCCTCACCCTTCCACAATTGCTAGCCTCTCTAGTACCGCGCAACTTTCGCCGGTATCATAAACCCACCACATACCTTCCTCAAAACAGCCACCATACCTACCTATTATGGCATTTCCATAGCCATTCTGAGATATATTGCCATGCAACTTTCCACCGTTCCGTTTGCTATGACACGCTTCATCATTGTCATATTGCTTTGCATGATCATGTAGTTGACATCGTATTTGTGGCAAAGCCACCGTTCATAATTGTTTCATACATGTCACTCTTGATACATTATCCCGGTACACCGCCGGAGGCATTCACATAGAGTCATATTTTGTTCTAAGTATTGAGTTGTAATTCTTGAGTTGTAAGTAAAAAGAAGTGTGATGACCATCATTATTAGAGCATTGTCCCAGTGAGGAAAGGATGATGGAGACCATGATTCCCCCACAAGTCGGGATGAGACTCCGGACGAAAAATAAAAAAAGAAAAGAAAAAAGAGGAAAAAAAGAAAAAGAAAGAAGGCCCAAATAAAAAAAAGAAAAATGAAATGAGAGAAAAAGAGAGAAGGGACAATGTTACTATCCTTTTTCCACACTTGTGCTTCAAAGTAGCACCATGATCTTCATGATAGAGAGTCTCTTATGTTGTCACTTTCATAAACTAGTGGGAACTTTACATTATAGAACTTGGCTTGTATATTCCAATGATGGGGTTCCTCAAATTGCCCTAGGTCTTCGTGAGCAAGCAAGTTGGATGCACACCCACTTAGTTTCTTTTGTTGAGCTTTCATACACTTATAGCTCTAGTGCATCCGTTGCATGGCAATCCCTACTCACTCAAATTGATATCTATTAATGGGCATCTACATAGCCCGTTGATACGCCTAGTTGATGTGAGACTATCTTCTCCTTTTTTGTCTTCTCCACAACCACCATTCTATTCCACCATAGTGCTATATCCATGGCTCACGCTCATATATTGCGTGAAGATTGAAAAAGTTTGAGAACATCAAAAGTATGAAACAGTTGCTTGGCTTGTCATCGGGGTTGTGCATGATTTAATATTTTGTGTGATGAAGATAGAGCATAGCCAGACTATATGATTTTGTAGGGATAACTTTCTTTGGCCATGTTATTTTGAGAAGACATGATTGCTTAGTTAGTATGCTTGAAGCATTATTATTTCTATGCCAATATTAAACTTTTATCTTGAATCTTTCGAATCTGAACATTCATGCCACATTAAAGAAAAATTACATTGAGAAATATGTTAGGAAGCATTCCACATCAAAAATTCTGTTTTTATCATTTACCTACTCGAGGACGAGCAGGAATTAATCTTGGGGATGCTGATATGTCTCCAACGTATCTATAATTTTTGATTTCTCAATGCTATTATATTATCTATTTTGGAATGGGCTTATTTTTTTTACACTTTTATATTATTTTTGGGACTAACCTATTAACCGGAGGCCCAGCCCAAATTGCTGTTTTTTTGCCTATTTTAGAGTTTTGCCGAAAAGGAATATCGAATGGAGTCCAAACGGAATGAAACCTTCGGGAGCGTTATTTTTGGAACAAACGTGATCTAGGAGACTTGGAGTGGACGTCAAGAATCAATCGAGGAGGCCACGAGGCAGGGGGGCATGCCCACCCCCTGGGCGCGCCCTCCACCCCCGTGGGCCCCTCGTTGCTCCACCGACCTACTTCTTCCTCCTATATATATCCACGTACCCCGCAAACATCCAGGAGCACCACGAAAACCTAATTCCACCGCTGCAACCTTCTGTACCCAAGAGATCCCATCTTGGGGCCTTTTTTGGAGCTCCGCCGGAGGGGACATTGATCACGGAGGGCCTCTACATCAACTCCATGTCCTCTCCAATGATGTGTGAGTAGTTTACTTCAGACCTTCGGGTCCATAGCTAGTAGCTAGATGGCTTCTTCTCTCTCTTTGGATATCAATACAAAGTACTCCTCGATTCTCTTGGAGATCTATTCGATGTAATCTTCTTTTGCGGTGTGTTTGTCGAGATCTGATGAATTGTGGGTTTATGATCAAGTTTATCTATGAACAATATTTTAATCTTCTCTGAATTCTTTTATGTATGATTGGTTTATCTTTGCAAGTCTCTTCGAATTATCAGTTTGGTTTGACCTACTAGATTGATCTTTCTTGCAATGGGAGAAGTGCTTAGCTTTGGGTTAAATCTTGCGGTGCTCGATCCCAGTGACAGAAAGGGAAACGACACATATTGTATTGTTGCCATCGAGGATAAAAAGATGGGGTTTATATCATATTGCATGAGTTTATCCCTCTACATTATGTCATCTTGCTTAAGGCGTTACTCTGTTCTTATGAACTTAATACTCTAGATGCATGCTGGATAGCGGTCGATGTGTGGAGTAATAGTAGTAGATGCAGGCAGGAGTCGGTATACTTGTCGCGGACGTGATGCCTATATACATGATCATGCCTAGATATTCTCATAATTATTCGCTTTTCTATCAATTGCTCGACAGTAATTTGTTCACCCACCGTAATACTTATGCTATCTTGAGAGAAGCCACTAGTGAAACCTATGGCCCCCGAGTCTATTTTCCGTCATACAAGTTTCCCGTCTACTTTATTTTGCTATCTTTTCCTTTCAATCTATATCATAAAAATACCAAAAATATTTATCTTATTATTATCATCTCTATCAGATCACACTCTTGCAAGTAGTCGTGAAGGGATTGACAACCCCTTTATCGCGTTGGTTGCGAGGTTCTTATTTGTTTGTGTAGGTACGAGGTGACTTGCGCATGGTATCCTACTAGATTGATACCTTGATTCTCAAAAACTGAGGGAAATACTTACGCTTCTTTACTGCATCACCCTTCCCTCTTCAAGTGAAAACCAACGCAGTGCTCAAGAGGTAGCAGATGCCTACCGGGGCATCCCCAAGATTAGATGCTTGAGACTTATTGAAATATTATCTTGGGATGCCTTGGGCATCAACAAGCTTGATCTTTAATTCTTTTTACACCACAGTTTCCCTAAATCTTAAAAACTTCATCCACACAAAACTCAACAAGAACTCGTGAGATAAGTTAGTATAAATCAATGCAATAACCTTCTCATTCTCTACTGTAGCAAATCCCTAAAATCATTATTCAACATTTCATACTAAATGCCTCTGCATATTTAATACTCCTATCCGAAAATGAATCACTAAACAAGCAAACATATGTAAACAATGCAAATATAACACCAATCTGTCAAAACAGTACAGTCTGTAAAGAATGCAAGAATATCAATACTTATTTAACTCCAATAATTCTGAAAATTTACCATACTGTAGAAAATTTATCATATCTTATTGTGCAGAAAATTCAACATTTTATCACATTCTGACTTTTCTAGAGAATTTTTGCAACAGCGATAAACTTTCTGTTTTCAAACAGCAACTTGTAGATTTGCAAAATAAGCATAGTAAAGGCTACCCTTGCCAGTTTTATTGAAATAAAAGATACAAAACATTATTATAAATAACATCAAGCAAATCAAAACAAAATAAAATGACGCTCCAAGCAAAACTCGTATCATGTGAAGAATAAAAATATAGCCTCAAGTAAGGTTACCAATATTGTTAGAGACGAAAGAGGGGATGCCTCGGCATGTCCGAGCTTAGTTGCTTGGATATTCCTTGAATATCACCTTGGGGTGCCTTGGGAATCCTCAAGCATAGGTTCTTTTCACTCCTTATTCTCCTCATATCGATATCTCACTCAAAACTTGAGAACTTCAATCACACAAAACTTAAGGAACTTCGTGAGATAGGTTAGTATGATAAAGAGCAAACCATTCACTTTGGAACTGTCAAAGACAAGATTTATAATTTTTCTCACACAATGCCTAATGTACCCTATCATTTCTACAATTTATATTGGGCAATATAAGCCATATAAACTAGAGAACAAGCAAACTATGCATCGAAAACAGAATCCGTCAAAAACAGAACAGTCTGTAGTAATCTGTACTCCAACCATACTTCTGCTACTCCAAAAATTCTGAAAAATTAGGACAACATAGGGAATTTGCATATCTATCACCTGTAAAAAATCAGATCAAAAGCACGTTTCAATGAATTTTTAAAATTCCTGGACTAAGCACAAAAGTTTCTATTTTTGCACAGAATCAAGTCAATTATCATCCACACTATCCCAAAGGCTTTACTTGGCACTTTATTGAAACAAAGCTACAAAACATGAGTAATACAGTAGCCTAATCAAGATAACACACAAAAACAGTAGGTAAAAGTGTTGGGATGTCTCCCAACAAGCGTTTTCTTTAATGCCTTTTAGCTAGGCATGATGATTTCAAAGGTGCTCACATAAAAGTAAAGAATGAAACATAACGGGAGCATCATGAATCACAAGTTCCTCTCTCATAATAATTTTCAGTAGCATCATGAATGGATTCATCAATATTACTATCACACAAAGCACTCCTTTCATGATCCATAAGCATAGTATTTTTATTACTCTCCACATAGGCAATTTTATTCTCATTCATAATAGTGGGAGTATCATAGGAAAGTTTAATACTATAAATTGTTTCCACATTAAAAGAGTAATGCTCAGTAAAAGGATATTCAAAATTATGACAATAATTATCACTACTTCTTATAACATAAGTATCATCACAATAATCATCGAGAGAATTCCTTCTATGACACTACTCCTAAAATATGATGCCTTATGTGACACTCCCAACTTTTTGCTTCCTTCTATGGCCACTTGTGTAAAATTTATGCCTCACATGACACTCTAGTGTATTTTTGGAGGTAACGGTGTCAAGTTTTCACATACAAAGTCACTTTTGACCCTGGTGCAATGTGTGACAAAAATACAAGAACAATTTCATAATAACTGAAACACTAATTCAAAAAGTTCAAAAAATCGGCAAAACCTCCCCTGCATTTTGATGTCATTTTCCCTTGCACACAGTTTACATATACATAAATCGATTGAACAATTCTCAACAAGTGCCATAAGCAACCAGATTCACACATAAGTCACCAATAGTTCACATATGTCAGGCTAAAGGATTTCCAAAAGAACCATCATATCACATGAACTCCAAAAGAACCATTACATCAATGGAAGAGCATAGAAGCATATGAAATTACAAGATGAGCATTCTTTTGCTTCTTGTGCTCATAGCAGGGCTAGGAGGATTAAACTTTCTGCTCCTTGTGCCCATTGCTGGGCTGTCAAGTGGCACCAGAATCTTCTTAGCAACCTTCTTTTTCGTCTTGGCCTTCTCAATGGAGCTAGTTTTTGATCTGCACATGCGTGTATGGCAACAATAAGTTTAGGGCAGTAATGACATCATAAAGTTTATCGCAGTAGCAAGTTTATCGCAGTAATGACAACATCAAGTTTATGGCAGCAGTAAGTTTAGAGCAGCAAGTTTATGGCAGCAGCATAATACAACAAGTTTATGGCAGCAGCAACAAGTTTATGGCAGCAAGTAATACAGAAAAGTACCTCTTTGAACCTCCAGATTCAGTGTTGTCACGTTTTCTCTTTTTCTTAGTTGTAATTTCCAAGCTTTGGCTATGATGAGAAAGAAACAACTTAGAACATAAACTGAGTTTTCATACTCATTGGCAGAAGTGTATAAGTGCTAACCTTGGTGGTGGAAAAAGCATCCTTGTTGGTGCTCCATCCTCGTAAGGCACAATGGACTGGGCTGTTTTGCTAGTCTTTGCCCTCTTCTTTGGTGGTTCTCTACATGAGCAATAGAAAAACTAGTTAACACATATAGTTGCAAACAAAAATAATAAGAAAAGCAAGAAAGAGTAATCTATATTACCTAATAGCCAACATTGCAGCAATGTCATCAGGGTTACCCTTCTTACAGTTGTGCCAATGATGCCCATATTCCTTACAAATTGGACATAAGTGCTTACCCTTTTTTATTTTCTTGTCACTACAACCTTTATATCTCTCAGTTTTAGGCCTGCCAGCTGTAGCTTTAAGTAGTGGTGGATGCATGAAAAATCCATGGTCAGATTCAGGCCATTGGCTCTTGTCAGGCATAGCAGGGATCATGTTGGAATAGGCTGCTCTGAATTTTTCAGTGGAATAATACAAATCAACGTAATTCTTTATGTGAGCATCTCTAAGTGATGTGATGAATGCAAGAGCATGTTTGCAAGGAAGACCACAAACTTGCCATTGTCGACATGAACATGTTCGATCTTGCAAGTTAACGACAAACCTAAAACCGCTGCCTCCTAATGCAACCACTTCAGCCACTTCTTCTGAGCATTCTACCACCTCCAAGTTGAATTCTCTAGTCAATGCGTTTAACTTCTTCATTATGTGGGGTATAATCAATCCATCTAACTTCTTTGCTACTTTTCTCCTATCATTTCACAAGATCATAATCAGCTGCCTTGCCTTGTCCAAGAAATCGTCCAAGTTCAATGACTTGTGGTGCTTGATCCAATTGTTAAAGCACTCTGCCAAGTTGTTGGTTACATAGTCCACCTTGCATATGGTCGAGAACTGACTCCTAGACCACAACCTATTGTGCCACTTCCTAATATATGCTGTTGCGGCTGGCTTTACTGCCTCCATTGCAGCCCAATTCTTGTCAAATATATATGGGTTCCATGAGTAAGCAGTTGCCCATAGGTGGTCATCAAATACTTCTCCAGTAAACTTATTCTTGAAGTTGCTCACCAAGTGGAACATACATTCTCTATGTTCTGCCTCTGGGAACACTTCTTTTACCCCTGTCATCACTGCTTGGCCAGCACCAGTGCATATGGCTAAACCTGTTGGTGATCCTATGGCCTGTCTTAGCAATTGCATGAACCAGATCCAATTTTCATTTATTTCAGAGTCAAAAATTCCAAAACAAACTGGATACATC
Source organism: Triticum urartu (assembly GCF_056163025.1). Classification (NCBI taxonomy): domain Eukaryota; kingdom Viridiplantae; phylum Streptophyta; class Magnoliopsida; order Poales; family Poaceae; genus Triticum; species Triticum urartu. The sequence goes on from NC_141874.1 coordinate 375,889,547, forward strand.
CAATTATGGCCATCCACTGCAGTAGCACTAGCCAATTGCCCCTTGAATCTGCCTGTCATAAAGGTGCTGTCCACAGCCAAATATGGCCTGCAGCCACTAAGAAATCCATCTATGCAAGGTTTGAGAGCAACAAAAATTCTTCTAAACCTTATTTTACCATTTATGGTATGATGGTCGATCTGCACTATGCTATTAGGGCAGCAACTTTCAACTTGTGCTTTAAACCTATACAAGTTGTTAAAACTACTATCCCAATCACCGTATAGTTGCTTCAAGGCTAGCAGCTTACCCATATAGACTCTCTTGTAGTGGATTTTGATCTTGTAGTGTTCTTTCAGCTTTTTTCGCAATTCCATTACTCCTAGAGTTGCATCTTCAATGAGCCAATCTTTCACCTTCTCACATATCCAGAACTTAGTTGCGTTCTTCACTTTCTTTTTCCTTTTCGTACTAGAACAATCGTGGTCAAAAGGTTTTTTTTTCACCTACAAAAGAGGAATACAAGTAAGCTAAAATCTCCTCAACATTTATGCAAGATATATTCAGAAATAAGTACGGTTAGACAATTACCATTACAGTACGCCTATCAGCTGTTGTAGAAGCATGTATCCTCCATGGGCAATCATCTTCATCTCTTCTTTTACAATAGGCCCTTAACCTATGTTTTGTGCTCTTCTCTGTGTTATACTCAAAGTCACGTTTGACTGCATGCTAATAAAGAGCCAACTTAAACACATCCATATTGGGATATGTGGATCCTACAGTCATTGGAGGGTCTTGCTGGTCATACTCTGTATTTGGGGCATGATCTGGCTCATGCAACTCCTCCTCTACTTCAGGCTCCTCCTCGCTCCCATCCTCGCTCTCATCCTCGCTCTCATCCTCAGGAACATTGGTTTTGTCTTTCCCTTTACCAGAAAAAGGAACCAGTTTTAGAGGTATAGGTTCTTTCTCCAAATACATTTTCTCCTCATCAATACCAACATGCTCATTCTCCGGGATTGGGTTGCAAAGATAACTATCATCGGCCTCTTTTGTGTTGTTGTCTGCTTGAACATTTGTCCAATCCTCGGCGATAGGCTCATATGCTTCTTTGGAGGGATCACAGTATGCAATCAACATTTGCACTACCTTTTCTGGATCCATCCTGCAAATCACAGAGAAATACATAAACATTGCTACTAAATTTCAGCATACTAAACTGCATCTGGAGAGTAGAAGCTCGAAGCACTCACCCTTCTTGCCAATCTGCCCAAGCCGACCAGCCCAAATCGGCGTGTTGCCCGCCCTCCGCGCCTCCAGGTCCGCCCTCCGCGCCTCCAAGCCCGCCCTCCGCGCCTCCAAGCCCGCCTGCGGCCGTCCCGCCTTGCCCGCCCTCGGCCGCCGCGAGGCCTGGTTCTCCTTCAGCCACCGCCCGCTCCATGGCGCCCTCGGCCACCGCGCCTTCTGGTGACACAGCCGCGCCGCCGCTGCTAGGGTTCCGCCCCGACGCGTGAGGTGCGGGCGGGGTCTGTTCTTTTGTTCGACTCTTTTTTTCGAGGGGATTCTTTTGTTCGACTCATGACGTGAGGAAGGCTGGGGTGCTCGATCGAGTCAAACGGAGGGGCAGTTTGGTCCAGACGGGTAAAAAGTGACGGAACGATTTAACAGAACTGACGGCAGTGTCATGTGAGGCATAAATTTTACACAAGAGGTCACATGAGGAAGCAAAAAGTTGGGAGTGTCACATAAGGCATCAAATTTAAGAGTAGTGTCATAGAAGGAATTCTCTCATAATCATCATAAGTAGGAGGCATGCAATCATCATAGCAAATTTGATCATTCAAAGTAAGGGGACTAAAAAGATCATCTTCATTAAGCATAGCATCCCCAAGCTTGGGACAACCATTAATTGCAGCAAATAAATTCTCAAACATGTCATTCTCATCAAACGTAGCATCCCCAAGCTTGCGGTTTGTCATATCATAAGCATAATCACTCTCATCATTAATAGTATGAATAGCACCAACGGTATAATAATTGGTATCATCATAATTTCCGAAGTTGGTGCCAAAAATATTTCCAAGATTATAAGAAGTATCATTATCTTCCCAATCATAATCATCACAACAAGCAATAGGCATAACAAAATCATCATTAATAGTGCGCTCGGACATTGTGCCATAAGACATAGAAGCAATATCATCATTAAGTGCATCATCTTCCACAATTATTTTTGATTCATTTTCATGAGGAACAACAATAATTGGAGCAACATTATTTTGGAGAGATACCTTTTTACCTCTATTCTTTCTTCTTTTCTTCTTCACCACATCATGTGTGGGTTTAATTAATTTTTTCAAGCTTCTTATTGATGAGATTGGTTTAATAGGGAGCTCCTCCTCGTCACCTATTTCATCATGAGAGACAATAGGAGGGACAATGGAAATCTTTACCCTTTCATTAGTATTCCTTTTATATTCTATTGCTTTTCGCATCTTTCTATAATTGGCAATATAAGCATTCTCATTGCAATTTACCATGTAAAACATATAGATATTTTTTAGATTAGTTTCAATGTTGTCCGTGAGAATGAGTACTTCAAACCAACTATTTTTATATGTCAATTCTTCACTCCCCCAAAATAAACAAAGTTCATTATAAAGTTCTAGGGTGATCAAGTTATTGCAATATTTGGACACGATTCGATCATGAAAAAGCATGCATTAGAAATTAAGGTGACCAACTTTATTGCAAAGTTCACAAGTAATAGGACAAAGAGAACATAATTTCGTAGCAAATTCATCTATCACTTTGAGCAAAAAATTGGTTCTATCATGTTTATGCTTCCTACAGAATCTATCTTCCCTATAAGGCACGTCTTCACAAACTTTATGCACTCCACAAATTGACATGCTTATAAGAAACATTTTTATTATGACTAGTGCAATCATCATTGGTATTTGGATATTCAAAGAATTCATACTAACAACATTGCAATCATGCTCATCATTCATGCCAAACATTTTATTGAATTCTTCTTCTATCAATTGAGCATAGTTTTCCTTTCCATCATTTTCAAGAAAGACATTATAAAGATGAACAACACGAGACCACCTCAAATCCAATTTTTTTGTAATTTTCCTTTTATAAATCAAACTAGTAATACAACAAGAAACTAAAAGATTCGATTACAAGATCTAAAGATATACCTTCAAGCACTCACCTCCCTGGCAACGGCGCCAAAAAAGAGCTTGATGTCTACTACACAACTTTATTCTTGTAGACACGTGTTGGGCCTCCAAGCGCAGAGTTTTGTAGGACAGTAGCAATTTTCCCTCAAGTGGATGACCTAAGGTTTATCAATCCGTGGGAGGCGTAGGATGAAGATAGTCTCTCTCAAACAACCCTACAACCAAATAACCAAGAGTCTCTTGTGTCCCCAACACACCAAATACAATGATAATTTGTATAGGTGCACTAGTTCGGCGAAGAGATGGTAATAAAAGTGTAGTAATGATAGTAGATATTGATTTTTGTAATAGTAGAAATAAAAAATAGCAAGGTAGCAAGTAACAAAAGTGAGCACACACGGTATTGCAATGCTTGAAAATGAGGCCTAGGGTCCGTACTTTCGTTAGTGCAATATCTCAACAATGCTAATAAAATTGGATCACATAAGCATCCATCAACGTGCAACGAAGAATCACTCCAAAGTTCTTATCTAGCGGAGAACATAAGAAGAAATTGTTTGTAGCTATTCTTTGCGATTGATCTATCAAGAGTTTGTACTAAAATAACACCAAAGCAAATTCAGATTTAGAATACTTGATCCAACATAAATAACCTCAAAGAGTTCCCTAAGATTTCTACCAAAAAAACAAAGACGAGAACTCTTGCATCAACCCCTATGCATAGATTACCCCAATGTCACCTCGGGAATCCGCGAGTTGAGTGCCAAAACATATATCAAGTGAATCAAAATAATACCCCATTGTCACCACGGGTATTCATATGCAAGACATATATCAAGTGCTCTCAAATCCATAAAAGTATTGAATCCTATAAAACAAAATCTCAAAGGGAAAACTCAATTCATCACAACAAGATAGAGAGGGGAAAACACCATATGATCCAACTATATTAACAAAGCCCCCGATACATCAAGATCGTGCCATCAAGAACACACGGGAGAGAGAAAGAGAGAGAGAGATTAAACACATAGCTACTGGTACAAACCCTCAGCCCCGAGGGTGGACTACTCCCTCCTCATCATGGGGACCATAGGGATGATGAAGATGACCTCCGGTGATGATCTCCCCCTCCTGCAGGGTGCCAGAACGGGCTCCCAATTGGTTTTTCGTGGTTGTAGAGGCTTGCGGAGGCGGAACTTCCGATCTCGGGTTATTTATGATGGTTTCTCTATTTATAGGATTTTTTGGCGTCGGTTTCACATGAAGATGGGCCTCGAGGTGAGCACAGCCCACCGGGGCGCGCCTGGGCCCCCTGGCGCCCCCCCGGTGTCTTGTGCCCAACTCCTTCACCTTCTGGTCCTTCCATGAAGCTTCGGGGGTCTCTTTTGTTCCAAAAAAATCATCAAAAAGTTTCAACTCATTTGGAGAACTTTCATTTCTGCAAAAACAACAACACCACAATAGTTATGCTGAAAACAACGTCAGTCCGGGTTAGTTCCATACAAATCATACCAAAACCATATAAAACTATTGTAAACATGGCATGAATACTTCATAAATTATAGATACGTTGGAGATGTGTCACATATGTCTTCGTCCTTAGAGTGTTCGGCTTGACAGACGAGTTCCCATCAGTAATTTGAGTTCGGCTTCAAAGTCTTTGGCTTGACACGCAAGTTTTCCTAGATGATTCTCTCTATGATCCAGGGTCTTTTTGTCCATTGCAAGCTTCAATCGGTCTGTTCTTAAAGGAACCTGCCCTTTGACCATGGCTTAACCAAATTTTCTTTACATCTGAAGACACGAGATAACTTAGCCTCGAAGGCGAACCGCATAGGTGCGAACTACGCCTACAGCCCGCCAACTTTCCCAAAGCGCCACCACCTATAACTGGGTGGGTCAGTTACTGTTGCTCAAATCATGGCCCGAGGCGGTTTTGTGATTGGCACGTCTTATCAAGGCAGAGGTACGTGCCCGTATTTTGGGGGATATCATCAAGATTTTGTTTCACCCCATGCGTGGAATGACATCTTCTGTTAAGTCGTGGCGATTTCTACAGCGCGGCAGGGGGACTCTTGGCCATTTGCAGGCCTATAAGAGTAAATATTAAAGGGAATCAATATTCTTGGTTTGGTTTAGTCCTTTTCGTTTGGTTTGAGTGCACGTTAAAGTTTCATAATGTTGGCGGTACTTGTACGTTGACGGGCCTTTTATAGGCTTTATAGAGACCGCAAAAAATAATTTGGTAAAAAAATCAACATTGTGGGAATTGATCACAGGACCTCCTGTTTGGATCTTCGATGTAACAACCAACGACCTATGCACCATTCACGTTTACTAATCCCTTCTCGCTCTAAATATATGAGTGGCAGTCCTTGTGTTTAGGGCGAGCTAATTAAGCGAATGAGCCAATTAAAGAAAATATTGTGGGCTTAAATAAAATATCTAAGCAGATGTGGCTAATTAAAGAAAACATTATGGGTAAACTGATGGAATAAATAAAAGAAAGATCGTGGCCTTAATAAATAGAATATTCATATAGATTAGGCTAATTAAAGTAAGGATTTGAGGTAAAAAGATAGGATAATTAAAGGAAAGATCTGTAGGCTTCAATGTGTTGGGGCTACTAAATTAGAAAAGGGAGGATTTGATTCCCGATTAAAACGGGTGAGGACGTCATGGTAATTAAAGGAAGGATTATACTCAAATGGAATCAGTGGGAGATTATGCCCGACAAAGAAAATATAACACAGCTAAATTGCATTGTATTTTTTGTGTCCATTTTGTAAAAGGATGCCACGTTGCAACTGTTCTTCATAGTGATAGTGAATCCAGTGCTGTGTGGCATTATGCTTGCACAAAACATCAATTTTTCCCGTTGCAACACACGGGCATATGTGCTAGTAAGAGTAAAGGAAAGAGATAACAATTTCACGCTTCCATTCTTCCTTCCTCGTATACTGCCTCCTAAGCTCCAGTGCCCAGATCCAACCTTCAATCCGCTCACCCCCGTTAGTGCCCGAAACTCCAACTCCCAGCCATGGCTGAAGCCACCTTGAAGGGACACTCGGTCAGCTCCTCTGTCACGGAGGGCACGATCCTGGAGCTGCGGAGTGCAGGATACATCCCCGCCAATGTCGCTCGTTGTATGCCGGAGCCAGACCAGCGAGTCCCCACCCCCAAGCCAGGGAAGAGGGTTATCTTTGTTCCCCACCTCATCCGAGGTCTGGGGTTCCTGCTACACCCCTTCATATGCGGGGTCCTTTACTACAACATGCTGGATTTCCATCATCTGGCCCTGAACTCCATCCCCCACCTCACGATGTTCATAATTGTCTGCGAGGCCTTTCTCCATGTCAAGCCACACTTTGGATTGTGGCTGAAGACGTTCGCATCAAGACGAAGTCCAGCGGCTCCAAAATTGCGGAGTGTGTGTGTGGGGGGGCATGATCAGCAAGAACTAGAAAGTAGCCAGGTTCAAGGGTACCTTCATGGAGACCATCAAGGAGTGGCAATGCAAATGGTTCTACATCACTGAGCCACTTGCTGGTAGCCAGGCCGAAGTCCAAGCCTTCTCGGCTGACCCTCCGAGGAGGCTCGTCTCCTGGAAGAGGAAGGGCATAGATTGGGGCAACCCCGAAGAGGTAGCGGAGTTGCAACAGAAAGTAAAATTTCTAGTAGATAAGAAGAAGATCAAGCTGGCGGACATGGTCGACGTCATGCTCCACCGCTGCATCTTGCCACTCTAGCTTGAGGACATACCTCTTGTGAAGCACTTCTCCCGTGCCTCTTTGGCCAGGATGTGGACGACGCTACTCAAGCTGTCCCAGAATGACTGCCCCCAAAGGGGAGGGACAGCGGCTTCGAAGCTGCGCACGACACCTCCGAGGTAACTACAAAACACAGTTTCACACCCTTTATCCTTTTTCATCTTGTAGATCTTCCTTATTGGAGTAATCAACCCCATCTTTCCTCAGAAATGGATCCTCAAGGCACAACAACTGTTGTGTTTGGTGCCGCTGCCCAAGGAAGTGAGGTCTCCTCAACTCGAGGCACTCTTGGCCGAGGAACCCTACGTGGTTCCGGCCTAGGGACAGAAGCCGCCAAAGGGGAAAGGCAACCCTCACATCCGGGAGCCTTTAGAGGCCCGGTCTGAGGACACCCACCTCTCCTCTAGCCATGAGGACGGGGAGGAAGAGGACATGAAGTAGGACGCGGAAGAGGTCGTGCCTTCTCCGAAGAGAAAGAGGGCAGGGTGCGAGGACGCTGAGGAGGAGGCGCATCCTCGGGGCCAAAAAAGCTTCGCAAGGCCTCGGCCGCACCAGTCGGCCAACAAGACAAGCCCGCCCAGGTCACCTTCTCTGATACTTCGGAGGACGTCCTTGTGCAGCCGTGTAGGAGGAAGCTGGTGCCCCGGAGGTACTCTTGACAGAACGCCCCTAATTTCATTACGAAGCATGTTTTTCGATGCATAATGTATGTTTCATCCTTTTCTAGCCCACAATGTCTCCACATTGGTGACCCGACCAAGGACGATGGGCTCCCTCCACCGTCCATGGCGGAGAGCCGGTCCACTGAGTGCATCGTTCCCTCCTGCGCCCTTGATGGGCTGGGGGAAGCGACATCACGCCCTCCCTACCACCAACAACATGGGGGTGGGTGCCGGGAATCCCTTGGCCTAGGTCCAAACCTCGACCGCCGAAGACATTGGGAAAAAATCCTCGTGGTCACAGAAGATAGGCTGGGCTGAGGAGAATCCTCAGCCTAGATGACTCCGGGGCTGTCACAATAGCCGGAGGTCTCTAACCCTGCCACCAGAGGCAATAATAAAATGGTTATTATCATATTTCCCGTTCATGATAAATGTTTATTATTCATGCTAAAATTTTATTGATCAGAAATTTAAATACATGTGGGAATACATAAACTACACCTTGTCCCTAATAAGCCTCTACTAGACTAGCTCATTGATCAAAGATGGTTATGGTTTCCTAACCATAGACATGAGTTGTCTTTTGATAACATGATCACATAATTAGGAGAATGATCTGATGGACAAGACCCAACCATAAGCTTAGCAATAGATCATATCGCCTAGTTTATTTGCTATAGCTTTCTTCCTGTCAAGTATCAGTTCCTTAAACCATGAGATCATGGCACTCCCGGATACCGGAGGAATGCCTTGTGTGCTATCAAACATCACTTTGTAACTGGGTGATCATAACGGTGCTCTATAGGTATCTCTGAGGGTGTCTGTTGGGTTGCATGGATCGAGACTGGGATTTGTCGCTCCGTGTGATGGAGAGATATCTTTGGGCCCTCTCGGTAATACAATATCGTAAAGAACTTGCAAGCAATGTGGATAATGAGTTAGTCATGTGATCTTATATTATAGAACGAGTAAAGAGGCTTGCCAGTAATGAGATTGAACTAGGTATGGTGATACCGATGATCAAATCTCGAGCAAGCAACATATCGCTGGACAAAGGGAATTGCATACGGGATTACCCGAATCCTCGACATCGTGGTTCAACCGATAAAATATCTTCGTGGACTATGTGGGAACCAATATGGGCATCCAGGTCCTGCTATTGGTTATTGACAGGAGAGGTGTCTCGGTCATGTCTACATGATTCTCGAACCCATAGGGTCCGCACGCTTAACGTTAGGTGACGCTAGAGTAGTATTTGATATGTATGTTGGTGACCAAATGTTGTTCGGAGTCCTAGATGAGATCCCAAACATCACGAGGAGCTCCAGAATAGCTTGGAGGTAAAGATTCATATATAGGAAGTCCTGTTTTGGTCGCCGAAAAGGTTTCAGGCATTATCAGTATTGTACCGGGAGTGCCGAAAGGGGTCCGGGGGACCACCTACCCCCGGGGCCCACATGGGCTGTAGGGAGGGCATCCTAGCCTACATGGTCCAAGGGAACTAGCCCCAAGAGGCCCATGAGCCAAGGATGAGGAGAGAGGTAAGAGTTCTAAGGGGGGAAGGCACCTCCCTAGGTGCCTTGCGGAGGGAGGAGACCTCCCTAGGCTCACGCCCCTCCTCGGCTCGGAGGAGGGGCTAGGTCTGTGACCCAGCCCACCCCCTTGACTCCTATATATAGTGGGGGAGAGGGAGGGTCTGAAAACACAAATTCCCATGCTCCGGCGGCAGCCCTACCTCTCCCGCTACTCCGTTTTCTCCTTAGATTGGTTCTGGCAATGTTTGGTGAAGCCCTAGTAAACTCACTAGATATTCTTGACCATGTCCAGTGATCCACTCCTAGATTACTTTGGTACCTCCCTGCCAGACTTATGGCAAGGAACACAACAGGTCTGGTACACAACATGGCATACATTATAGAGCCTATGGCTGAGGCATAGGGGATGATTTTCATCCTTTCTCTTTCTTCTGCCGTGGTGGGGCTTTGAGTCTGACTCAATTCACACCTTGCAATACAGGCAAGAACCCCTTCTTTGATTGTCCCAATTTATACTTCTTCAAAATCTTGTCAAGGTATGTGCTTTGTGAAAGTCCTATTAGGCGTCTTGATATATCTCTATAGATTTTAATGCCCGATATGTAAGCAACTTCACCAAGGTCTTTCATTGAAAAACTCTTGTTCAAATAACCTTTTATGATTTCTAGAAATTCTATATCATTTCCAATCAACAATATGTCATCCACATATAATATTAGAAATGCTACAAAGCTCCCACTCACTTTCTTGTAAATACAAGCTTCTCCGTAAGTTTGTATAAAACCAAAAGCTTTGATCACCTCATGAAAGCATACATTCCAACTCCAAGATGCTTGCTGTGACGCCCCTGATTCAATCATACACTAATCATGCACCCAAATGTGCGCAATCAAGATCAGGAACTCACGGGAAGATATCACAACACAACTCTAGACTCAAATTAAAATAATACAAGCTTATATTACAAGCCAAGGGGCCTCGAGGGCTTGAATACATAAGCTCGATACAAACAAGTCAGCGGAAGCAACAATATCTGTGTACAGACATAATTTAAACAAGTTTGCCTTAAGAAGGCTAGCACAAAAGCAACAGCGATCGAAAAGGCAAGGCCTCCTGCCTTGGATCCTCCTAACTACTACTGGTCATCGATGGTCTCCATGTAGTAGTAGGCACCCTTGGGGTAGTAGTAGTCATCGGTAGTGGCATCTGGCTCCTGGGATCCGCCTTCTGATCGCAACATCCGAAAAGAAGAAAGTAGGGGTAAAAGGGGTAGCAAAGCAACCATGAGTACTCATCCAAAGTATTCACAAGCAAGGATCTACACTACATATGCATCGATATCAATGCAATGGGTAGTATCTGTGGGCCGAACTGCAGAATGCCAGAACAGAGGGAAAGCCTAGCTTATCGAAGACTAGCATCTTCTTGAAGCCACCATCTTGCAGCATTTAGAAGAGTACATAATATAATTTTATAATTAGCAAGCATTTTGTAGCATTAATGCCCAGAGATCCTTTCTCGACTCCCAGCGAGAAAGCAATCCCGAAGCCATCATATCCATCCACATCTCAGTAACCAGTTCTAGTTGTAAAAATCGGAATACAACTCCAAGTCGTCCTGTTACCGTGGACACGGCTATTCGAATAGATTAACTTCCCTGCAGGGGTGCACCACATTACCCAACACGCTCAATCATCTCTGGCCGGACACACTTTCCTGGGTCATACCCGGCCTCAGAAGATCAACACGTCACAACCCTACCTAGGCTCAACAGAGAGACCAGCACGCCGATCTACATCCTAAGCGCGCAGGGGTCTTGGGCCCATTGCCCTTTGTACTCCTACACGTTGCGTGGCAACCGATGAGCACACCTAGCCCCCCTTATACAAGGGCAGGCGTTCCAGTACAACTAGTCGCGCGCCGCTCCATCAGAGCTTCGGCTGATACTATGTTGCCGGTTGCCCATATCTTGTCCTGCATGGTGGTTAGGGCGTATAGGCCAGTGGCCAACTCAGATCAAATACCCAAATCCATTAGTGTATTGGGAGCGCGTGGTAACAAGCAGGGACTCACGATCATGTGACCCCGTCGCCCCATCTCGTCGACTTACAGCAAGGGCCTGGAATGCCCGGTCGTGCCATGTAGAAATCTCGCCGGTACCCTCTAGGTCAACCCGACTACACATCAACTCACAGGTACCCCTCAGGGCCGACCCGACTTCAGTAACATGGTTCTGTGGCAAAGTCAAAGTAACCGTGCGTTCAAAACAGCTAAGGGGAAACCTGAGGAATCACCCTCGATGGATTCTCACTCGATGTAACCGTCAGGGTGGACTTGGAGGAATCACCCTCGATGGTCCACACTTGAGGGGTTGCACGACAAAGTCGTTATCAGGAGTGGTGAAGGAGGAATCACCCTCGAAGACCACAACCGATTAGCTACACTACAGAGTTAAAGCAGAAGTGTTATACAGGGTATCACCCTCGACATTCATAGTAACTCTGTAGAGTACACAACTAAGGGGGGGGTGTGATGTGATGTGTCGGGCTTTGGACGTTGATCACGTTGATCGAGTCATCGGTCATAAAGCGGGGGCAACAGGGACAAGGTGAGCGGCAACTGATGGATCACTAACCAACCTGTACTAAGAAGTTTAGGATAAGCAGGTAAGGTACAAGAGTAGGTTACAACAACAAGCTATGCATCAAAATAGGAGCAATCAAGTACAATAGCAAAATCTAATGCAAGCATGAGAAAGAATGGAATGGGCGATATCAGAATGATCAAGGGGGGTTTGCTTGCCTGGAAACTTTGCTGCAAAGGAAGAAGGGTCATCGATGACGTAGTTGGTCATAGGGGCAGCATCAGTCTCGGGGTCTACCTGAGAGAAGAGGGGGAAGAAACAGTAAATACAAAGCAAACAGATGCATCTCTAAGGATGACATGACAATATGCATTGCTAGAGGTGATCTAATGTAATACTTCACGTTGCAGACGAAGAGGGAACATCCGAAGGTATTTCCCGGTGTGTGGCATTTTTCGGACAGATGAAAAGAGGGGGCCGGTTCCATGTTCAACATTCTAGGGGCATGTGATAGATGAACAGATTGCATATTCAGTTTTGTTGGATTTTTCTGAGCAATTTTCATATATAAATTATTTTCATCTGGGTTACAGATTATTTTATATGTTTTTCAAGGTTTTCAATATTTTCTAGAATTTCTTATTAAATAAAAAATAATAGCAAAAATGCTATGTGCACACAACAAAGTGTACACAGCAGGGCTACAGAGGCTGACATGTGGGGCCTGTTGATTGAGTTGATCCAGTTAATGTTGACTGGTCAAATTGACTAGGGGCCCACATGTCATTGACTGTGTATTTTAACAACGGTTTAAACTAATCTATTTAGTTTAAATAGTGTGTGGGCCGAGGCTGTCAGCGGCTCATTAGGTTAGTTTAACTAATATACTAATTAAACCATAGCTAATTAGGACGTGGGTCCCATTAGCAGTGTCACCAGGGGAGGGTTAGCAGGCAATTAGTGTTGCTTTGGCAAATTAGGACGGCAGTTAATAGTGGTGGCCTCCGGCCATGGCGCAGGGGGCTCCGGTGAGCCGTGGGAGCAGGGGCAGATGGGGCCAGCATGGTCGAGTGGAAGCAGGCACGCCCAAGGGTGGAGCGGGTGAGGGAAGCGGGGCACCGGCTGGCCGAGGCGGGAGCAGGCGGGGCGAGCGGCCGGCGGAGGCGGGCAGCACTAGCAGTGGCAGGCCGTGGCAAGCATTGGGCCAGTGGCGGCAGCAGCGCGCGAAGGCGAGGGGGCCGGACGTGGGCGGCTGTAGTGGCAGCAGACAGCAGCAGTAAGAAGCCGGAGGCGCGGGGCGTGGGGTAGGGGGCGCGATCGGCGACCACCCGACGCGGCGGCGTCCTCGGTTCCGGTGGCTCCGGCGACCAGAAAGGCCGGCCGCGAGCGTCAAACAAGCAAGCGCGAGGCGCCGCATTGTTATTCGTTAGTAGCGCAAGCGGGGCGACTGGAAACGACGGATGCGGCAACGACCGATGGCGACTACGGGCGTAGCTAGCGACAGACGGTGTTAGAGGGCACGGGAAGGAGAGGGGAAGGTCACGAAGGACCGGGGGCTCACAGTAGAGCTCATGGAGGGCTCGGGGAGGCGCGAGATGCAGTGACGACGTTGGAATCGACGACGAGCTCCGGCGGATGCAGGGGAGGATGAGGGGGCCGATCTGGCGATGTCGAGGCGTTTGGCTTGTGCAGGTTGGTGCAGGCATCGTAGGGGAGCAGGACGGAGCGGTCGGTCCAGGTGACGAGCATCGGGGAGGACAATGGTTACATGGGGTGACGGATCCCTAGCGACGGCGGCGGCTACGGCAAGCGAGGTAGAGCAGGCGGGAAGAGCGAGGTGAAGAGGGGGGAGGGAGATCTTGCGGGGGCGAGGGGGGCGAAGCTAGCAAGCTTATCCCCCACGCTCGATTGTAGCGACATGGCGGGGACGACGTCCGACTTGGTCGGGTGAAGAAAAGAAGGAGGAGGCCAGGGTAGAGGTGGATTGGGCTGGCCTGGTGGGCTAAGGCCCAGGGGGAACATGGGGTGCTTTTCCTTTTCTTTTTACTTTATTATTATTATTGTTAGTTTTATAAAATGTGAAGTTAACCCCTAAACTAGTATTAGTAAATAGGCCACTGCAATAAATAGTTTGGCACATTAATTAAATAGTTTGTATTTGTGTATTATTTAAAAAGCATTAATAATTGTTTAGCCACAGTTTTATTTATTTTAGTGCATTTAAATACTATATAAAAATGTTGGTTTTCACCACCAATATTAACAAATGATCCTTTTCCACCATTTGAACATTTTAGTTTTGACATCTGAAAACTTTTATTGCTTAACTTTATTTTAAATTTGAATTTTGAATTGGTTTGAATCAATGTGGGATTTAGCAACAGTAATGATGGTGACATGACATCATTAGCAGGAGATTACTGTAGCTTAATTATCCGGACGTCACAATTCTCCTCCACTACAAGAAATCTCGTCCCGAGATTCAAGAGGTGGGGGTAAATGGGGAAGGTTCTGGTTACGAAATTCTAGTGAGTGTTCCTGGTCTTGGTTGCTCTTCTCGAATAGGTCGAGCCATTATGTTGATGTATTCACTTCTCTGCTTCAGGTCGTCATGATGTAGTCGACATCCTTTCTTCGGGAATTCCATCATACTTACGAATAGGTAAGGGGCAGCTTGACGATGATATGATGCTATAAGGGGTAATCATTTGGGGGTTATCCCATGAATGAGCACATGACCATATCTCGAGTTGAACAAATAAAACACATCGTGAGCAAGGTAGGAAGGTACAATAAGAAGTTTTAAATGGATAGACAATCGTTCGATGTCTGATACAATGTGTGAAATGGGTCCAGAGCAACGAGAATAAGTATTGCGTTTGATACCAGAATGGTTCATTAGGGAGGTGGCCCGTGAATTACATACTAAGCCAAGCACGTGGAATAACCATGGAAACAGGGATGCACAGGAGAGTCAGGTTTCGATCTTGTCGAACTGTGGGTTATGGGCCCACCATGTGGGTTAAAAAGTATGCGCTGACATCTTGCACGGTCATGATAGTAAGGCATGTTAGAGGATAGCCTGTCAGTTATGTCGGCAACAACGTTGGTACCAAGGGTGAGGGACGAAGAGAACCATTCTCCTGCTCGTTGAAACGAGACGAACCAATAGGCAAAGTTCTCATCCAACGGTGCTTAGCAGAATGTCATCAACAAATAGTAACAAGGTCTTACTGTCAGGGTTGTACACCAAGGTGTTTACATAAGTAGAAGAATATTATTGCTTAGATCCTATAGACCACAAGAAAGGTTAAACAAAACAATGGAAAGGAAAAATCTGATTATTATATTAATCAGGCAAATGGAAAGGAAAATGTTTTTATACCCAAATATTAGAGTATACCCTTCCAAAGGACAAGCAGATATTGATATACCCATCAAGACAACAACAAATAACTGTTTGGGAAAAGGGGCTACGAAACTCCTGATGTTACCCATGCCATGGTGTTTGGATAATTGATCAAGAAAATTTTAGTATTGCGCTTCCAATATTCCTTTTGATGATCGGAATACCACAATCATGCTTCAGGATAGCATCATCATGGTCAGCAGGCAAAGGTCAGACTTCGGAAACATAAAGGATCTACCAGGAACTGCTAGAACAGCTCGTACAATTTCATCGTGGAAAACATGAGGATGTAGCCGATGGGCTTAGCAATAATTCATCAAGATTTCCATAAACAGTGAACAAGGTGATAGTATTGGACATCCCAAAGTATATAATGAAGTAGGTTCGAGGAGAACAACCACAATTAAACATTAATCAAAAGTGCACCTAGAAAAATGGACTAAGTAGCATGATCGATGTTAGAATGGTGATTCAATAACCATTAGACTTAGAATGAAACTATCGACCATTAACTCCAAATCAATAGGGTTGCTAGAAGTTTTGAATACACACATCATAGTTTATTTGTCGGTATTCCGGTTAGAGACAACACGGGGACCAAGAAATGAATGGAGATGGCGAGGCGTATCACTTGTATCAAGAATTCTTAAGAGGTGGTGAAATTCTCACAACATTCTTGACATAAAAGATGGAAATACTCCAAGGTAGAACATAACGTAAGCTAGATAGCAAGGAAAACAAGATACAACACAAAACATGAATAAGTATTCTGTTGGAGGGAAGGCAATACTGTTGTCGATGATAACACAATCATCGAGGGGCAAGGATGGTATTTCTCATCATGAGTTCGATTGATATTCTGGAAGAGCTCAGAATGTTGATGATGATCACTACACATTTGTCGAGGGGTTTCTTGAAGATGTAATCGATCATCGACGAGATCAAGCAGAAGGAATGATGAAGCGACAAGTTATTGGAACCACGTATATGATATAATCTCAGAATCAAGCTTGCTGTTCAAGACAAAATGATATGACAAGGAAGATTGACGTAATCTTAGCTCATCGTCGAAAATTGTGCACCGAGAAGAAGGACCAGGTAGCACAGTTAAAAATAGCACGGCAATGATGTAGCCGATCAGGCTAGGAGTGACATGAGGGAGTATTAAACTTCCCAGCGACAACGTACTAGGAGTACTGAATCACAATGTGGGTTCGAGTCACTTTTCAAAGTTCTCGAGTGATGGACAATGCAAACCTGTGGAGTGACTAAACGGTGAGAGTATTATTCCAACAAGAATTCATAAGATATAATGGAATGGGACGATATCCTCGAGATAACAGGGGGCAATACTCGAAGGTAGATCGGAATAGAGATTGAACTCATGTATTGATCTGCAGAAGACAAGTGCTTTAACTTGTCCGAGAAATGGAATCAAAGGAGAAAAATCATGGCCAGAACCATAGTTGCAAAGGACCCAACATAGATACCAGATGAACTTATAACAAGGGGATTACTATTAATACAAGAAGCTTCCATGATAAGTTCCACACCGGGTCCATGGGCATGAACACAAAGGTTCATGGTCGACTCCCATTTCTTCAATGCTAACCTTTCATTCACTTCTTGTCTTCAAAGTAGTTGTAGAGTTGAAAATTTATCCAACAAAACGCCAATAGATACAACCCGCATAATCTTCGGGTTCACACAGATTATGGAAGGCATAGGTTCAACCCATCGGGGCATCTTAGGAACATATACCACAAACTTCAGGAGTAATTAACACAAGCTTGAAAACATAGCATGGATGAAAAAAAAGGAGAGGATACAATTTACCGAAGGCATTATGTATCAAGGAAAGAACTCACAAGGTGATTAAATATGAAGGACACTGTCGGATAATATTTCAACAATGGATTTGGCTATCCATAACGTAGCTGATGTGAGTATTGGTACTCAATAAGAGGAGGAAAGAATGCCAAGGCATCAGATTATAGAACACCTAATTAATTCGATTCTTAGATAACAAATGACTTATGATTTCCAAAATGAAGGATCAGAAGCAGATGCTATGATCAAAAGATAAGTAGGTTGAATAGACTTAGATTGACAATCAACCAAGGTTTGATTTGTCGAGAACCAGCTCATGTCCGGAGTGATGTACGAGCCGAAGGGACGAATTCTAGTTTTTTCTGATGATTGCGATCATTCGCAAACATATCGAATCAAAGGCTCAAAATGACGATGATAAATGATACTAATGAATATTGTTAGACATATGGAAAGTAACCATAATGCAAGCCGACAAGGAAGCTCAAGAGCATACTGAGGATTTCGAAAGGTCGAATAGCATTTTGAAGAATTTTGTGAAACACATGAACAACTAGGGATGAACGGGTCCTCGATAAGTGCAAAGAATTATTCATAGGTGCTTTCATGCGCTAATGAACTGCAAGGCAGTAAGCTCAAAGGATTCTCGAGACAACCGAGAGTATTTCAAGGCATCATGTAATAATAAGAGCAATTGGGAATGAAAGTATGAATGGAAATTGTAAGTTGTTACCCATAAGGATATATCGGTGGTAGGTAATTGCATCAGCGATGGTCACAAGGGTCTTTGGAAACCATCGAAGAGTATCTTCAACATCTTCTAGTGAAGCTGGCGATCATCTAGAATGAAGGGGATCTCCGGGAGGAAGTAGTTACGAGAACCTAGAGTTAGAGTTAGTAAAATATTTAATCCGAATAGAAGAGAGAACAGAATCCTAGAGTAAGGACGAGGAATAAAAGATCTTAATACCACCCAATTGTGATGTGGGCCCTTAAGCCACATAACAATGTTAGTAAAAGTTTTTCAAAGACTAGACTCAACTTCGGCCAAGGAGTTGGAAAGGGGGCTACCTACAGGCAGTTGGCTCTGATACCAACTTGTGACGCCCCCGATTCAATCATACACTAATCATGCATGCAAATGTGTACGATCAAGATCAGGGACTCATGGGAAGATATCACAACACAACTCTAGACTCAAATTAAAATAATACAAGCTTTATATTACAAGCCAGGGGCCTCAAGGGCTCGAATACATAAGCTCGATACAAACGAGTCAGTGGAAGCAACAATATCTGAGTACAAACATAATTTAAACAAGTTTGCCTTAAGAAGGTTAGCACAAAAGCAACAACGATTAAAAAGGCAAGGCCTCCTGCCTTGGAGCCTCCTAACTACTCCTGGTCGCCGACGGTCTCCACGTAGTAGTAGGCACCATCAGGGTAGTAGTAGTCGTGGTAGTGGCATCTGGCTCCTGGGATCTGCCATCTGATCGCAACATCCGGAAAGAAGAAAGTAGGGGGGGGGGAAGGGGTAGAAAAGCAACCGTGAGTACTCATCCAAAGTACTCGCGAGCAAGGATCTACACTATATATGCATCGGCATCAATGAAATGGGTAGTATCTGTGGACTGAACTGCAGAATGCCAGAACAGAGGGAAAGCCTAGCCTATCGAAGACTAGCATCTTCTTGAAGCCACCATCTTGCAACATTAAAAGAGTACATAATAGCATTTGATAATTAGTAAGCATGTTGTAGCATTAATGCCTAGAGATCCTTTCTCGACTCCCTATGAGAAAGCAATCCCGAAGCAATGATATCCATCCACATTCAGTAACAAGTTCTAGTTGTAAAGATCGGAATATAGCTCCAAGTCGTCCTGTTACCATGGACACGACTATTCGAATAGATTAACTTCCCTGCAGGGGTGCACCACATTACCCGACATGCTTAATCATCTCTGGTCGGACACACTTTCCTGGGTCATGCCCGGCCTCGAAAGATCAACACGTTGTAGCCCTACCTAGGCTGAATAGAGAGGCCAGCATGCCGGTCTACATCCTAAGTGCGTAGGTGTCTTGGGCTCATCGCCCTTTACACTCCTGCATGTTGCACGGGTGGACGGTGAGCAGACCTAGCCCCCCTTATATAAGGGCAGGCGTTCCAGTTGAACCCAGTGTGCGACGCTGAAGTCTGAAGAGCTTCGGCTGATACTATGGTGCCAGTTGCCCATATCTTGTCTCGCGTGGTGGTTAGTGCGTATAGGCCAGTGGCCAACTAAGATCAAATACCCAAATCCATTAGTGTCTTGGGAGCGCGTGGTAACAAGCAGGGACTCACGATCATGTGACCCCGTCGCCCCGTCTCGTGGACTTACGACAATGGCCCAGAATGCCCGACCATGCCACATAGAAATCTCGCGGGTACCCTCTAGGTCAACCCGACTACACATCAACTCGCGGGTACCCCTCAGGGCTGACCCGACTTTAGTAACATGGTTCTGTGGTAAAGTCAAAGTAACCATGTCTCCAAAACAGCAAGGGGGAAACTCGAGGAATCACCCTCGATGGATTCCCACTCGATTTAACCATCAAGGTGGACTTGGAGGAATCACCCTCGATGGTCCGCACTTGAGGGGTTGCATGATGGAGTCTTTATCGAGAGTGGTGAAGGAGGAATCACCCTCGAAGACCACAACCGATTAGCTACACTACAGAGTTAACATCAGAAGTGCTATACAAGGTATCACCCTCGGCACTCGATAGTAACTCTGCAGAGTCGTACAACTAAGGGGGGAGGGGGGTGGTGGTGGTGTGATGTGATGTGTCGGGCTCTGGACGTTGATCACGTTGATCGAGTCATCGGTCATAAAGCAGGGGCAACAAGGACAAGGTGAGGGGCCACTGATGGATCACTAACCAACCTATACTAAGCAGTTTAGGATAAGCAGGTAAGGTACACGAGTAGGTTACAACAACAGGCTATGCATCACAATAGGAGCAATCAAGTACAATAGCAAAATCTAATGCAAGCACGAGAAAGAATGGAACGGGCGATATCAGAATGATCAAGGGGGGTTTGCTTGCCTAGAAACTCTGCTGCAAAGGAAGAAGGGTCATCAGTGACGTAGTGGATCACAGGGGCAGCATCGGTCTTGGGGTCTACTAAGAGAAGAGAGGGAAGAAACAGTAAATACAAAGTAAACAGATGCATCTCTAAGCATGACATGATGGTTTTTCCCGGCGTGTGGCATTTTTTGGAGAGATGAAATGAGGGGGCCGGTTCCATGTTCAGCATGCTAGGGGCATGTGACAGATGAACATATTGCATAATTGGATTCGTTGGATTTTTCTGAGCAACTTTTTCATATATAAATTATTTTCATCTGAGTTACAGATTATTTTATTTGATTTTCAAAGTTTTTTTGGTATTTTCTAGAGTTTCTTATTAAATAAAAATAATAGCTAAAATGCTATGTGCACACAATGAAGTGCACACAATAGGGCTACAGAAGCTGACATGTGGGGCCTGTTGACTGAGTTGATCCAGTTAACGTTGACTGGTCAAATGGACTAGGGGCCCACATACCAGTGACTGTGTATTTTAATAGCGGTTTAAACTAATCTATTTAGTTTAAATAGTGTGCGGGCCCAAGCTGTCAGTGGCTCATTAGTTTAGTTTAACTAATCTGCTAATTAAACCATAGCTAATTAGGATGTGGGTCCCATTAGTAGTGTCACCAGGAGAGGGTTAGCAGGCAATTAGTATTGCTTTGTCCAATTAGGCTGGCGGTTAACAATGGTGGTCTCTGGCCACGACGGAGGGGGCTCCGGTGAGCCGCGGGAGCAGCAGCAGATGGGGTCGGCATGACCCGGGGGCGGAGCGGGTGAGGGAAGCGGGGCGCCGGCTGGCCGAGGCGGGAGCAGGTGAGGCAAGGACCGGCGGAGGCGGGCAACAGTAGTAGTGGTGGGCCGCGGCGAGCACTATTCCAACAACGGTGGTAGCGTGCGAAGGTGAGGGGGCTGGACGTGGGTGGTCATGGTGGCAGCAGACATCAACAGTAACCAGCCGGAGGCACGGGGCACGGGGTAGGGGTGAGCGGGCACGGCCGGTGACCACCCGACGTGGCGGCGTCCTCGGTTCCGACGACTTCGGCGACTAATAGGTCCGGCCGCGAGCGTCAAACAAGCGAGCGCAAGGCACGACATCATCTTCGTTAGTAGCGCAAGCGGGGGCGGCCGGAGACGACGGATGCGGCAACGGCGACTACGGGCGGAGCTAGCGCAGACGGTGTTAGAGAGCACGGGAAGGAGAGGGGGAAGGTCACGGAGGACCAGGGGCTCACACTAGAGCCCGTGGAGGCCTCGGGGAGGCATGTGATGCAGTGATGGCGTTGGAATCGACGACGTGCTCCAACGGATGCAGAAGAGGATTAGGGGCCGATCCGGCGATGTCGAGGCGTTCGACTTGTGCAAGTTGGTGCAGGCGTCATAGGGGAGCAGGATGGAGCGGTCAGACCAGGTGACGAGTAGCGGGGAGGATAGTGGCTACGCGGGGTGACAAATCCCTGGCGACGGCGGAGGCTGTGGCGGGTGAGGCAGAGCAAGCGGGGAGAGCAAGGTGAAAAGGGGGAAAAAGATCTCGTGGGGGCCAGGGGGTGACGCTGGCAAGCTTATCCCCCACGCTCGACTGTAGCGATGCGGCAGTGAGCTAGCTCGACGGGGAAGACGTCCGACGCGGTCGGGTGAACAGAAGAAGGAGGAGGCCAGGGTAGAGGTGGGTTGGGCCGGCCTGGTGGGCTAAGGCCCAGGGGGAACATGGGGTGCTTTTCCTTTTCTTTTTTACTTTATTATTATTATTATTATTATTATTATTATTATTATTATTATTAATATTAGTTTTATAAAATGTGAAATTAACCCCTAAACTAGTATTAGTAAATAGGCCACTGCCATAAATAGTTTGGCACATTAACTAAATAGTTTGCATTTGTGTATTATTTAAAAAGCATTTAATAATTTTTTAGCCCTAGTTTTATTTATTTTAGTGCATTTAAATACTTCATAAAAATGTTGGTTCACCACCAATATTAACAAATGATTATTTTCCACCATTTGAACATTTTAGTTTTGACATATGAAAACTTTTATTGCTTGACTTTATTTTAAATTTGAATTTTGAATTGGTTTGAATCAATGTGGGATTTAGCAATAGTAATGATGGTGACATGGCATCATTAGCAGGGGATTATTGTAGTTTAATTATCCGGGCATCACACTTGCACCAGTCCATAGATGGATCGCTGGAGCTTGCATACTTTGTTAGCATCCTTAGGATCAACAAAACCTTCCGGTTGCATCATATACAACTCTTCCTTAAGGAACCCGTTAAGGAACACTATTTTGATGTCCGTCTGCGAGATCTCATAGTCGTAATATGCGGCAATTGCTAACATAATTCTAACAAACTTAAGCATCGCCATGGGTGAGAAAGTTTCATCGTAGTCAATTCCTTGAATTTGTCGGAACTCTTTTGCGACAAGTCAAGCTTTATAGACGGTGACATTACCATCAGCTTCTGTCTTGTTCTTAAAGACCCATTTATTCTCAATGGTTCGCCGATCATCGGGCAAGTCTACCAAAGTCCATACTTTTTTCTCGTACATGAATCCTATCTCAGATTTCATGGCATCAAGCCATTTATCGGAATCCAGGCTCATCATGGACTCTTCATAGTTCGTAGGTTCACCGTTGTTTAACAACATGACTGCCAGGACGGGATGACCATACCACTCTGGTGTGGAACGTACCCTGGTCGACCTACGAAGCTCAGTAGTAACTTGATCCAAAGTTCCATGATCATCATCATTAGATTCCTCTTCGGTTGGTGTAGGAATCATGAGAATTGCTTTCTGTGATGTGCTACTCTCCAGTTTGAGAGAAGGTACAATTACCTCATCAAGTTCTACTTTCCTCCCACTCACTTCTCTCGAGAGAAACTCCTTTTCTAGAAAGGACCCATTCTTGGCAAAAAAAAATCTTGCCCTCAAATCTGTGATAGAAGGTATACCGAATGGTCTCTTTAGGGTATCCTATGAAGACACATTTCTCCGCGTTGGGTTTGAGATTATCAGGCTGAAGCCTTTCGAAATAAACGTCACATCCCCAAACTTTAAGAAACGACACTGATGTCTACTATGCAACATTCTTCTTGTAGACTCGTGTTGGGCCTCCAAGCGCAGAATTTTGTAGGACAGTAGCAAATTTCCCTCAAGTGGATGACCTAAGGTTTATCAATCCGTGGGAGGCGTAGGATGAAGATGGTCTCTCTCAAACAACCCTGCAACCAAATAACAAAGAGTCTCTTGCATCCCCAACACACCCAATACAATGGTAAATTGTATAGGTGCACTAGTTCGGTGAAGAGATGGTGATACAAGTGCAATATGGATGGTAGGTATAGGTTTTTGTAATCTGAAAATATAAAAATAGCAAGGTAACTAACTGTAAAAGTGAGCGAAAACGGTATTGCAGTGCTTCGAAACAAAGCCTAGGGTTCATACTTCCGCTAGTGCAAGTTCTCTCAACAATGATAACATAATTAGATTATATAACAATCCCTCGACGTGCAACAAAGAGTCACACCAAAGTCACTAATAGCAGAGAACAAACGAAGAGATTATTGTAGGGTACGAAACCACCTCAAAGTTATTCTTTCTAATCGATCTATTGGGCTATTCCTTTAAGTGTCACAAACAGCCCTAGAGTTCGTACTAAAATAACACCTTAAGATACACATCAACCAAAACCCTAATGTCACCTAGATACTCCAATGTCACCACAAGTATCCACGGGGTTCATTATACGATATGCATCACACAATCTCAAATTCATCTATTCAAACCAAAACAAAGAACTCCAAAGAGTGCCCTAAAGTTTCTACCAGAGAGTCAAGACGAAAACGTGTGCCAACCACTATGCATAAGTTCACAAGGTCTCAGAACCCGCAAGTTGATCACCAAAACATACATCAACTAGATCATGTGAATATCCCATTGTCACCACAGATAAGCACATGCAAGACATACATCAAGTGTTCTCAAATCCTTAAAGACTCAATCCGATAAGATAACTTCAAAGGGAAAACTCAATCCATTACAAGAAGGTAGAGGGGGAGAAACATCGTACGATCCAACTATAATATCAAAGCTCACGGTACATCAAGATCGCGCCAAATCAAGAACACAAGAGAGAGAGAGATCAAACACATAGCTACTGGTACATACCCTCTGCCCCGAGGGTGAACTACTCCCACCTCGTCAAGGAGAGCACCGGGATGATGAAGATGGCCACCAGTGATGATTTCCCCCTCCGACAGGGTGCTGGAATAGGGCCCCGATTGGTTTTTGGTGGCTACAGAGGCTTGCGGTGGCGGAACTCCCGATCTAGGTTCCGTTCTGGAGGTTTGGGGATATATTGTTGGGGAACATAGCATGCAATTTCAAAAATTTCCTACGCTCACGCAATATCTATCTAGGAGATGCATAGCAAGGAGAGGGGGGGAGTGTGTCCATGTACCTTCGTAGACGGAAAGCGGAAGCGTTTGACAATGCGGTTGATGTAGTCGAACTTCTTCTAGATCCGACCGATCAAGCACCGAACGTACGACACCTCCAAGTTCTGCACACATTCAGCTCGATGACGTCCTTCGTCCTCTTGAACCAGAAAAGGTGTCGAGGAAGAAGACGAGTTCCGTCAGCACGACGGTGTGGTGACGGTGATGGTGAAGTGATCCGTGCAGGGCTTTGCCTAAGCACTACGAAGATATGACCGGAGGCGTAAACTGTTGAGGGGGGCGCCGCACACGGCTAACAATTGTTGGTGTGTGTTCTAGCGGTGCCCCCTCATATATATAGGTTGGAGGGGAGGAGAGGTAGCCAAGGGGGCGCCCCAAGTAGGAGGAATCCTACTTGAGCGCCTCCCAATTCGGCCTCCCCCTTCCATATCCATTCGGAGGGGGAAGGAAGGAGGAGGGAGGAGGGAAGGAAGGGGGAGGACGAATCCCTCCCCTTCCTTTCTCCCTTCTCCTCTTTCCTTCCCCCTTATTTTGGCCTACATGGGGCGCACCAGCCCCTTAGGGGCTGGTCTGTCCCCTTCTTGGCCCATTAAGGCCCATGTAGTTGCCGGGGGATGCCCGGAACCCCTTCCGGTGACCCGATATGCACCCAGTACCCCCGGAACACTTCCAGTGTCCGAATACCATCGTCATATATATCAATCTTTACCTCTCGACCATTTAGAGACTTCTCATCATGTCTGTGATCTCATCCTGGACTCCGAACAACATTCGGTCACCAAATCACATAACTCATATAATACAAAAATCGTCATCGAACCTTAAGCGTGCGGGCCCTACGGGTTCGAGAACTATGTAGACATGTCCGAGACACCTCTCCGGTCAATAACCAACAGTGGAACCTAGATGCTCATATTGGTTCCTACATATTCTATGAAGATCTTTATCGGTCGTACCGTAATGACAACATACGTTACTCCCTTTGTCATCGGTATGTTACTTGCCCGAGATTCGATCGTCGGTATCTTCATACCTAGTTCAATCTCGTTACAGGCAAGTATCTTTACTCGTTTCGTAATACATCATCTCGTAACTAACTCATTAGTCACATTGCTTGCAAGGCTTATCATGATACCTCTTGTAACATACCGACGATCTTGTAACATCCCAAATTTTCAATTTGGAATGTTATACATAGGACATCATATGCATATCATATTTTATTTGCATTTTGGTTTTGTGATCCTAAAAATCCTAAGGAACTCAAGGACCCACGGAGAGAGTTGGGGATTGTATTACTTTCATATTTGAATTTTCTCAAATATTGAAAAGGGGATCACTTTGGTTTTAATTATTTTTCTCTTCGAAAATATTTCAATATCAAAACATATGAGAGGGGATAATATGACTTCCCCAAAACAAAAAAAATATTGGATGAAAATTATTAAAATCAAATAAATTATTTTATTTGGATTTTATTGCTATTTTATTTGAATTAGAAAAACATGCATTTTTTCAAATTGCATTTTTAGGCCAAGAAAATGTTCATCATGTTCTTAATATTTTATTTAGACGGTGAAAATTGTGTTGGCATTTTTTTAGAATTCTATTTTATTTATTTAGGATTTTTTTGTTTCGGTGGAACTTATTTTAAAAAAATATCTCCGGACCGACTGGCCGAAGCCCAGTCGGCCTAGCGCCCGCACCGCCGCCGT
Source organism: Triticum urartu (assembly GCF_056163025.1). Lineage (NCBI taxonomy): Eukaryota > Viridiplantae > Streptophyta > Magnoliopsida > Poales > Poaceae > Triticum > Triticum urartu. The sequence goes on from NC_141874.1 coordinate 375,915,800, forward strand.
CTCCCTCGCGGAGACCGAGCAACCGCCGCCGCCCGAGTCCGGGCGGGGCACGACCCTCGGTCCGACCCGACGCCCCTTCCCCAAGTCGCCGCGCCACCCCCCTCTTAAATACCGCGCCAGCCCCGCCGCCTCTCCTCGTCCCGCCGCAGCCGTCCGCACCACGCCGCCGAGCTTCGCCGCGCCACAAGCCGCCGCCGCCCTGCTTCGCCGCAGTCGCAGCGCCGCCGCCCCGCGCCGCACTCCGCCGCCCAGCGCCGCGCCTCTCCGCCCCACGCAGCCCCGCCGCCTCTCCTGCCTCCCCGGAAGCCGCCGGAGCCGCCAGATCTCGCCGCCGGTTCTTTTGGTTTTTAGGTAAAAACCGCCCGGTTTTCTTAAAACCCTAGATCGATTTTTTATTTATCTAGATCGGTTCGGTTTTTCTCGGTTTAGTTCGTTTGCGAACGTTCGTTCGTTCAATCGTTTTAGCGAACGAATTCGCTCGTTCGTCTCTGTTAGCGGACGTTCGTCCGATATATTTTTCTTTTTATTTTATTTTCGGCCAGGGACCTATCCGTGATTACTTTTATCGCAGATTAGCCCCTGATCTTCAAACCCTCATCGTTTCTAAACCGTTTGTCCAAATCCAGTGAAACCAACGCCAAAATCTTCGTCTCGAACCCCTCTTTCTGTTTAATCAACTTGAACATTGTTTTGACAATTTAAAATTTGGTTTCAAGCAGATTTGAATTCGAAGTTTTTTTGATCGTAGTTTCAGTTCCGTCGCTTCGATTGATTCTTTTTGCAAATTGAAGCTCTTTAGTTGAATTTTCAGTTTGGATCTTCTATTTGAAGTTTCACCCTTGCACCCTTGCTTGAGTGCTTATGTATGCTAGTTTGCAATAGAATTCCCGGAGTGCGCAGCGTGCTACTACGAGTCACTAGGTTTTGCGGATCATCTGCAAGGCAAGTAACACTTTGATCATACCCCTTTCTTACCCAGTTTTTATGCATTAGTTACAACCCTCAAACATTGCATGAGTAGGATCTCTTAACATGTGGGTTTTGGGAAGTAGATGATGAGGTAGAACCTATTACCCTTTTATTATCAAACCCTGGGAGTTACTTCTACGTTATGCTTATATCGCCATGCTATGCTCATAGACGTGGATTGGGTTTGAGTGTATCCATGACAGATGTGAGATTGTTAAATTAATGGTTAACTTAAGGTGGCTACTTAAATACACATCTGGGTGGATTGGTTGCGGGCACCTGGAGAATCCAGTGCTGTCCTAGGATATCCCGGAGTACCCATGTGATCATCCTATGGTTCGCCACCCAGGCTCAAAGGGATCATAAGATTATTCATGCTAGAAACTTCCGTGTGCAGCCACAAGCTATTATGGGCTCTAGCATAGTGGAGTAAGTTGCATGACCTCTTCCAGTGGTAGGCTAGCAGATGTAGGGGATGTAGGTTGGTACGGTCTACCCGGGGTTAGAGTTAATGCTTTTGAAAAACTGTGTCTCGGTCATCCATTTCTCAAACACCTCATAGTGCGAGAAATCCAACGGAGGAGATCGAGTCTTGTGGGGAAAAGTGCGCAAACCTCTGTAGAGTGTACAAACTAATCATGGTTAGCTGTGTCCCCGGTTATGGTCATCTTGAGTATCTGGATCTTGAATTATCATGTTGATCTCATGACTCTAAATTAATTTGCTGGGTTGTTAATTACTTTTTAATTGGGATTGAGATGGAGGAACCTTCTCAATGTTTTTCAACTACCATGATAGTTAAATAAAATACATTCCTATGTTGTAGGAAAAAATTGGCTTTTCGCAAAAACATTATAACCATAGAGCCTCCACCAGCCATATATGCATGCAGTGATAGCATTTATCTGTTCATTGCTCTACTGTGTTATATTGCCAGCATATTCCATGTGCTGGCCCGTTTCGGGCTGCAACATATCATGTTGCAGACTTTTCAGACGAAGAGTAAGGTGCGCTAGGTCGTTGTCGTGCACTCAGCTATGCCGTTGGAGTTGATGGACTCACTTTATCTTCCAAGCCTTCCACTGTTATCTTATTTAGATGGCCTTAAGCCATATTTATTATATTAAGTTCTCTTTTGAGACATTCGTTGTAATAAGTGTGTGATTGCCACTCTGTTATAAATCCTTCAAGTACTGTGTGTGTCAGCATTACCGATCCAGGGATGACACTTATGCACAGAGATTTGACCGTTTGAGGTCAAATCGCTACACCTCTCCGATATTCGGAGTGACAAATCCTAATCTCGATCTATGACAACCCAACAAACACCTTTGGAGATACCTGTAGAGCATATTTATAATCACCCAGTTACGTTGTGATGTTTGATAGCACACAAGGTATTCCTCTGGTATCCGGGAGTTGCATAATCTCATAGTCAAAGGAATATGTATATGACATGAAGAAAGCAATAGCAATAAGGCTAAACGATCAATATGCTAAGCTAACGGATGGTTCTTGTCCATCACATCATTCTCCTAATGATGTGATCCCATTCATCAAATGACAACACATGTCTATGGTTAGGAAACTTAACCATATTTGATTAATGAGCTAGTCTAGTAGAGGCTCACTAGGGACACCGTGTTTTGTCTATGTATCCACACATGTATCAAGTTTCCGGTTATTACAATTCTAGGATGAATAATAAACATTCATCATGATATAAGGAAATATAAAATAACAACTTTATTATTGCCTCTAGGGCATATTTCCTTCATATATAAGAGGTGTTAGCGTCGAGAACAAGTCACAGGAGTCCACGAGGGGCCCACAAGGTCGGAGGGCGCGCCCTAGGGGGTGGGGGCTCCCTCCACCATTGTGGTGGCCTCGGGACTCTTATGGTGCATCTCCAGTACTTTGTGGGGTTCTTTTGGTCCAAAAACAATCATCATAAAGTTTCAGGTCAATTGGACTCCGTTTGATATTCCTTTTCTGCAAAACTCAAAAACAAGGAAAAACAGAAACTGGCACTGGGCTCTAGGTTAATAGGTTAGTCCCAAAAATCATATAAAATAGCATATAAAACATCCAAGATAGATAATATAATAGCATGGAACAATCAAAAATTATAGATATGTTGGAGACGTATCAAGCATCCCCAAGCTTAATTCCTGCTCGTCCTCGAGTAGGTAAATGATAAAAACAGAATTTTTGATGTGGAGTGCTACCTATCATATTTATCAATATATTCTTCTCTATTATGGCAATAATATTCAGATCCATGGGATTCAAAACAAAAGTTTAATATTGACATAAAAAAATAATACTTCAAGCATACTAACAAGGCAATTATGTCTTCTCAAAATAACATGGCCAAAGAAAGCTTATGCCTACAAAATCATATAGTCTGGCTATGCTCCATCTTCATCACACTAAATGTTCAAATCATGCACAAACCCGATGACAATCCAAGCAATTGTTTCATACTTTTGATGTTCTCAAACCTTTTCAACTTTCACGCATACATGAGCGTGAGCCATGGACATAGCACTATAGGTGGAATAGACGGTGGTTGTGGATATGACAAAAAGAGGGAGATAGTCTCACATCAACTAGGTGTATCAACATGCTATGGAGATGCCCATCAATAGATATCAATGTGAGTGAGTAGGGATTGGCATGCAACGGATGCACTAGATCTATAAGTTTATGAAAGCTCAAAAGAAAAACTAAGTGGGTGTGCATCCAACTTGCCTGCTCATGAAGACCTAGGGCAATTTCAGGAAGCCCATTGTTGGAATATACAAGCCAAGTTCTATAATGAAAAATTCCCACTAGTATATGAAAGTGAAAACATAGGAGACTCTCTATCATGAAGATCAAGGTGCTACTTTGAAGCACAAGTGTGGTAAAAGGATAATAACATTACCCCTTCTCTCCCTTTCTCTCATTTTTTGGGCCTTCTTTTTTTGGCCTTTCCTATTTTTTTCCTCTCATGGGACAATGCTCTAATAATGAAGGTCATCACACTTTTATTTACTTCACAACTCAAGAATTACAACTCGATACTTAGAACATAATATGACTCTATATGAATGCCTCCTGCGGTGTACTGGGATGTGCAACTCAAGAGTGACATGTATGAAAGAATTATGAATGGTGGCTTTGCGACAAATATGATGTCAACTACATGATCATGCAAAGCAATATGACAATGATGAAGCGTGTCATAATAAAACGGAACGGTCGAAAGTTGCATGGCAATATATCTCGAAATGGCTATGGAAATGCCATAATAGGTAGGTATGGTGGCTGTTTTGAGGAAGGTATATGGTGGGTGTATGGTACCGGCGAAAGTTGCACGGCACAAGAGAGGCTAGCAATGGTGGAAGGGTGAGAGTGCGTATAATCCATGGACTCAACATTAGTCATAAAGAACTCACATACTTATTGCAAAAATCTATTAGTTATCGCAACAAAGTACTATGCGCATGCTCATAGGGGGATAGATTGGTAGGAAAAGACCATCGCTCGTCCCCAACCGCCACTCATAAGGTAGACAATAAAAAAATATCTCATGCTCCAACTTCGTTACATAACGGTTCACCATATGTGCATGCTACAGGACTCACAAACCTTAACACAAGTATTTCTCAAATTCACAATTACTCACTAGCATGAATCTAATATCACCATCTTCATATCTCAAAACAATCATAAGGAATCAAACTTCTCATAGTATTCAATGCACTTTATATGAAAGTTTTTATTATATCCCTCTTGGATGCCTATCATATTAGGACTAAATTCATAACCTAAGCAAATTACCATGCTGTTTAGAGACTCTCAAAATGATATAAGTGAAGCACAAGAGTTCAACAATTTCTTGAAAATAAAACTACCGCCGTGCTCTAAAAAGATATAAGTGAAGCACAAGAGCAAATGATAAACTACTCCAAAATATATAAGTGAAGATCAATGAGTAGTAGAATAATTATGTAACTATGTGAAGAATCCTTCTCATAAATAAATTCAGATCTTAAGTACCTTATTCAAACAGCAAGCAAATCCTAATAAAATGAAATGACGCTCCAATAAAACACATATCATGTGGTGAATAAAAATATAATTGATGACAAGTTTTATAAATATAATAATCACTACTTTTTATAACACAAGTATCATCGCAATAATCATCATAAGTAGCAACTTCGTTCTCATCATAATCATTTGAAACCTCTTCCAAGATAGTGGAATCATTACTAAATAAAGTCATGACCTCTCAAAATCCACTTTTATCATTAAAATGAGATTCAACACCCTCCAAAATAGTGGGATCACAACTTCCTAAAGTTGACACTCTTCCAAACCCACTTTCATAAATATTGCAATCATCATAAATAGGAGGAATGCTATCATCATAATAAATTTTCTCATCAAAACTTGGAGGACTAAAAATATCATCTTCATTAAACATAGCATCCCCAAGCTTGGGAAAAACATTAATTGCAACAAATAAATTCTCAAACATGTCATTTTCATCAAACATAGCATCCCCAAGCTTGGGCGTTTGCGTATCACAAGCATAATCACTCTCATCATTAATAATATGAATAGCACCAGTAGTATAGCAATTATTATCACAACTTTCTAAGTTGGTGCCAAAAAGATTTTCAAGATTATAACAAGTATCATTACTTTCCCAATCATAATCATCATAATGAGTAATAGGCATAACAATAGTAGGAACAACATCATTTGGGAGGAATACCTTTTTACCTTTGCTTCTCCGTATTTTATTTTTCTTCTTCACATCATGTGTGGGTTTTATCACCCTTTGGAGCTCCTTATTGATGAGATTGGTTGAATAAAAAGCTCCTCCTCATTACCTACTTCATCATAAGAGAAAATAGGAGGATATTGGGAAACCTCTTCCCCTTCATTAGTATTCTCTTCATCTTCTATTTCTTTTCTTGTATTTAAGTAATTGGCAATATAAGGAACAATGCAATTCACCGCACAATACATATAAATTTCCTCTAGATCAAAATCAAGAACTCTCTCAAAATAATATTCTGGAATACCCTTAGTTATACGTTTCATTTCTTCATATCTCAAAAGCAAACTAAGTTCATTATGATGCGCAAGGGAAATCAAGTCATCACAATTTTTGGACACGACGCGATCATGAAACAATTTGCATTAGAGATTTAAATGACCATGTTCATTGCAAAGTTGAGAAGGACGGTGAAAAATATTAAACTTTTAAGCACAAACATCTAGCCTCTCTTGCAACCATTTAGTTTATAAATACTTATGCCTCTTGCAGAATCTATCTTCCCTATTTGGTATGTAACAACAAACTCCATGCACTCCACAGAAATTGACATGCTTGTAATAAACATTTTTATCATAACTAGTGCAATCATCATTAGTGCTATGGATATTCAAAGAATCAATACTAACAACATTGCAATCATGCTCATCATTGAAAGATTGTATGCCAAATATTTTATTGCATTCTTCCTCTAGCAATTGAGCACAATTATCGGAATCCTTATTTTCACGAAAGATATTAAAAAGACGAAGCATATGAGGTAACCTCAATTCCATTTTTATAATTTTTATTTATAAACTAAACTAGTGATAAAACAAGAAACTAAAAGATTCGATTGCAAGATCTAAAGATATACCTTCAAGCGCTAACCTCCCCGGTAACGGCGCCAGAAAGGAGCTTCATTTCTACTACGCAACCTTCTTCTTGTAGACTCGTGTTGGGCCTCCAAGCGCATAGTTTTGTAGGACAATAGCAAATTTCCCTCAAGTGGATGACCTAAGGTTTATCAATCCGTGGGAGGCGTAGGATGAAGATGGTCTCTCTCAAACAACCCTGCAACCAAATAACAAAGAGTCTCTTGTGTCCCCAACACACCCAATACAAGGGTAAATTGTATAGGTGCACTAGTACGGCGAAGAGATGGTGATACAAGTCCAATATGGAAGGTAGATATAGGTTTTTGTAATCTGAAAATATAAAAACAACAAGGTAACTAACGGTAAAAGTGAGCGAAAATGGTATTGTAGTGCTTCGAAACAAGGCCTAGGGTTCATACTTTCGCTAGTGCAAGTTCTCTCAACAATGATAACATAATTAGATCATATAAGAATCCCTCAATGTGCAAGAAAGAGTCACTCCAAAGTCACTAATAGCGGAGAACAAACGAAGAGATTATTGTAGGGTACGAAACCACCTCAAAGTTATTCTTTCTGATTGATCTATTGGACTATTCCTCTAAGTGTCACAAACAGCCCTAGAGTTTGTACTGAAATAACACCTTAAGATACACATCAACCAAAACCCTAATGTCACCTAGATACTCCAATGTCACCACAAGTATCCGCGGGTTTGACTATACTATGTGCATCACACAATCTCAAATTCATCTATTCAAACCAACACAAAGAACTTCAAAGAGTGCCCTAAAGTTTCTACCGGAGAGTCAAGGCGAAAACGTGTGCCAACCCCTATGCATAAGTTCACAAGGTCACAGAACCCGCAAGTTGATCACCAAAATATACATCAAGTAGATCATGTGAATATCCCATTGTCACCACAGATAAGCACATGCAAGACATACATCAAGTGTTCTCACATCCTTGAAGACTCAATCCGATAAGATAACTTCAAAGGGAAAACTCAATCCATTACAAGAAGGTAGAGGGGGAGAAACATCATAAGATCGAACTATAATAACAAAGCTCACGGTACATCAAGATCATGCCAAATCAACAACACGAGAGAGAGAGATCAAACACATAGCTACTGGTACATACCCTTAGCCCCGAGGGTGAACTACTCCCTCCTCATCATGGAGAGAGCATGGATGATTAATATGGCCACCGGTGATGATTTCCCCCTCTGACAGGGTGCCGAAATAGTGTTCCGATTGGTTTTTGGTGGCTACAGAGGCTTGCGGCGGTGGGTATCCTAATCTAGGTTCTGTTCTAGAGGTTTGGGGATATATAAGAGGTGTTGGCACCGAGAACAAGTCAGGGGAGTCCATGAGGGGCCCACAAGGTCGGAGGGCGCGCCCTAGGGGGGTGGGGGCGACCTCCACCCTTATGGTGGCCCCGGGACTCTTCTGGTGCATCTCCGGTACTCCATGGGCTTCTTTTGGTCCAAAAACAATCATCATAAAGTTTCAAGTCAATTGGACTCCGTTTGATATTCCTTTTCTGCAAAAGTCAAAAACAAGGAAAAATAGAAACTAACACTAGGCTCTAGGTTAATAGGTTAGTCCCGAAAATCATATAAATAGCATGTAAATGCATATAAAACATCCAAGATAGATAATCTAATAGCATGTAACAATAAAAAATTATAGATACGTTGGAGACTTATCAGACACTTTAGGTTTCTTGCCAAACCATATTTTGTATGTGTCGTCTCAATGTACTTAGACGGTGCCCTATTTGAAGTGAATGCGACTGTCTCTAATGCATAACCCCAAAATGATAGTGGCAAATTGGTAAGAGACATCATAGAACACAAAATATCTAATAAAGTACGATTACGACGTTCGGACACACCATTACGCTATGGTGTTCCAGGTGGCGTGAGTTGTGAAACAATTCCACATTGTCTTAAAAGGGTGCCAAACTCGTAACTCAAATATTCACCTCCACGATCAGATCATAGAAACTTTATGTTCTTGTTACATGATTCTTTAGTTCATTCTGAAATTCTTTGAACTTTTCAAACGTCTCAGACTTGTGTTTCATCAAGTAAATATACCCGTATCTACTCAAATCATTCGTGAAGGTAAGAAAATAACGAATCCATTGCGTGCTTCAACACTCATCGGACCGCATACATTGGTATGTATTATTTCCAATAAGTCACTAGCCCGCTCCATTTTACCGGAAAACGGGGTTTTAGTCATCTTGCCCATAAGGCATGGTTCACATGTCTCAAATGATTCATAATCAAGTGATTCCAAAAGTCCATCAGCATGGAGTTTCTTCATGCGCTTTACACCAATATGACCTAAGCGGCAGTGCCACAAGTATGTGGTACTGTCATTATTAACTTTGCATCTTTTGGCATCAATATTATGAATATGTGTATCACTACGACCGAGATTCAACAAGAATAAACCATTCACTAGGGGTGAATGCCCATAAAATATATTATTCATATAAATAGAGAAACCATTATTCTCTGAATTAAATGAATAGCCATCTCGCAACGGATATGATCTAGATATAATGTTCATGCTCAATGCAGGCACCAAATAACAATTATTTAGGTTTACTACTAATCCCGAAGGTAAATGTAGATATAGCGTGTCGATGGCGATCATATCAACCTCAGAACCATTTTCGACACGCATAGTCACCTCGTCCTTAGCTAGTCTTCGTTTAATACATAACTCCTGTTTCGAGTTACAAATATTAGCAACTGAACCAATATCAAATACCCAGGAGCTACTATGAGCACCAGTATGCACTACAAAAAAAGACACATCCGTGACATTTTGGGCCGAACGAATTTTTTTCCTGTCATGCTTATGACACTTCTATGACGATGATTGTGAAAAAACCCGGTATCATCATAGATGTGGTGGGCTCCTACTTCTATGACCAAAAATCATGACAGAAAATGGGCTTTTTGTCCTGGGCGGGCCAGAGACGTAGCTGCATGACATTCTTTGGGCCGTCCATGACAGAAAAAACCATGGTAGAAGAGAGGGCGAGGAAAATATCGGGGAGTTCCTAGTTACGGTGGGTGGTCGGGGCCGAGCGATGCGCATTTCTCTCGTACACGTACGCGCGTGGGCGCAAGGTGGTGGGCTCTAACTGAACCCGAGCGAGGCGTTCACCTACTACACCCGAGCGATTGCACTGCAGGCTACGCGTTACTGAACCTGAGCGATTGATCGATCTAGCTGTTAACTGAACCTGATCAAGCGGTTCCTTCGCTACTGCTGCTAACTGAAGCCGATCGAACTTGCTGCCTTTTGATGAACAGTGAACTTTGTTGGGGGGGGGTTGATGAATAGTTCCCGGTGGGGGTTGGATGAACATGACCCCGTGGTAGTAGAGGCAGTTGCCGCTGGATGAACAAGACCCTGATCGATCGACTCGGTTGGGGGTGGATGAACAGGACCCTGATCGATCGAGCCAGTTGGGGGTGGATGAACAGGACCCCGTGGAGGGCTAGATGAACAGGACCCTGTGGAGGGCTGCTTGAACAGTAGCCGGTGGAGGGCTGGATGAATAGTAGCCCGTGGAGGGGTGGTTGAACAGGACCCCGTGGAGAGGGCTGGTTGAACAGTAGCCGGTGGAGGAGCGGTGGAGGCTGGATGAACAGGAGCCCGTGGATGAACAGTCGCAGGTGGAGGCAGGAGGGAGACACCATGGATGAACAGTCGCAGGTGGAGGCTAGAGGAGGTCGACGGTGGAGATGAACAGTAGCTCATGGAGTCCCGTTTTGTCGTATGCCACACCCCTCCCGATGAAAAGGACCCCCGTTTTGACCATAGAGCTCTAACACAAGTCTGTTTCCTCCGTTTTGCGGTACGCCACACCCCTCCCGATCAACAGGACCCCGTTTTGACCGTAGGAGGTCGAAGAGAAGTCCGTTTCCTCCGTTTTGCGGTACGCCACACCCCTCCCGATGAACAGGAACCCGTTTCAACCATAGGCGGTCATACACAAGGCCGTTTCCTCTGTTCTGCGGTACGCCAGGCCTCATTTTGATCGGCTATTCCATCCAAGCCGGTTGGCTCCCGATGAACACGAAGCATCCCGTTGCCTCCCGATGAACACATAGACGTTGTTTCTCCGTTCCGAGCCAGCCATGTACACGAGCCCTGGCCGTACGTATGTGTCACACACACAATGCGGCTATATCTCCCACGTGTCGGGGCACGACTTAGAGGCATAGCCGCATGGTAGGTTTGTCGCAAGAGGGGTAATCTTCACACATCCCATGTACTGAATAAGAAAGGGATACAGATTTGGCTTACAATCTCCACTTCACACAATACATAAATAATTCATACATCATCCAAAGTACAATCAAGGTCCGACTATGGAACCAAAATAAAAGGAAGACAACCCCAAAAGCTGTTGGAAATATGCCCTAGAGGCAATAATAAAAGGATTATTATTATATTTCCTTGTTCATGATAATTGTCTTTTATTCATGCTATAATTGTGTTATCCGGAAATCGTAATACATGTGTGAATACATAGACACCAACATGTCCCTAGTAAGCCTCTAGTTGACTAGCTCGTTGATCAACAGATAGTCATGGTTTCCTGACTATGGACATTGGATGTCATTGATAACGAGATCACATCATTAGGAGAATGATGTGATGGACAAGACCCAATCCTAAACATAGCACAAGATCATATAGTTCGTTTGCTAGAGTTTTTCCAATGTCAAGTATCTTTTCCTTAGACCATGAGATCGTGTAACTCCCGGATACCGTAGTAGTGCTTTGGGTGTACCAAACGTCACAACGTAACTGGGTAACTATAAAGGTATACTACGGGTATCTCCGAAAGTGTCTATTGGGTTGACACGGATCAAGACTGGGATTTGTCACTCCGTATGACGGAGAGGTATCTCTGGGCCCACTCGGTAATGCATCATCATAATGAGCTCAAAGTGACCAAGTGTCTGGTCACGGGATCATGCATTACGGTACGAGTAAAGTGACTTGCCGCTAACGATATTGAACGAGGTATTGTGTAGGATCGAAAGTATGTCTAGAGGGGGGGGTGATTAGACTACTTGACCAAATAAAAACTTAACCTTTTCCCAATTTTAGTTCTTGGCAGATTTTAGCTAATTTAGGACAAGTCAAGCAATCATCACATAATTCAAGCAAGCATGCAAAGAGTATATAGGCAGCGGAAAGTAAAGCATGCAACTTGCAAGAATGTAAAGGGAAGGGTTTGGAGAATTCAAATGCTATTGGAGACACGGATGTTTTTCCCGTGGTTCGGATAGGTGGTGCTATCCTACATCCACGTTGATGGAGACTTCAACCCACGAAGGGTAATGGTTACGCGAGTCCACACAGGGCTCCACCCAAGGGTAACGGTTGCGCGAGTCCACACAGGGCTCCACCCACGAAGGGTCCACGAAGAAGCAACCACCCACAAAGGGTCCACGAAGAAGCAGCCTTGCCTATCCCACCATGGCCATCGCCCACACAGGACTTGCCTCACTAGCGGTAGATCTTCACGAAGTAGGCGATCTCCTTGCCCTTACAAACTCCTTGGTTCAACTCCACAATCTTGTCGGAGGCTCCCAAGTGACACCTAGACAATCTAGGAGACACCACTCGCCAAGAAGTAACAAATGGTGTGTAGGTAATGAACTCCTTGCTCTTGTGCTTCAAATGATAGTCTCCCCAACACTCAACTCTCTCTCATAGGATTTGGAGTTGGTGGAAAGAGGGTTTGAGTGGAAAGCAACTTGGGAAGGCTAGAGATCAAGATTCATATGGTAGGAATGGAATGTCTTGGTCTCAACACATGAGTAGGTGGTTCTCTCTCAGAACATATGAGTTGGAATGGTGTGTGTGTTCTGATGGCTCTCTCATCGAATGAGAAGAAGGTGGAGGGGTATATATAGCCTCCACACAAAATCCAACCGTTACACAGTTTTCCAATCTCGGTGGGACCGAATCAATAAACTCGGTCGGACCGAAAATGTAAACCTAGTGACCGTTAGTGATTTTCGGTGGGACTGACATGCAACTCGGTAGGACCGATGTGGTTAGGGTTTGGGCATAACGTAATCTCGGTGAGACCGATTACACAAACTCGGTGAGACCGAATTTGGTAATTAGCTAACCAGAGAGTTGGTCAGGAAAACTCGGTGGGACCGATTTGCTCTTTCGGTGAGACCGAGTGGAACTCGGTGAGACCGAAAAGTTACAAAGGGGAAACACTGAGTTTACATTGCAATCTCGGTGGGACCGATTCGCTTTTCGGTGGGACCGAAAAGTTACGAAAGGGAAACAGAGAGTTTGCAACCCCATCTCGGTGAGACCGAGATCCCTATCGGCGAATTGCTAGGGTTTGGCAGTGGCTAATGACAAGTGAAACTCGGTGGCGCCGGATAGGAAGAATTGGTAGGACCGAGTTTGGCTTAGGGTTTAGGTCATATGTGGATATGGGAAAGTAGTTGAGGGTTTTGGAGCATATCACTAAGCACATGAAGCAAGAGGCTCATTAAGCAACACCTCATCCCTCCTTGATAGTATTGGCTTTTCCTAAAGACTCAATGTGATCTTGGATCACTAAAATATAAAATGAAGAGTCTTGAGCTTTTGAGCTTGAGCCAATCCTTTGTCCTTAGCATTTTGAGGGTTCCACTTTCACATCCATGCCATGCCAATCATTGAGCTTTCCTGAAATAATCATCTTGGAATAGTATTATCTCAATGAGCTATATGTTGTTATGAATTATCAAAACCACCTAGGGATAGTTGCACTTTCAATCTCCCCCTTTTTGGTAATTGATGACAACATATAGATCAAAGCTTCGACAAATGATAATAAGCATGAAATATATCGTCGCTTTGAGAAGTATGTGATAAGTAAGAGCTCCCCCTAAATTTGTGCATATTTAAAATTTGCTTTGGACTGCAAATGCACAAAGAGTTAGAGTCATGGGTTACTCTTCCATGTCACATACATCTTGGTGGAGCGCTTAAAATGATAAGAATGAAATACATGCACTCATCACCAAGAAAAGTGAATGATCACACAAGATAGATAAGATGATAATATTAAGCAAACATTAAGTGTAGCTTATGATCAAACACATGATCATCAATGTCTCACAAATAATGACGTAGTATCTCAGGCACTCAAAAGCAAACAAGTTCGAAAAACCACCAAATAAAGCAAGAGAGAAAAGCAACACTCTCTCTCTCGAAGCCTATGATCTATACATCTTCTCCCCCTTTGGAAACAAGTTACCAAAAAGTTCCTAGAAAATGCATAGCACTAGATCGACGCCCAGGCTTGATCTTCAGGTGGTGGAGGAGTCCGGATCACTCCAAGGACGAAGGCTTCTGTAGATGCTGAAGTAGTCGCTGGAGTTGGAGCTGAAGTAGATGCTGGAGCTGGTGCTGAGGTGGATGCTGGAGCTGGTGCTGAGGTGGTGGCTCTTGTGTCAGCAACTGGCACGGCAGATGACCTCGGGCCTCGTGGCACTCTGGCAAAGGTATGAGTGGTAGTCCTGCCTCTCCTCTCCTGCATGTCCTCCTGGAGCTGCTCCACTGCAGACTGAACTTCCGTTACCTTGACATCTAGGTCATAGAACTTCTGTTCCATGATTCTCTCTAGGCTCTGCTGATTCTGAGTGAGGGTGGCCAGACTTTGCTCAATCCTCAGCGTGGATGCAATCAAGTAACCAAGCTGCTCTTGTTTGGTCTTCAAGAAGTATTCAGATACCTCCTCTTGGGTAGGCATCTTGGCAGCTTTCTCCTTCCTCGCCTTCTCCTTCTTTGCAAATGCTTGGGCAGATGATGGCTCGTTCTCAGTCATGACAACTTGATTGTCCTCGAAATCTAGAGGGATGGGCAGGTGTTCTTTGTCCAATAGATATATGCCCGTGCCCATCTTGGAGTTGATGAGCTCCTGAATCTGAGGGGCATATCCGCAGCTCCTCTTCTGATCTGCTGCAGTCCTCTTGATAGTTTCCACTATGAGGCTCATCACCTTAAACTTCTGAGGCACATCAAACACATGTAGCAAGTTGATAGCATGGCCTCTGATCATCTTGTGATCTCCAGACTTAGGCAATAAGGTGTGCCTTAGTATCCAATTGATCGTCGGGAGCCCTGACAGAAGGTAATGCACATAGCCAAACTTGAAGGTGTCAAGAGCTTCATTGGGAATTTCCTTGTACATATTGGACATGGAGTTATGGTCCATCTTCTTCTTGGCATAGATATCCAAGTTATCATCTTGCTCCTCTGGGGCATTAATGATCTGTGCCCACTCAGCCACTGTGGATTGGTACCTTGTACCCTCAGACATCCATGTGATCCTCCCATCTGGATAAAAGTGTGCCGTGGAGTAGAACTGCATGATAAGTTCCTCATTCCACTTTGTGAGCTTCTGCCCAACAAAGTCAGCTACTCCACAAGCATGAAAGCTGTCATATACTCCTGGGTAGTGTTCCTCCTTCTCCCTCATGTAGGTCCAGTCAACCCATCTCATGTCACAGACAATTGGCTTCTTATCTAGCAAAACAGTCTCATAGAAATCCTGCTGCTCCTTGGTGTGAAACCTGTAGTCCACGGCAGTCCTTCTCCTTGAAGCATACGGGTCTGCTTCTCTCCATTTCCTCAGCCCTGAATCTCTCCTTAGCTTCATATCCTCAGCCACATGATGAGCATCGTTGTGGTCTGGGATCTTGGGCTTTAGCTTTCTCAGGACATTCTCCTCCTCATCCTCAGCAACAGTCTCAGGCACTGGGGCCTTGTTCTTCTCAGCTGCAGGAATGCTCCTTGTATTTCTCTTAGGTTTTGGCTTGGAGGCAGCTTTGGGCTTAGATGCAGTAGCCCCTGACCTTATGGCATCACCCATCAGCTTGGAAGCCTTGGGTGCTGGTGCAGCTACCTCTTCTTCCTCTTCTTCTTCCATGATGGAAGCTTTTCCAAGCACTCTAGCCACAGTCTTCTTCACCCTCTCCTTTCTTTTCTTGCCCTCAGTTGCAACTGGCTCTTGGGGAGTGGGCTTCTCAGTTGAGGCTCTTGCCTTTGACATGGGCTGCCTGCCTGCTGGCCTTTTGATTTTCAGACCTGGCTTAGTGCCTTGAGCTGGCTCAATTCTCTTGGAAGTGGCCTCTTCCTCTGCCACATAGTCCTCATCTTTGGAATCTGAAGTCCTCTTCTTCCTTTGTCTCGTGGCAGCCTTTGGCAAATTGCTAGGAGTGCTCCTGCTGCCTTCATCAGATGAACTGGAGGGACTAGTGCCCTCACTCATCACCACTTACTGCTCTGACATATTTTGGCTATCACTTTGATCAGACATGCTGCAAACTGACTGCTGACCCTGTGAATAGATTATAGATGAGATAGAAAAGATGAGCATCACAAAATGCAGAGTATTTTTGCAAAAGAATGATCCAAAAACTTAGTTTTAGTTTCCCACTGAAATCATCTCGGATCTACCGATTTTCAAACTCGGTGATACCGAAGCAGTTTTGGAACCTAAACTAGTGAACTCGGTAGGACCGAGTCACAGTTCGGTGGCACCGAGACTGCTAGGGTTTCACTGAGTTCAAAAATCGGTCACACCAATAAGTAATTCTCGGTCAGACCGAGTCTCACTTGTGCAATGGCAAGAGCCAAATCGGTGGGACCGAGTTTTTCAACTCGGTGGGTCCGAGATGGTTTCGGCGGAAACCTAACCCTAAAATTTTCGAATCAAACCTAATCTACGGGCGTTTTGACTGGATAGGAGTGTTTCAATCGTGGCAAGAATCATGAAGAACACAATGTGCTAGGAATTGGACGGGGAATAGCACTGTGATCAAGTCCATACCCTAGTTCGGCGGAGACTTGCTACGGCGGCAACGGCGGGGCAGAATTCCCGTTGTCAGCGATGGAGACCAGCGACTGGAGGCTGCTGGCGGCGAGAAGACGATCCGGAGACCACAAGGGCAGAGCAGGCTATCGCGCGGGCGAAGGGGTTCGGAGAAATTTCCAAATTTTGCCCGTGACTATATATAGCCCGACCCTGTCGGTGTGACCGAGTGGAACAACTCGGTGGCACCGAGATTCATAACTGTGTGCAGTTACTGAAACTCGGTGTGACCGAAAGGTTCAAATCGGTTGCACTGAGATCGAAAACCTAGATCAACTTAATGATCTCGGTAGGACAGAAAGTGGAGTATCGGTCAGACCGAGGATCATAAAGAGGTTTTGGAAGTTTAAGTCTATGACGAATCGGGGACTCCGAGCGCTCCTCACACAGAGTGGTTCGAATCTGACTTGATCAAAATTTGTGATGCAGCATGAATAGAGTTTGAGACGAGAAGAGCATAGATAGCTAGAGGAGGTACTTAGGCATTCTTGTCCATCCACTTGGCAAAAGAAGATAAAACCAAACAATCAAACCAACAAGTGGATGTCCTCGAATGAGTAAAATGTGCAACCAGCATGCGCACACAATAAGATGGCAAATGAAATATGTGACAAGGCATGCACAACCAATTCTAGCATCTATCAAGCAATTTGCGATGACTAGGTCATCTATATATGAGTATATTGACTTAGGAGTCAAGTGAGAGCACTTGATCATAGGTCATACTCATCGTTTAAGCTCAAGTGGGGTTACCACTTTTACATAAAGCATTGTTTTGTTCACATCTTTAGAGTTGCTTTAGCTCAAGTCTTAGAGTAAAGCTCCCCCTAGATGTGATATCCCCCCTAAGAGGGATGAACTAACCTTGGGTTTTGTCGATGATGACTTCATGTAGATATTGAAGATGTGGATGCTCAACGTTGATGTAGATCTCTTGGAGCTATCCATTTGAGTGAATTGCACTTTCAATACCTACATGGGTTAGTCCCACAAGGAACAAGCAAGGATATCCATAGACATAGAGTGATGCACACAAAAGATGATGTCCATGAAAGCTTTTGGGTTACCTTGTCCCTTGTCTTACCAACAAGAGGGTTTGTGACTCCTTGAACTAGTGCAAGATGTGAAAGTTGATTGCACTTGTTCTTGCCAAAAATGATAAGAGTGAAGTATGTTGGCGGAGTCACCCTCAGGAACTCTCTAGTTCTTCTTCTTTTGGATCCACATCATCTTGATGGGAATCCTTGGAGTTGTAGTCGTACTTGATGAAGTGGAACTTGAAGAAGTCTTGGGAATCCACTTGACTAAGGTCTTAGGAGCTTCTTCAAATGCATCAATTTCCTCTTGAAGCTTGTCCTTGCCTTTTTGCTCGTAGTCTTGTGGTGGAAGATCATCTTGAGCTTGTGTCCCCTTGAAAGAAGTATACTTCTCTTGTTGAGGGACAAACTTTGTCTTGGGGTATTGATCTTCTTCCCACTCAACTCCATTGGCATTGAACTTTCGTTCAAAACCAACACCTTGATTCCTCCGGTGCATTCCTTGCTTGCACACAATTTCCTCGAATTGCTTACTCCCGGCAAGGCTTTTGTACACTCCTTTCTCTATAATTCCCTTCAATAAGCTATTTTATTGCTCAAGTGTAACTTGGCTAAGAGAATCATTAGTGGAATCAAGAGAACTAGAAGCAACAATATTGGATTTAGCATGATCATTGTTACTACTAGAGGAAGAATCTTTCTTGTTAGACTTGACTTGAGGCATGTAAGTGGATAAGAGTAAACGCTTGGCAATGTAAGAAGAACTTTTCTTGCGGAGATCATCGTTGATTGCTTTTAAGAACTCATGCTCTTGCTCAAGATTGAGCTTTTCAAAGCGTAATTTCTCATGAGCTCTTAAAAGTTCTCGATGATCTTCGAAGATAGTGTCATGAGCTAACTTAAGAGTTTTTAGTTCTTTAGTTAGAGCCTCAATCTTCTCCTTATCATTGTCATTCGTTTTATCTTGATTAGCATGTTTAATTGACATTTCATCATAGTATTCAACACTAGAGTTGTCAACAAGCAAATCATCACCTAACAAGTCATCTTCATCACTATTGAAATCAACATACTCGGGGTGTGTTACCTTAGGACCTTTGGCCATGAAGCATCTTCCAATTCCCTCATTTGGTGAGTCAAATATGTCGTAGGAGTTGGTTGACACAAGTGCTAGACCGGCAACACCTTCATCTTGAGTATCTTCGGAGCCGGAGTAATAACTTCTCTCGGAGTGGCTGTCGGAGTCGGAGCCGGATACCCATTCACCAACATGAGCTTGATGTCTTCGTCTTGTGTAGCTCCTTGATGATTTTTCCTTCCTTTCCGAATCCTTGCTTCTTCGTGAGTATCTTCGTTCATAACGATCATCTCTACTCCTTCTCTCTCTTGATGGTGATTCTTTGCTTCTTCTTTTTGGAGAATCTTCTGTTCTTTTGTAGGGAGCCGTACACTCATTGGAATAGTGTCCGGGTCTTCCACAATTGTAGCAGTTTCGCTCTCGACTAGAAGATCTTTTGTCATTGTAGGACCTTGACTTGAAGCTTCTATCTTTGCTTCTACTCTTGTAGAACTTGTTGAAGTTCTTCACCATTAAGCTCAATTCTTCATTGAAGTCTTGTTTCTCACTTCATGATGTAGGGGCTTCACATGAGGCTTTATAGGCACCACTTGATTTGTTGTGAAGTTCCTCTTTATCCTTAAGTGACATCTCATGAGCAACAATTCTTCCAATCACTTCCGTTGGCTTGAGATCTTTGTAATTGGGCATCATTTGGATCAATGTGCACACGGTATCATATTTTCCATCCAAGGTTCTTAGAATCTTCTTGATGATGAATTTATCGATCATCTCTTCACTTCCTAAGCCGGCAATCTCATTTGTGATGAGAGCAAGCCTAGAGTACATTTCGGCGACACCTTCACCATCCTTCATCTTGAACTTGTCAAGTTGGCTTTGAAGCACATCCAACTTGGATTCCTTGACGGAGTCGGTACCTTCGTGCATATCAATCAAAGTGTCCCAAATTTCCTTTGCATTCTCAAGACGGCTGATTTTGTTGAATTCTTCGGGGCACAATCCGTTGAAGAGAATATCACAAGCTTGAGCATTGTATTGCAACATCTTCAACTCATCCGCGGTAGCTTCACGGTTCGGTTCTCTCCCATCAAAGAAGTCACCTTGCAAACCAACACACACAATAGCCCAAACGGCAGGGTTATGTCCAAGAATATGCATTTTCATTTTATGCTTCCAACTAGCAAAATTAGTACCATCAAAGTAAGGACCTCTATGGTGATAATTTCCCTCGCTAGACGCCATACTCTCCTAGGTTGTGAAACCAAGGCTATGACCACCAAAAGCTATGGAGATCAAGCAAATGGAGACCAAAGCTCTGATACCACTTGTAGGATCGAAAGTATGTCTAGAGGGGGGGGGTGATTAGACTACTTTACCAAATAAAAACTTAACCTTTTCCCAATTTTAGTTCTTGGCAGATTTTAGCTAATTTAGGACAAGTCAAGCAATCATCACATAATTCAAGCAAGCATGCAAAGAGTATATAGGCAACGGAAAGTAAAGCATGCAACTTGCAAGAATGTAAAGGGAAGGGTTTGGAGAATTCAAACGCTATTGGAGACACGGATGTTTTTCCCGTGGTTCGGATAGGTGGTGCTATCCTACATCCACGTTGATGGAGACTTCAACCCACGAAGGGTAACGGTTGCGCGAGTCCACACAGGGCTCCACCCACGAAGGGTCCACGAAGAAGCAACCACCCACAAAGGGTCCACGAAGAAGCAACCTTGCCTATCCCACCATGGCCATCGCCCACACAGGACTTGCCTCACTAGCGGTAGATCTTCATGAAGTAGGCGATCTCCTTGCCCTTACAAACTCCTTGGTTCAACTCCACAATCTTGTCGGAGGCTCCCAAGTGACACCTAGCCAATCTAGGAGACACCACTCTCCAAGAAGTAACAAATGGTGTGTAGGTAATGAACTCCTTGCGCTTGTGCTTCAAATGATAGTCTCCCGAACACTCAACTCTCTCTCATAGGATTTGGATTTGGTGGAAAGAGGGTTTGAGTGGAAAGCAACTTGGGAAGGCTAGAGATCAAGATTCATATGGTAGGAATGGAATGTCTTGGTCTCAACACATGAGTAGGTGGTTCTCTCTCAGAACATATGAGTTGGAATGGTGTGTGTGTGTTCTGATGGCTCTCTCATCGAATGAGAAGAAGGTGGAGGGGTATATATAGCCTCCACACAAAATCCAACCGTTACACAGTTTTCCAATCTCGGTGGGACCGAATCAATAAACTCGGTCGGACCGAAAATGTAAACCTAGTGACCGTTAGTGATTTTCGGTGGGACTGACATGCAACTCGGTAGGACCGATGTGGTTAGGGTTTGGGCATAACGTAATCTCGGTGAGACCGATTACACAAACTCGGTGAGACCAAATTTGGTAATTAGCTAACCAGAGAGTTGGTCAGGCAAACTCGGTGGGACCGATTTGCTCTTTCGGTGAGACCGAGTGGAACTCGGTGAGACCGAAAAGTTACAAAGGGGAAACACTGAGTTTACATTGCAATCTCGGTGGGACCGATTCGCTCTTTCGGTGGGATCGAAAAGTTACGAAAGGGAAACAGAGAGTTTGCAACCCCATCTCGGTGAGACCGAGATCCCTATCGGTAGGACCGAATTGCTAGGGTTTGGCAGTGGCTAATGTCAAGTGAAACTCGGTGGCGCCGGATAGGAAGAATCGGTAGGACCGAGTTTGGCTTAGGGTTTAGTTCATATGTGGCTATGGGAAAGTAGTTGAGGGTTTTGGAGCATATCACTAAGCACATGAAGCAAGAGGCTCATTAAGCAACACCTCATCCCTCCTTGATAGTATTGGCTTTTCCTAAAGACACAATGTGATCTTGGATCACTAAAATATAAAATGAAGAGTCTTGAGCTTTTGAGCTTGAGCCAATCCTTTGTCCTTAGCATTTTGAGGGTTCCACTTTCACATCCATGCCATGCCAATCATTGAGCTTTCCTGAAATAATCATCTTGGAATAGTATTAGCTCAATGAGCTATATGTTGTTATGAATTACCAAAACCACCTAGGGATAGTTGCACTTTCATATTGGGATACCGACGATCGAATCTCGGGCAAGTAACGTACCGATTGACAAAGGGAATTGTATACGGGGTTGCTTGAATCCTCGACATCGTGGTTCATCCAATGAGATCATCGAGGAGCATGTGGGAGCCAACATGGGTATCCAGATCCCGCTGTTGGTTATTGACCGGAGAGTCGTCTCGGTCATGTCTACATGTCTCCCGAACCCGTAGGGTCTACACACTTAAGGTTCGGTGACGCTAGGGTTGTAGAGATATGAATATGCAGTAACCCGAAAGTTGTTCGGAGTCCCGGATGAGATCCCGGACATCATGAGGAGTTCCGGAATGGTCCGGAGGTGAAGAATTATATATAGGAAGTGCAGTTTCGGCCATCGAGAGAGTTTCGGGGGTCACCGGTATTGTACCGGGACCACCGGAAGGGTCCACCGGGTGGGGCCACCCATCCCGGAGGGCCCCATGGGCTAAGTGGGTAGGGGAACCAGCCCATAGTGGGCTGGTGCTCCCCCCTTGGCCCACCCCATGCGCCTAGGGTTGGGAACCCTAGGGTGGGGGGGTGCCCCACCTGGCTTGGGGAGCACTTCACCCCTTGGCCGCCGCCCCCCTAGGAGATCCCATCTCCTAGGGCCGGAGCACCCCCTAGGGGGCCTATATAAGGGGGTGGGGAGGGAGGGGCAGCCGCACCCTTGAGTCTTGGCGCCTCCCTCTCCTCTGCTACACCTCTCCCTCTCGCAGTAGAACGGCGAAGCCCTACTGCGGTGACCCCTGCATCCACCACCACGCCGTCGTGCTGCTGGATCTTCATCAACCTCTCCTTCCCCCTTGCTGGATCTAGAAGGAGGAGACGTCATGCTGACCGTACGCGTGTTGAACGCGGAGGTGCCGTCCGTCCGGCGCTAGGATCTCCGGTGATTTGGATCACGTCGAGTATGACTTCCTCATCCCCGTTCTTTGAACGCTTCCGCGCGTGATCTATGAAGGTATGTAGATGCAATCCGATCACTCGTTGCTAGATGAACTCATAGATGGATCTTGGTGAAACCGTAGGAAATTTTTTGTTTTCTGCAACGTTCCCCAACAGTGGCATCATGAGCTAGGTCTATGCGTAGTTCTCTTTGCACGAGTAGAACACAATTTGTTGTGGGCGTAGATGTTGTCAACTTTCTTGCCGCTACTAGTCTTATTTTGCTTCAGTAGTATCGTGGGATGAAGCGGCCCGGACCAACCTTACACGTACGCTTACGTGAGACCGGTTCCACCGACTAACATGCACTAGTTGCATAAGGTGGCTGGCGGGTGTCTGTCCCTCCCACTTTAGTTGGAGTGGACTCGATGAAAAGGGTCCTTATGAAGGGTAAATAGAAGTTGACAAATCACGTTGTGGCTTTCACGTAGGTAAGAAAACGTTCTTGCTAGAACCCTATTGCAGCCACGTAAAACTTGCAACAACAATTAGAGGACGTCTAACTTGTTTTTGCAGCAAGTGTTTTGTGATGTGATATGGCCAAAGTTGTGATGAATGATGAATGATATATATGTGATGTATGAGATGTTCATGCTATTGTAATAGGAATCACGACTTGCATGTCGATGAGTATGACAACCGGCAGGAGCCATAGGAGTTGTCTTTATTTTTTGTATGACCTGCGTGTCATTGAGAAACGCCATGTAAATTACTTTACTTTATTGCTAAACGTGTTAGCCATAGTAGTAGAAGTAATAGTTGGCGAGCAACTTCATGGAGACACGATGATGGAGATCATGGTGTCATGCCGGTGACAAGATGATCATGGAGCCCCAAGATGGAGATCAAAGGAGCTATGTGATATTGGCCATATCATGTCACTATTATTATTTGATTGCATGTGATGTTTATCATGTTTTTGCATCTTGTTTACTTAGAACGACGGTAGTAAATAAGATGATCCCTCATAATAATTTCAAGAAAGTGTTCCCCCTAACTGTGCACCGTTGCGACAGTTCATTGTTTCGAAGCACCACGTGATGATCGGGTGTGATAGATTCCAACGTTCACATACAACGGGTGTAAGACAGATTTACACATGCAAACACTTAGGTTGACTTGACGAGGCTAGCATGTACAGACATGGCCTCGGAACACAGAAGACCGAAAGGTCGAGCATGAGTCGTATAGAAGATACGATCAACATGAAGATGTTCACCGATGTTGACTAGTCCGTCTCACGTGATGATCGGACACGGCCTAGTTAACTCGGATCATGTTATACTTAGATGACTGGAGGGATGTCTATCTGAGTGGGAGTTCATTGAATAATTTGATTTAGATGAACTTAATTATCATGAACTTAGTATAAAATCTTTACAACATTTATTGTAGATCAAATGGCCAATGTTGTCCTCAACTTCAATGCGTTCCTAGAGAAAACCAAGCTGAAAGACGATGGCAACAACTATACGGACTGGGTCCGGAACCTGAGGATCATCCTCATAGCTGCCAAGAAAGATTATGTCCTACAAGCACCGCTAGGTGAAGCACCTGCTCTCCCTGCAGAACAAGACGTTATGAACGCTTGGCAGACACATACCGATGATTACTCCCTCGTTCAGTGCGGCATGCTTTACAGCTTAGAACCGGGGCTCCAAAAACGTTTTGAGAGACACGGAGCATATGAGATGTTCGAAGAGCTGAAAATGGTTTTTCAAGCTCATGCCCGGGTCGAGAGATATGAAGTCTCCGACAAGTTCTTCAGCTGTAAGATGGAGGAAAATAGTTCTGTCAGTGAGCACATACTCACTATGTCAGGGTTACATAACCGCTTGACTCAGCTGGGAGTTAATCTCCCGGATGACGCGGTCATTGACAGAATCCTTCAGTCGCTTCCACTGAGCTACAAGAGCTTTGTGATGAACTTCAATATGCAGGGGATGGAAAAGACCATTCCTGAAGTATTTGCAATGCTGAAATCAGCAGAGGTAGAAGTCAAAAAGGAACATCAACTGTTGATGGTGAATAAAACCACTAAGTTCAAGAAAGGCAAGGGTAAGAAGAACTTCAAGAAGGACGGCAAGGGAGTTGCCGCGCCCGGCAAGCAAGCTGCCGGGAAGAAGCCAAAGAATGGACCCAAGCCCGAGACCGAGTGCTTTTATTGCAAGGAAAGTGGTCACTGGAAGCGGAACTGCCCCAAATACTTAGCGGACAAGAAGGCCGGCAAAACGAAAGGTATATGTGATATACATGTAATTGATGTGTACCTTACCAGTACTCGTAGTAGCTCCTGGGTATTTGATACCGGTGCAGTTGCTCACATTTGTAACTCAAAGCAGGAGCTGCGGAATAAGCGGAGACTGGCGAAGGACGAGGTGACGATGCGCGTCGGGAATGGTTCCAAGGTCGATGTGATCGCCGTCGGCACGCTACCTCTACATTTACCTACGGGATTAGTTTTGAACCTCAATAGTTGTTATTTAGTGCCAAGTTTGAGCATGAACATTGTATCAGGATCTCGTTTAATACGAGATGGCTACTCATTTAAATCTGAGAATAATGGTTGTTCTATTTATATGAGAGATATGTTTTATGGTCATGCTCCGATGGTGAATGGTTTATTCTTAATGAATCTCGAGCGTAATGCTACACATATTCATAGTGTGAATACCAAAAGATGTAAGGTTGATAATGATAGTCCCACATACTTGTGGCACTGCCGCCTTGGTCACATAGGTGTCAAACGCATGAAGAAGCTCCATGCAGATGGACTTTTAGAGTCTCTTGATTACGAATCATTTGACACGTGCGAACCATGCCTCATGGGTAAAATGACCAAGACTCCGTTCTCAGGAACAATGGAGCGAGCAACCAACTTATTGGAAATCATACATACTGATGTGTGCGGTCCAGTGAGTGTTGAGGCTCGCGGTGGCTATCGTTATGTTCTCACCCTCACTGATGACTTGAGTAGATATGGGTATGTCTACTTAATGAAACACAAGTCTGAGACCTTTGAAAGGTTCAAGGAATTTCAGAGTGAGGTTGAGAATCAACGTGACAGGAAAATCAAGTTCCTGCGATCAGATCTGGAGGAGAATACTTGAGTCACGAATTTGGCACACACTTAAGAAAATGTGGAATAGTTTCACAACTCACGCCGCCTGGAACACCTCAGCGTAATGGTGTGTCCGAATGTCGTAATCGCACTCTATTAGATATGGTGCGATCTATGATGTCTCTTACCGATTTACCGCTATCATTTTGGGGCTATGCTTTAGAGACTGCCGCATTCACTTTAAATAGGGCTCCGTTAAAATCTGTTGAGATGACCCCGTATGAATTATGGTTTGGGAAGAAACCTAAGCTGTCGTTTCGAAAAGTTTGGGGATGCGATGCTTATGTCAAGAAACTTCAACCTGAAAAGATCGAACCCAAGTCAGAAAAATGCGTCTTCATAGGATACCCTAAAGAAACTATTGGGTATACCTTCTACCTCAGATCCGAAGGCAAGATCTTTGTTGCCAAGAATGGATCCTTTCTAGAGAAGGAGTTTCTCTCGAAAGAAGTAAGTGGGAGGAAAGTAGAACTTGATGAAGTATTACCTCTTGAACCGGAAAGTGGCGCAACTCAGGAAAATGTTCCTCTGGTGCCTGCACCAATTAGAGAGGAAGTTAATGATGATGATCAAGATACTTATGATCAAGCTCCTACTGAAATTCGAAGGTCCACAAGGACACGTTCCGCACTAGAATGGTACGGCAACCCTGTCTTGGAAATCATGTTGTTAGACAACGGTGAACCTTCGAACTATGAAGAAGCGATGGCGGGCCCGGATTCCGACAAATGGCTGGAAGCCATGAAATCCGAGATAGGATCCATGTATGAAAACGAAGTATGGACTTTGACTAACTTCCCCGTTGAGCGGCGAGCCATAGAAAATAAATGGATCTTTAAGAAGAAGACAGACGCGGATGGTAATGTGATCATCTATAAAGCTCGGCTTGTCGCTAAGGGTTATCGACAAGTTCAAGGGGTTGACTACGATGATACTTTCTCACCGGTAGCGAAGTTGAAGTCCGTCCGAATCATGTTAGCAATTGCCGCATTCTATGATTATGAGATATGGCAAATGGACGTCAAAACGGCATTCCTTAATGGTTTCCTTAAGGAAGAATTGTATATGATGCAGCCGGAAGGTTTTGTCGATCCTAAGAATGCTG
Organism: Triticum urartu; assembly: GCF_056163025.1. Lineage (NCBI taxonomy): Eukaryota > Viridiplantae > Streptophyta > Magnoliopsida > Poales > Poaceae > Triticum > Triticum urartu. Next base: position 375,942,762 of record NC_141874.1, read on the forward strand.
ACAAGGTGTGCAAGCTCCAACGCTCGATTTATGGCCTGGTGCAAGCATCTCGGAGTTGGAACATTCGCTTTGATGAGATGATCAAAGCGTTTGGGTTTATGCAGACTTATGGAGAAGCCTGCGTTTACAAGAAAGTGAGTGGGAGCTCTGTAGCATTTCTCATATTATATGTAGATGACATACTTTTGATGGGAAATGATATAGAGCTTTTGGACAGCATTAAGGCCTACTTGAATAAGAGTTCTTCAATGAAGGACCTTGGAGAAGCTGCTTATATATTAGGCATCAAGATCTATAGAGATAGATCAAGATGCCTCATAGGTATTTCACAAAGCACATACCTTGATAAGATATTGAAGAAGTTCAATATGGATCAGTCTAAGAAGGGGTTCTTGCCTGTGTTGCAAGGTGTGAAATTGAGCTCAGCTCAATGTCCGACCACGGAAGAAGATATAGAAGAGATGAGTGTCATCCCCTATGCCTCAGCCATAGGTTCTATTATGTATGCCATGCTGTGTACCAGACCTGATGTAAACCTTGCCGTAAGTTTGGTAGGTAGGTACCAAAGTAATCCCGGCAAGGAACACTGGACATCGGTCAAGAATATCCTGAAGTACCTGAAAAGGACTAAGGAAATGTTTCTTATTTATGGAGGTGACGAAGAGCTCGTCGTAAAGGGTTACGTCGACGCTAGCTTCGACACAGATCTGGATGACTCTAAGTCACAAACCGGATACATGTATATTTTGAATGGTGGGGCAGTAAGCTGGTGCAGTTGCAAGCAGAGCGCCGTGGCGGGATCTACATGTGAAGCGGAGTACATGGCAGCCTCGGAGGCAGCGCATGAAGCGATTTGGGTGAAGGAGTTCATCACCGACCTAGGAGTCATACCCAATGCGTCGGGGCCGATCAAACTCTTCTGTGACAACACTGGAGCTATTTGGCTTACAATCGCCACTTCACACAATACATAAATAATTCATACAACATCCAAAGTACAATCAAGGTCTGACTATGGAACCAAAATAAAAGGAAGACAACCCCAAAAGCTATTGGAAATATGCCCTAGAGGCAATAATAAAAGGATTATTATTATATTTCCTTGTTCATGATAATTGTCTTTTATTCATGCTATAATTGTGTTATCCGGAAATCGTAATACATGTGTGAATACATAGACACCAACATGTCCCTAGTAAGCCTCTAGTTGACTAGCTCGTTGATCAACAGATAGTCATGGTTTCCTGACTATGGACATTGGATGTCATTGATAACGAGATCACATCATTAGGAGAATGATGTGATGGACAAGACCCAATCCTAAACATAGCACAAGATCATATAGTTCGTTTGCTAGAGTTTTTCCAATGTCAAGTATCTTTTCCTTAGACCATGAGATTGTGTAACTCCCGGATATCATAGGAGTGCTTTGGGTGTACCAAACGTCACAACGTAACTGGGTGACTATAAAGGTATACTATGGGTATCTCCAAAAGTGTCTGTTGGGTTGACACGGATCAAGACTGGGATTTGTCACTCCGTATGACGGAGAGGTATCTCTGGGCCCACTCGGTAATGCATCATCATAATGAGCTCAAAGTGACCAAGTGTATGGTCACGGGATCATGCATTACGGTATGAGTAAAGTGACTTGCCGGTAACGAGATTGAACAAGGTATTGGGATACCGACGATCGAATCTCGGGCAAGTAACGTACCGATTGACAAAGGGAATTGTATACGGGGTTGCTTGAATCCTCGACATCGTGGTTCATCCGATGAGATCATCGAGGAGCATGTGGGAGCCAACATGGGTATTCAGATCCCGCTGTTGGTTATTGATCGGAGAGTCGTCTCGGTCATGTCTACATGTCTCCCGAACCCGTAGGGTCTACACACTTAAGGTTCGGTGACGCTAGGGTTGTAGAGATATGAATATGCAGTAACCCAAAAGTTGTTCGGAGTCCCGTATGAGATCCCAGACGTCACGAGGAGTTCCGGAATGGTCCGGAGGTGAAGAATTATATATAGGAAGTGCAGTTTCGGCCATCGGGAGAGTTTCGGGGTTCATCGGTATTGTACCGGGACCACCGGAAGGGTCCCGGGGGTCCACCGGGTGGGGCCACCCATCCCGGAGGGCCCCATGGGCTAAGTGGGGAGGGGAACCAGCCCATAGTGGGCTGGTGCGCCCCCCTTGGCCCACCCCATGCGCCTAGGGTTGGGAACCCTAGGGTGGGGGGGCGCCCCACCTGGCTTGGGGGGCACTTCACCCCTTGGCCGCCCCCCCCCTAGGAGATCCCATCTCCTAGGGCCGGCGCACCCCCTAGGGGGCCTATATAAGGGGGGGAGGGAGGGGCAGCCGCACCCTTGAGTCTTGGCGCCTCCCTCTCCTCTGCTACACCTCTCCCTCTTGCAGTAGAACGGCGAAGCCCTGCTGCGGTGACCCCTGCATCCACCACCACGCCATCGTGCTGCTGGATCTTCATCAACCTCTCCTTCCCCCTTGCTGGATCAAGAAGGAGGAGACGTCACGCTGACCGTACGTGTGTTGAACGCAGAGGTGCCGTCCGTTCGGCGCTAGGATCTTCGGTGATTTGGATCACGTCGAGTACGACTTCCTCATCCCCGTTCTTTGAACGCTTCCGCGCATGATCTACAAAGGTATGTAGATGCAATCCGACCACTCATTGCTAGATGAACTCATAGATGGATCTTGGTGAAATCGTAGGAAAATTTTTGTTTTCTGCAACGTTCCCCAACAAAAGCTAGATCCCCGATCGTCCCAACTGGGCTCCACTACTGATCAATAGGACACGAAACAAAACAACGATCAGGATCTTCATCGAGCTCCCACTTGAGCTCGGTTGCGTCACCTGCACTGATATCATCAGCACCTGCAACTATTTGGAAGTATATGTGAGTCACGAGGACTCAGCAATCTCACACCCGCGAGATCAAGACTATTTAAGCTTATGGGTAGGGTAAGGTAGTGAGGTGGAGCTGCAGCAAGCACTAAGCAAATATGGTGGCTAACATACACAAATAAGAGCGAGAAGAGAAGCAACGCAATGGTCAGAAGCTAGAAGTGATCAAGAAGTGATCCAGAAACTACTTACGCTCAAGCATAACACAAGAACGTGTTCACTTCCCGGACTCCGCCGGAAAGAGACCATCATGGCTACACACGCGAATGATGCATTTTAATTAAGTTAAGTGTCAAGTTCTCTACAACCGGACATTAACAAATTCCCATCCGCCACATAACCACGAGCACGGCTCTCGAAAGTTTATACCGTGCAGGGGTGTCCGAACTTAGCCCATCACAAGCTCTCCCGGTCAAGGAAGGATATTCCTTCTCCCTGAAAGACCCGATCAGTCTCGGAATCCCGGTTACAAGACATTTCGATAATGGTAAAACAAGACCAGCAAAGCTGCCCGATGTGTTGACAAATCCTGATAGGATTGGCGCATATCTCATTCTCAGGGCAACACCGGATGAGACTAGCTACGAGTAAAACCAACCCTCAAGTTTCCCTGAGGTGGCCCCGCAGGCAGCTCGGTTCGGACCAACACTTAGAGAAGCACTGGCCCGGGGGGGGGGGGGTTAAAATAAAGATGACCCTCGGTTTGGCCGACCCAAGGGAAGGGTAATAGGTTGTTAGGAAAATGTAAAACCAAGGTTGGGCCTTGCTGGAGGATTTTTATTCAAAGCGAACTGTCAAAGGGGTTCCCATAACACCCAACCGCGTAAGGAACGCAAAATCAAGGAACATAACACCGGTATGACGGAAACTAGGGAGGCAAGAGTGGAATAAAACACCAGGCATAAGGCCGAGCCTTCCACCCTTTACCAAGTATATAGATGCATTAATTAAATAAGATATATTGTGATATCCCAACATATCCATGTTCCAACATGGAACAAACTTCAGCTTCACCTGCAACTAGCAACGCTATAAGAGCGACTGAGCAAAAGCGGTAACTTAGCCAAACAACGGTTTGCTAGGAAGGAGGGTTAGAGGCTTGACATGGCAATATGGGAGGCATGATATGACAAGTGGTAGGTAGCGCGACATAGCGATAGAACGAACAACTAGCAAGCAAAGATAGAAGTGATTTCAAGGGTATGGCCATCTTGCCTGAGATCCTGCAAGGAAGAAGAACGAGTCCATGAAGAAGACAAACAGACGAGGTCGAACAAATCATCACAAACGCGACGTTATCGGAACTAACCCGAAGAAGCAACACCAGAAAGAAGCAAACAACATAGTAAAAAACCATCACATAAGCATGGCATGATGCACAACCAAGTATGATGCATGTCCGGTTTAAAGAGGCATGGCATGGCAAGGTGCACAAACAATACTACAAATTAAGTGGAGCTCAATATGCAACGAGTTGCATATTGACGAAACACCACATGACTTATTTAGTTCTCTCTCGTTTAGGTACCCATCAATATTAAATGTTCTTAGACATGGCAAGGGGTGAAGCAAAAGAAAACTACCTATCTAGGCAAGTTTAAATGAGGCCGGAACAACAAGCAACAAGTCCGAAAAAAAATCCTCATGAGCATATATTAGATTTGGTACTGTTCTGTCCTAAACACAATTTTAGAGTTGTTAAACATGCAAAGTACTGCCACCATGTTAAACTAGGAATTTTTCTACCCCATTTACATATAAAGTTTATTAAATTTGGAGCTACGATTAACTAGTTATGAAATAAACCATTTCAACATGGCATTAGAGCAAAATTTAACAAACAACATTTTAAACATGCATGAAAGTGGCATATTATGAAACTAGATGAAATTCTAGTCATTTTTCATATTTAAAGTTTTTACATATGATGCATAGTTTGAGAGATATGAAATGCATGATCTAGAGGGACTTTTCTCCAAATCTGCAAATCCCAGGATAATTAGACAAATTTGTAGGACTGGAAAAAACAGGAACTAGGCCGCATCTCGGGCGGATTGGGCTTAGGACTGTGGGTGGTTAACCATGGGCCAAGCCCATATCGATGGAGAGGCCAAGGCAGGCCGGCCTGGCGGGCGAGCGGGTGAAGAGGCCTGCTTGGAGATCGCGGTCGATGCAGCGGGACACGGTCAACGGACGCGGGCGAACGCTTGTCCTAGACGAAGTAGAGGAAGCAGTTTGGCGGCGCCGGGCTTAAGGAGGCCGAGGTCAATGAGCGAAGGGAGCTAGGCCTGCGCGGCAGCGTCTGGGTCGATGACTCGACCAGATCGAGCAAGGACCAGTCAACAGCGAAGAGGGACTTGGCGCTGGGGTCGTCCAACGCGGGAAGCAGAGGGTGAGCAGGAGAGTTGGTACTGGTCAACGTCGTCCCCGCACGCAGAAGTAGGGGAGACCGGTGTTGGGGGCTTGGGGAGGTCGATTCGGGCCGTATCCGGTCGCCTCCGAGGCTTGGGCGCACCGGAGCTTCGAGCTGGAGGTGGCGGACGACACCCATGGCCATGGCGGCTCCCTGTTGCAGCGGAAGCAGAAGGTAGCGGCAGGGAACACGACGACTTGGCTCGAAACTTGCCGGATCTGAGCAGGAAGGAGGTGCAGGCATCGGGGATGGGTGGATCCGGTGCGAGGGAGGACTTGGCGAGGCTCGACGGCACAGAACGGTGGCCATGGCGCCATGCCAGCCGGGGCGAGCTCCTCTTGCTCCTGTACCAGGCGAGAGAGAGAGAGAGAGAGAGAGAGAGAAATTGAGAGCTCGAGAGAGACAGAAGGAGGAGAACGAAGGGAGAGCGAGAGAGGGTTGCGAGGGAGGAGGTCGGCTTGGATCAGTGGCGGCTCACGGGGAGGCCATCTTGGCGTTGCTGCTCCTCACCGGCGGGGACTGCTGGCTCGATCCGCTCAGGGATCAAAGCAGGAGGAGGGGGCTCGTGCGGGAACTGCTCGAGGGCGCTGCATCGTTGGATCAAAATCCAACGGAGCAGATGAGACGTGGCTGACTAGTTGGACTGGATCGGGAGGAGGTTGCGGGATTGGTCTGGTGAACAAAACGAGGTGGGTGGCGGTGACTGATCCGAGGAAGGAGGAGGCTGTAGGTGGCGCCTAGGAGGGACAAATGACCTAGTTGTTAGGGTTTGGTCCGATTTATGTAACAAGTGGGTTTTGGATAGGGGCATTGGTCCCTCCGATCTATATTGAATGATCCTGTATAAATAGGCTAGGTAGACCAAAAAGAAAAACGGAGATGTTTTATAGATGTTTGGGGATGATTCAGATCCATCGGTAACGAGAAGCCGGGTCGGGTTCGGGTAAGTTTCGGACACGCGCGAGGTTTCAATGCACTGTGCAAAGAGGGGTTAGGCGAGCGATGTCAAGTGTGTGGTTGTACTGAGAAGAGAGAGGAGGAATGCAACCCGGCAACCATTTCCGGAGGCCGGAAACGTCCGACGGTAGACCGGCTATAATGCCGCTATAGTTATCCGTTGGGGCGTCAAACGGACTCCGAATGCGATGAAACTTGGCAGGCGACGTACTGACAACATAACAACACCGCATGCCAACTTTCAACCCATTCCGAGAACATTTTTCGGCCACTTATAAACAATATTTCGGAGGTGCCGCAGGCGTTTGCGAGTGTGTCTGGGGCCAGAATGGAAAAAGGAGAGAACTGGGGGAAACCGGACGGATGCAAGTTTTGAAAACATGATGATGCAATGCACATGACATGGCAAGATGCAACACGCAAGCGAAAGATATGGCAACGACGGCTCATAACTAGAAGACAACAGGCGCACCGGTCTCGGGGCGTTACGACACTCCACCACTACAAGAGGATCTCGTCCCGAGATCTAGGGTGGCATCGGAGGGAAACGGAAGATGAAGAGTAGAGGTAAAACTAAGTTGCTTCTTTGACAAACGAGTGAAACCAAAGAACCTTGAGAGGTTGAACACTTGAAAGAAGAATACAATGGAGATGATCGAAGTTGAAAACACTCCGTTAGAAAAGAGGAACAAGGAACATTGCGAAAAACTTGTGGGTTGAAAGACATGAATGAAGAGCTCCAGCGTCAAGAAAGGACATGTAACCACTCCAGTTGAAATGGAATAAGCAAGGAAAGAACATGATATCTACAAAATGAGATGCTGGGTCGAACAGGGCAACATCACAATGCCTCCGGAACAAACGTAAGAATGGAATCAAAAGAATGGAGAAGAAAACAACATGTTCTACCTCAAATGAATTTGAGAGAGCGCATCCTTAGAATAAGGATTGAACGGAGTTGTTGGAAGGTCAATACGAAAGGATATGATCCTCGTGGGCTTATGGAGACATCTCAAAACTTGAGGTGAAATTCTGCCACTAACGACAAACAATTGATTGCTTGAGAGCAACAAAGAGGTGAAAACTTCTTCACTGAGATGACAAGGAGAAAATTGGATCATTTAGAAGCACCACAATAGCAACATTCCTTAGGGAAGGCTTTAGATGAAATCCATACCAAGATAACTCCAACAAAGAAATTGATGGATTGAAAAGAGCTCATGCTCGAAGAAATTGATGGGTTTAACTATCTCATTCTTGACAACTGTTGAATCATGATACATGAAGGGAAATTATCAACAATGACATAACACCACCTCAAAAGATGAGATATGAAAGAATTGCACTTCGGAATGCAAGATGAAAAATGCTTGAACTCCTCAAAACAAGACATGTGTTGAACACCATGTTTATTTTGAGTATAGCTTGGCAGATCAAAACTTCGAGAGATATCTTGAAGAATGATTGAAGATTGAAAAGAATCCTTGATGAGCCACCATGTTGATCCTCCATGAAGAACTCCGGTAATAAAAGAATGATCAAAAAGAAGTGAAGGATGAAAAGAATAAGATTGAAGCCTTGCAATGATTTAGATGGATCTTCGTGATGACATAACTGAGAAAACTTCAAACTCCGGAAAAAAAGATAAACGATCTCGAACCGAGAATGTGACATGATGAACAACTCTAGAAAGAATAAGCTAGAACACTTGGATGAAAAATAATAATAATTACGTTATCCGTATCCTTCACCAATTAAATTGATGACAAGCAGTGGATTTGGCATGCTACTTATTCTCCTAGAACGGATTCAGATAGATATGGCACAAACTTGGGAAAATCTTCAATGAACCGCCGGTAGGATTGGAAAGAACGAATGAATCTATATGATAATGAAGGAAGAGAACTCTTGAACGAACCACCGTAAGAATTGAAAATGAATGAAGAAAAGATAAAGAAACACCGGGACGAATTAGAAAATGAACGAAGATACTTGAGAGAATTTAGATACAAGTGAACGAAGAGATCCCGAGCTGATTAGATAATACTGGAATGATGCACCGATATGATTTGGGGAACGAGAGCTGAAAGCTTGAATGAATAATTCTGAGATGATGGGCTACGGAGAATCAATCTGAAAAGACTCTTGAATTGCTCCGGATGGGTGAAAAGAATTCTCACAATCAAAAACAAATATGAGAGGATGGCATGAAGTTGGAACCGCGACTCTTCAAGAGAACGGACAAGATTTGGATGAAAAACTCTTCTTTGGTCTTCACAAACCCGGGAATGACGACGAGAAACACCACCATGAATTGTTGAGGCACTCCGGAATGAAGAGATAGAAAGGTTGAACCAACGATGAAAAGAATTTGAAAGATCTTGGAGAAAAACATATGACTAATGAAAATTCATTCTTCCGTCAAACTTTAGAAGTTTTGAGAATAACTCTGGAAAGAATTAGAAGAGTCAGGTAAGATCCTAGAAAAATACCTGTGGGTTAGGGCCCACTCAAAAGAAACACCGTTGAACGATTGCTTAGGAAGAGATAATGCACCGGTTGATTTGAACGTCTTGAACGAGGTAACAACCTCGAAATAGCTTGGAAGGACTAAGAATGGAAACTTGAATCTTCTGGGATATCTTCAACACTCCAGATAACATGAATAGCAAGAGGTGGACGATTAAGAGGTGCATCAGCATGAGAAAACATTTGAAACGAGGAAAGGATATGATCGACAAAGCTTGACTTGAATCTACCGGAGAAGAAAAGAGAACGAAGAATGATAACTTGAAGCTTCATTAGTATCTTCCTGAGAATCACCGGATAAGAACATTGACGGAAAAGAATGGAGAGACTTCCCATCAATAAAAGAATACTCGATTAAGAAATCTGAGTCCTAGAAGAAAAAGGGTGGGAGGGTGGGAAAACAAAGGCAACTTGGGACGGATGAAACAAATACCGTTGGAAAAACTGAGAAGTTATCTTGCGAATAAGGAAAAATGATAGGATCATCTTGAAGAGAATCGCACCGGTTGAAAAGAATTGGCATGACAATCTCGATGATCACGAAGGATTAGCATCCACATAGAAATTTGAGAACACCGCTTAGGAAAGGTCTGAATTCAACACTTGACATTGAAGCAACTCGAATACCACAAACCAAAACAAAAACAAAGGATTGGCTTGCAGAATAAGCCAAAACAAACACATGATAGATCCCATATCGTATCATGTGTCTGTTGGAAGGCTATCCTACGTGATACTTGAATTCCCACTTATAAACTCCCGAAATTTTATGGTTATGCAATCAGGTGTTGGGGATATAGGGGAAGCATAATATCTCACCCAAACTAACAATTCCTACATCTAGCTGTATACATCCTTCAACACATAACCAAGAAACCTTTGGAAATCATGTACCTCAACCTTCGAAAAGCATCCGTTATACGAGTTATGGCAATACTCTTGAACTCCCGCCCCAGTACTGGGTGGCGTCGAGATTATCTCACCAACAACTGCATAAAAGAGATTTTCGATGTCGGCGAAACTCAGGTATTCCAGAACTGCAATGATAAAATTGTGAAGACAACACCTCGGAGCTCAACTCCCCGGGACACTGCCACAACCCCTAAATGTCAGGAGGCACCAAGAATAATGTTCTCGTCACAATACTATCGAAACGATTCCAAGATACTCACGTGATCCAATTTTTTTTCGTGAAATTTGAGGAGAGGAGAGTCAAAACTTCTTCGTCAGGAGGCCTCACCAGAGCGACGAAGGGACCGAGCAGTAAAAAGAATCCTACTCTCTGATATATATAATCCTAAGACTCAAAATATTTTGCTCTAGACTCAACAACGTCAGTGATTCGATCAAGCAGGGGGCTCCTAAGTCGGGGATGGCTCTGATTACCAACTTATCACACCCACAATGCCGCTATATCTCCCACGTGTCGGGGCACGACTTAGAGGCATAGCCGCATGGTAGGTTTGTCGCAAGAGGGGTAATCTTCACACATCCCATGTACTGAATAAGAAAGGGATAAAGAGTTGGCTTACAATCGCCACTTCACACAATATATAAATAATTCATACATCATCCAAAGTACAATGAAGGTCCGACTATGGAACCAAAATAAAAGGAAGACAACCCCAAAAGCTAGATCCCCAATCATCCCAACTGGGCTCCCCTACTGATCAACAGGAAACGAAACAAAACAACGATCAAGATCTTCATCGAGCTCCCACTTGAGCTCGGTTGCGTCACCTGCACTCGTATCATCGCCACCTGCAACTGTTTGGAAGTATCTGTGAGTCACGAGGACTCAGCAATCTCACACCTGCAAGATCAAGACTATTCAAGCTTATGGGTAGGGTAAGGTAGTGAGGTGGAGCTGCAGCAAGCACTAAGCAAATATGGTGGCTAACATACGCAAATAAGAGCGAGAAGAGAAGCAACGCAACGGTCGAGAAGCTAGAAGTGATCAAGAAGTGATCCTGAAACTACTTACGCTCAAGCCTAACACAAGACCGTGTTCACTTACCGGACTCTGCCGGAAAGATACCATCACGGCTACACACGCGGTTGATCCATTTTAGTTAAGTTAAGTGTCAAGTTCTCTACAACCGGACATTAACAAATTCCCATCTGCCACATAACCGTAGGCACGGCTCTCGAAAGTTTATACCCTGCAGGGGTGTCCCAACTTAGCCCATCATAAGCTCTCACGGTCAACGAAGGATATTCCTTCTCCCGGAAAGACCCGACCAGTCTCGGAATCCCGGTTACAAGACATTTCGACAATGGTAAAAAAGGACCAGCAAAGTCGCCCGATGTGTTGACAAATCCCAATAGGATTGGCGCATATCTCATTCTCAGGGAAACACCGGATGAGACTAGCTACGAGTAAAACCAACCCTCAAGTTTCCCTGAGGTGGCCCCGCAGGCAGCTCGGTTCGGACCAACACTTAGAGAAGCACTGGCCCGGGGGGGGGGGGTTAAAATAAAGATGACCCTCGGTTTGGCCGACCCAAGGGAAGGTTAATAGGTTGTTAGGCAAATGTAAAACCAAGGTTGGGCCTTGCTGGAGGAGTTTTATTCAAAGCGAACTGTCAAGGGGTTCCCATAACACCCAACCGCGTAAGGAACGCAAAATCAAGGAACATAACACCGGTATGACGGAAACTAGGGAGGCAAGAGTGGAACAAAACACCAGGCATAAGGCCGAGCCTTCCACCCTTTACCAAGTATATAGATGCATTAATTAAATAATATATATTGTGATATCCCAACATATCCATGTTCCAACATGGAACAAACTTCAGCTTCACCTGCAACTAACAACGCTATAAGAGGGGCTGAGCAAAAGCGGCAACTTAGCCAAACAACGGTTTGCTAGGAAGGAGGGTTAGAGGCTTGACATGGCAATATGGGAGGCATGATATGACAAGTGGTAGGTAGCGCGGCATAGCGATAGAATGAACAACTAGCAAGCAAAGATAGAAGTGATTTCAATGGTATGGTCATCTTGCCTGAGATCCCACAAGGAAGAAGAACGAGTCCATGAAGAAGACAATCGGACGAAGTCGAACGAATCCTCACAAACGCGACGTTATCGGAACTAACCCGAAGAAGCAACACCGGAAAGAAGAAAACAACATAGTAAACAACCATCACATAAGCATGGCATGATGCACAACCAAGTATGATGCATGTACGGTTTAAAGAGGCATGACATGGCAAGGTGCACAAACAATACTACAAATTAAGTGGAGCTCAATATGCAAAGAGTTGCATATTGACGAAACACCACATGACTTATTTAGTTCTCTATCGTTTAGGTACCCATCAATATTAAATGTTCTTAGACATGGCAAGGGGTGAAGCAAAAGAAAACTACCTATCTAGGCAAGTTTAAATGAGGCCGGAACAACAAGCAACAAGTCCGGAAAAATCCTCATGAGCATATATTAGATTTGGTACTATTCTGTCCTAAACACAATTTTAGAGTTGTTAAGCATGCAAAGTAGTGCCACCATGTTAAACTAGGCATTTTTCTACCCCATTTACATATAAAGTTTATTAAATTTGGAGCTACGGTTAACTAGTTATGAAATAAACCATTTCAACATGGCATTAGAGAAAAATTCAACAAACAACATTTTAAACATGCATGAAAGTGGCATATTATGAAACTAGATGAAATTCTAGTCATTTTTCATATTTAAAGTTTTTACATATGATGCATAGTTTGAGAGATATGAAATGCATGATCTAGAGGGACTTTTCTGCAAATCTGCAAATCCCTGGATAATTAGACAAATTCGCAGGACTGGTAAGAAACAGGAACTGGGCCACATCTTGGGTGGACTAGGCTCAGGACTGTGGGTGTCTAACCATGGGCCAAGCCCAGATCGATGGAGAGGCCAAGGCAGGCCGGCCTGGCGGGCGAGCAGGTGAAGAGGCCTGCTTGGGGATCGCGGTCGATGCAGCGGGACGCGGTCAACGCACGCGGGCGAGCACTCGTCCTGGACTAAGCAGAGGAAGCAGTTTGGCGGCGCCGGGCTTGAGGAGGCCGAGGTCAACAAGCGAAGGGAGCTAGGCCTGCGTGGCTGCGTCCGGGTCGATGACTCGACCAGATCGAGCGAGGACCAGTCAACAACGAAGAGGGACTTGGCGCAGGGGTCGTCCAACGCGGGAAGCAGAGGGTGAGCAGGAGAGTTGGCACTGGTCAACATCGTCCCCGCACACAGAAGCAGGGGAGACCGGTGTTGGGGGCTTGCGGAGGTCGATTCGGGCCGGATCCGGTCGCCTTCGAGGCTTGGGCGCACCGGAGCTTTGAGCTGGAGGCGGCGGACGACACCCATGGCCTTGGCGGCTCCCTGTTGTAGCGGAAGCAGATGGCAGCGGCAGGGAACATGACGACTTGGATCGGAACTTGCCGGATCCGAGCAGGAAGGAGGTGGAGGCATCGGGGATGGGTGGATCCGGTGCGAGGGAGGACTTGGCGAGGCTCGACGGCATGGAACGGTGGCCATGGCGCCATTCCAGCCGGGGCGAGCTCCTCTTGCTCCTGTACCTGGCGGGAGAGAGAGAGCTAGAGAGACAGAAGGAGGAGAACGAAGGGAGAGAGCGAGAGAGTCGCGAGGGAGGAGGTCGGCCTGGATCAGTGGCGGCTCATGGGGAGTTCATCTTGGCGCTGCTGCTCCTCGCTGGCGGTGACTGCTGGCTCGATCCGCTTGGGGATCGAAGCAGGAGGAGGGGGCTCATGCAGGAACTGCTCGGGGGCGCTGCATCATTGGATCAAAATCCAACGGAGCAGATGAGACGTGGCTGACTGGTTGGACTGGATCTGGAGGAGGCTGCGGGATTGGTCTGGTGAAGAAAACGAGGTGGGTGGCGGTGGCTGATCCGAGGAACGAGGAGGCTGTAGGTGGTGCCTCGAGGGGACAAATGACCTAGTTTTTAGGGTTTGGTCCGATTTATATAACAAGTGGGTTTTGGATAGGGGCATTTGGTCCCTCCGATCTATATCAGACGGTCCTGGATAAATAGGCTAGGTAGACCAAAAAGAAAAACGGAGATGTTTTATAGATGTTTGGGGATGATTCGGATCCATCAGTAACGACAACCCGGGTCGGGTTCGGGTAAGTTTCGAACACGCGTGAGGGGTCGATGCACTGTGCAAAGAGGGGTTAGGAGAACAAGGTCAAGTGTGTGGTTGGACTGAGAAGAGAGAGGAGGAATGCAACCCGGCAACCATTTCCGGAGACCGGAAACGTCTGACGGTAGACCAGCTATAATGCCGCTATAGTTATCCGTTGGGGCATCAAACTGACTCCGAATGCGATGAAACTTGGCAGGCGACGTACTGACAACATAACAACACCGCATGCCTACTTTCAACCCATTCCGAGAACATTTTTCGGCCACTTATAAAATAATATTTCGGAGGTGCCGCGGGCGCGTGCGAGTGTGTCTGGGGTCAGAACGGAAAAAGGAGAGAACTGGGGGAAACCGACGGATGCAAGTTTTGAAAACATGATGATGCAATGCACATGACATGGCAAGATGCAGCACGCAAGCGAAAGACATGGCAACGATGACGCATAATTGGAAGACACCTGGCGCATCGGTCTCGGGGCGTTACAATATTTGCGAGTTGGCGTGCGAGACCCCGCCAGTATGTACGTACGTGGCCGTATTTACTTTCTTCCACCCTGGCTGTACGTATGTGTACATGCTACATCCGCACCTCTACTATGACATGTGCCCTTCCTTACTCGGCCACGGTTCATCGCTGCAGCCTGCAGACAGACCGATCGACCAGTATGTACGTACACGTTCGCGACCAGAATGACAACGCTACGTACGCTTCGACCAGGTGGGCCCCGACTATCAGGGAGGAAAAGGAGACACTTCCTTGCATGCGAAGATGTAGCTGGTGGGTCCCAGCAGTCAGGGGGAAACATTTTTTCATGAAATACGGTGGCCCGTCCAATGGGTCCCTATTGTTAGGTGGAGGAATCATTATTTTGCGCGTAATAAGGAGACACTTCCTTGCTGCGGCCGTGGACCTAGCTGTCAGCCTCTCCATGTACAATACTCTTCCGATGAAAGTCGTTCCTTGACCACATTGACCACGTCGCGTCGAGAGCACCAAGGCGGTGGACGACGACAAGGCCTAGGAAGGAGACGACGCGGAGCCGGGGAAGACGCAGTAGTGGATGCCAACGTAGAGAGGAGTACGAGGGTTCACTGCTTCGACTGTGGTGTGAGGCTGCCATCGCCGCAGAATAACAGGGGGTGTGGGTGAGTAGAGGGATGGCCTGGCCAGCGGTGGGAGTAGTAGGGGGCGGTGAGGCCTCCGCGGCAGCACAGCCGGCCACGGGAGGCAGGAGCTGGTGGCACGACTAACGCTGGTTTGGGCGGCTGGGGCAAGAAGACCAGAGTTGAAGAAGCACTACGGTCGTTGGATGGACATTGTACGATCACTGGAGCTAGAATCGTTCATATTGACTAAGTTGACAAAGCCCTCCGTCCTCGTCAACTTAGTAGGCCCACAAGTCAGCCTCCCACTTGGTGGGTCCCAGCTAGCAAGGGGAGTATTCATTTTTTTGTGTGTTGACCACGCCACGCCGAGCTCATCCAAGGTGGTGGACGAGGGCGAGGCTCCGGACAACAATGAGCCAGAGATGGGAAGACGCGGGAGTGGAGTCGCAGGCAGAGAGGTGTACGAGGGTTAACTAATTCTGGTGCAGCATGGTTCGATAGTCGGTGGAGAAGAACATGAGGTGTGGAGGGGTGGAGGGATGGCTTGGCCGACGGTGGGGTAGCGTGTAACACCCCGGATGTAACTTACCCAATTTGTACTCCAACTCTTGTTGTTTCCGGCTTTAAGTTATTTTATTTTCTCGGGTTCGGGTTTTGTCTCCATGTGTTGCTGTCGTTGTCATGCATCTCATATCATGTCATCATGTGCATTGCATTTGCATACGTGTTCATCTCTTGCATTCGAGCATTTTCCCCGTTGTCCGTTTTGCATTCCGGCGCTTCGTTCTCCTCCGATGGTCATTTCTACCTTTCTTTCGTGTGTGGGGATTAAACATTTCCGGATTGGACCGAGACTTGCCAAGCGGCCTTGGTTTACTACCGGTAGACCGCCTGTCAAGTTTCGTACCATTTGGGCTTCGTTTGATGCTCCAACGGTTAACCGAGGGACCGAAAAGGCCTCGTGTGTGTTGCAGCCCAACACCCCTCCAAGTTGGCCCAAAACCCACCAAAAACCTCTCCATCATCTAGAGCGTTCGATCACGATCGCGTGGCCGAAAACCACACCTCATTTGGACTCTCCTAGCTCCCTTTATGTCTATATAAAGACCCCCTATTCCAAATCTCGGATCCCCTCCCCGAAACCCTAGAAAAATCCACCTCGCGTCGGCCGGACACGTCCGTCCCCGGCCGGACAGCGTCCGCCGCCGCCTCCGGCCAACCGGGGCGCGCCACGTCACCTGGGGGAGAGCCCCACTTCGCCGCCTCACCCCGCGTGGCCCGCCCGGCCCACGTTGGGCCCCCGCGGCCCAGCCGCCAGGCGCCGCCCCGCGCCTCTTCATCCTCGCGGCCGAGCCGCCTCGCCGGCCGGCGCCGCCACGCCGCCGCGGCCCGCTTCGCCAGCCACCGCCTCCTCAAGTCCACGCCGCCGCGACGCCGCACCTCGCCGCCGCGGCCATCGCCGGCGCCGCGCCGCCCGAACCTCGCCGCGCCTCCCTGACGACCTCTCCGGTCTCCCTCGTTGTCCGGCATACTCCGGCCTCTTCTCCGGCGACGTTTCGGCGACCTCGGCTTCTGCGCGTGAACAGTGATCCCGGCCGGATCTAGATCTGAGTTGGGACGGTTGACTTTTTATCCCCGAAACCCTAATATTTTTGCTATGTTCATCGTGCTATAACTCCTCATCCGTAGCTCCGTTTTGGGCATATAGCATATCAAATTGTTCGTCTCAGAGAGTACATCATTTTATTCCATTCATTTTCATTTGAGTTCATCTTGATGCCTGAAATGCTGTTAGAAGAGTGCTACTTGAGATAATTGTCAGATCTGCTACTCCATTTAGATATTTGTCATTTTTGCCATGATTATTGTGTGCATGATATGTCCATGAGCTCTACATATGTTTTGTTAAGGGTTTTGCCATCTTTCCATAGGTGCAACCCATGTAATTTTGTGATGTGTGTGGTGACTAGAACAAGCTTGCAAAGTGAGGCACTTGGTAATGCTGATTTCAGGGACTTAGCATTTCCACTAAGTCCTTGACCTGTTTATCTCATATGGCCATATGTTCATGTTGTTTCCTAGTGATCCGTGCCTTGTTTGAGGATGATCAGTAAGGATGTTTTGTTAATCTTGTAGTGCTCTATCCATCCATGTCTTTGTTTGAAATTATGGAGCACCCTATCTTGAGTAAATCGAGCTCTACTTTTGCTACTTCGTGAATCTGGGTAGATTGTCTACTTGTTAGCGATTTTGCCGAGGATGTTGTAGTTGATCCGTGCATGCTATGCTATTGTTCTTGCCATGTCTAGCTTCAATTTTGTGTATTCTTGATGGGTGTATGCTTAGTTGGTCATGACTTTCTCCGTAGTGAGTGCATCGAGCTCGTGAACATGCCTACTTGATATCTGTTTTCAGCATGCTCCAGTTTTCACAAAGTCTGAGAACTGATTATGTTTTTGCCATGTTCACATGCTTGCAATTGTATTTTCTGATCCCTTTTGGCTCAAGGTCACTAAGGGACTTTTGTTAATCTCTTTGAGCAGCTCCATGCCATGCTTTACTTTGCCATGTTCAGGTCCTGTAGCATATAGTTTTGTTGCTCCGAAGAGTGCTACCTGATCTGAAATTCCAGACAAGTGTTAATTTCACTAAGTCTGAGATCTGTTTACCATATGCATTTTTGCCATGCTTGTTTGAACCTATTAATGGATGAATTGGCCGTAGCTCAGTGCTAGACTTTTGTTAAGCTTCTTGAATGCATTCCTGTGATGTATTTTGATGTCATGTTTGGGTGCTGTAGCTTGTTCATCTCATTGCATTTAGATGGCTACTTGCTGTAAATCGCAGAATGTGGTCATATTTGAATCGCTTGCCATTTCCAAACCGTAACTCCGATTCCGGTGTTCTTTATATCGTTTTCAAGCGATTTCATCTCATCTTTCCAGTGGCACACTTGGATTCCCAAGTTGAGGCCAGGTTCATGCATCCCTTGTCAAATCTTGCATATGCATCCCACATCGCATCCCGCATAGCATACCATCTTTGCATCATATTGATTGAGCTTTGCACGTGGTTGATTGTGTTCCGTTTGCTTGTTTGTCTTTTTTGGGTAGATCCGGGAGACGAGTTCGCTAACGAGGAGCCCGTTGAGTTTGCTTTCGAGGATCCAGTCAACTCTGACAACTTTGCAGGCAAGATGATCATACCCTCGAAATCACTACTATCTTTGCTTTGCTAGATGCTCGCTCTTTTGCTATGCCAATGCTACGATGCCTACCACTTTCTTTCAAGCCTCCCAAATTGCCATGTCAAACCTCTAACCCACCATGTCCGAGCAAACCATTGATTGGCTATGTTACCGCTTTGCTCAGCCCCTCTTATAGCGTTGCTAGTTGCAGGTGAAGATTGGAGACCGTTCCTTGTTGGAACATTATTTTCTTGTTGGGATATCATTATATTGCCATGTTATATTAATGCATCTATATATTTGGTAAAGGGTGGAAGGCTCGGCCTCTCGCCTAGTGTTTTGTTCCACTCTTGCCGCCCTAGTTTCCGTCATATCGGTGTTATGTTCCCAGATTTTG
Source organism: Triticum urartu (assembly GCF_056163025.1). Lineage (NCBI taxonomy): Eukaryota > Viridiplantae > Streptophyta > Magnoliopsida > Poales > Poaceae > Triticum > Triticum urartu. The sequence continues at coordinate 375,961,414 of NC_141874.1, forward strand.
CGTTCCTTACGCGGTTGGGTTATAATGGGAACCCCTTGATAGTTCACCTTGATTAAAGCTTTTCCAGCAATGCCCAACCTTGGTTTTACCATTTGCCACCTAGCCTCTTTTCCCTTGGGTTTCCGGAGCCCGAGGGTCATCTTATTTAAACCCCCCTGGGCCAGTGCTCCTCTGAGTGTTGGTCCAAACTAGAGTCCTGTGCAGCGCCCCCTCGGGGAAACTCGAGGTTTGGTTTTAGTTGTATGGAGCGCTCATCTGAGTGTGCCCTGAGAACGAGATATGTGCAGCTCCTATCGGGATTTGTCGGCACATTCGGGCGGTGTTGCTGGTCTTGTTTTAACCTGTCGAAGTGTCTTGAAGAACCGAGGTACCGAGTCTGATCGGAACGTCTCGGGAGGAGGTCTATTCCTTCGTTGACCGTGAGAGCTTGTCATGGGCTAAGTTGGGACTCCCCTGCAAGGATTTGAACTTTCGGAAGCCGTGCCCGCGGTTATGGGCAGATGGGAATTTGTTAATGTCCGGTTGTAGATAACTTGAACCTTAACTTAATTAAAATGAATCAACTGAGTGTGTTACCGTGAGGGCCTCTTCTCGGCGGAGTCCGGGAAGTGGACACGGTGTTGGAGTAATGCTTGCGCAGGTTGCTCTCTAGTTTCTCGCTCGCGCTTTGCCTCCTCTTCTCACTCTCTTTTGCAAACAGGATAGCCACCATATTTGCTAGTCGCTTGCTGCAGCTCCACATATTTACCTTGCCATACCTATAAGCTTAAATAGTCTTGATCGCGAGGGTGCGAGATTGCTGAGTCCCTGTGGCTCACAGATTACTATTACACCAGATGCAGGGCCTGATGATTCCGCTCTAGGTGACGCGCTCGAGCTCAAGTGGGAGTTCGACGAGGACACTCAACGATACTATGTTTCCTTTCCTGATGATCTGTAGTGGTGCCCAGTTGGGGGTGATCGGGACCGTGTCGCATGTTGGGTTGTCTTTTATTTTGGCGCCATAGTCGGGCCATGAGTGTTTGGATGATGTAATGTTATTTATGTACTTGATTGACGTGGCGAGTGTAAGCCAACTATGTTATCTCCCCTTTTATTATCTATATATTACATGGGATATTGTGAAGATTGCCTAACTTGCGACATATGCCTTCAATGCGATTATGTCTCTAAGTCGTGCCTCGACACGTGGGAGCTATAGTCGCATCAAGGGTGTTACATAGCGCTTCACAGCGAAGCGTGCTAAGCAGAGCTACTAGCAGCAGGAGTTGGGAGCAGGTGGTCCCGACGGCGTTGGACGAAGAAGACGAGAGATTGAAGATGGATGCCGGTCGTTGGATGTAAATCCAACGGCTAACGATGTTAGAATCATTTGTTGACTAAGTTGACAATGACTTGCGTTGGCTTCGACCTATTGGCCCACATTTCAGCCTCCAAAAATGTGGCACATATTCAACCCATTTTTTTCAGAATTTACAGTCCATTTGATCTCTTTTTTGGAGAATTGCAGTCCATTTGCTAGGCTGGGTGAACAAATAATGTAGCGTCCTTGTGACCCATTTTTTTAAAACTACAACCCATTTTCACTTTCTCGAAATACACGAATTTGCTGGGCTGGGTGAACAAATAATGTAGCATCCATGCGGCCCATTTATTTTTTCCTAAAAAATTACAGGCCATTTGCACTTTCTCGAAATACACGATTTTGCCGGGCTGGTTCTAATTATAATGTTGGGTTGGGCGCTGCAATGTTATCAAAAAATAAACAGGGGCTGAGCATTATATATATATATATTTAAATAATAAGTGATTTATTATTACATTGGTCCTTAAATCTTACCAAGCTTTTGTACACAATCACCAGGATTTTCGTTGCCTTAATGTAAAAAAATCTAGGATTTTATTGTTAAAATATTACTTTTATAAGTTAAATGGATGTGGGATATTGTTTTCTTATATATGCAAGTATCTATTAAATATATGATGACAATAATAATATATAATAACATATAAAATAATTTAAATATATATCATATAGTTAGAAGGGAAACATAAGTTGGACATGGCGTTCCTATTCTTATATAGAAAAATAGAAGAGACCTCTGTGTTTTCTTCAAAAAAATACATAAGTTGGGCTGTCAATGTTTCAAGAAAAATAAAACCTCGGATGAGAGGTCCATAGGCCAGTCGATACATGACGACCCTCAAGAAAATACAAACCGGCTTGTCATGGGTTGCGCATGTTAAAAAAGAAAGCCTAGAGGGGGCAGCCCACGACCTAGCTGATACTTGCTGGCCCACTGATAATAAATGATACATGCCAGCTCCCCGGCTTCGTTGTAAATTTATCTCCTTTAGTAAATATGTTGAAGCACCTAAAAAATGTAACTATGTTGACAAACCCGTAGGCCCCAACGCCATTATAGCATTAGGAGGAAGTATTTTTCAATGAGGCACTTGCTTGCGTATGGCCATAGACCTGGTGGGTCCCGACTGTCCACCTCTCCACATACAGTCCTCTCCAGATTCCTCTCGTTTGTTCAGCATGTTCACAACGGCAGACAGTGGCGCCGCGGTGAGCGCACAAAGGCGCAGGACGAGAATGAACCACCGGAGGCTGTGCCTTATTTCTACCGAAACTACTGAACTAGCCCGCTGGCCAAGTGACACTACCCGACCGCTGTTTCGCCCGGGATCAATTCCACCTGATGTAGGGAAAATATCTCCATTTTTTTGCCTCTGTTATTATTGCCATGTGGGTACCCATTGTCATCTACGCACACCACGTCCAACACTTTCCAAAACTTCGTCCCTCGTTTTCTCTGTTTTTTGCACACTCGACATTGTGTGGGCATTTTGAAAATAGCATATGTTTTTGACTGTGCCTCATATGAAGATGTGATATGCATGAATGTTGATCAGCATGATGTTAACTGGCTGGTAGTTCCATTTTCGACCATGAATAAAACTTCCAGCATGATGTTATCCCTGTTTGAAAAGGGCGTGTTAATATAAATGCTCTGCATCTGAAACTCGCAGTTTCTTATCTGAAACTGTAACTTGTAGTTTCTTATCTGAAACTAAAACTTGCAGTTTCTTCTCTGAGAATCACATTGTCTGCACTTTTATACTCCCATGAAACTACTTTTTTAAGTGCTAAAAATAGATCTCTAGAATTCATAAAATACTTCATATGCTCAATACTGCAAATATGAAATTCAGAAGACATTCATACCTGAAGGTACTCTCAAAATACACAACACAAAACACAATTCACAACCTGCAAATACTGACAACCCTTAGCTCCTCCTGAAAATTCACAACCTGCCCGACTATTGGGCTAGGGGGGGGGGGCAGTCCCCTCCTATTCCTCGGCGGCAGACAACCGCCCCGTGAGACGATGTGAACGGCGAGGGAGAGGATGGCGGGGAACCGTTGTCGGGCCAACTGCTTTTCTCCTCTTGCAGTTGGGCTCGGTCGACGAAGACTCCACTAGCTCGCTCTGGCACGGCACGCTCACCAACGGCACCCTGTAGATGCTCGATCCTTCAATCTCTGGTGGATGCTTCATTTGGGATCGATACTCCCACCACCGCTGCCTCCTCCATGGACTAGAGGAGCAACTCTATGTACTCCGGTGCTACTCCCTTCGGGAGTATCGCTGCCTTTTCACTCTGTTGCGGATATTTGGCCATGGATGTCGCCGTCGCTGCTAGTTGATCCTTGTTGTCAAACTAAGACTGTATCTCCAACATCCTAGCTAGCTTCACAGGGTCGCCGTCTGCGATCCTCACGTATCGGTTGTACTCCTCCATCGATCTACTTCTCCACAGCACCTTCACTCGCTGGCGGTGGTTTTTGAATGGAAGAGGAGAGGAGCAGCGCTGGTTATGGATTAGAACGAGAGAGGAGTGGCGCTGGTTTTGGATTGAAATAGGAGAGGAGGGGTGGTGGTTTTGAAATGGAAGAGGAGAGGAGCAACGCTGGATTTAGATTGGAACAGGAGAGGAGCGGCGGTGGTTTAAGAGGAGAGGAGAGGAGCGGAGCTGGTCTTGGAAGTATTTTTTGTTTTGCGTATTTTGGGTCAAAGTTTGACCACGTATTGTATTTGACAAGCAAAATGTGAATGCATGTCACCAAAAAATGTATCATTTAGTTCGTATTTGAATGTACTTTTAAATTATATTATTTTTGCAACGTATAACATATATTTTATTTGTGAAAGTCATGGTCAATTATGACCCAGAATAAAAGGGAGACTAGTTAATATGGGGTCGCTTTCTTAATTGAAGGGTAAATTGATTTTGATCCAGTCACAGCGCGCCGGCCCTATCGTACAATCCTAAATTGCTGCCACACGCTCCTCTCCCTATTCTCCATTGCAAAAGCACGTCCTCTCCTCTCCATCATCTCCATTCCAAAACCACCATCTCACCTCTGCCTCTTCTCCATTGCAAAACCACCCCCTCTCCTCGCCGTCTTCTCCATAGAAAAACCACCGTCTTGCCTCTTCCTCTTATCTATTTCAATACCACCATCTCTCCTCCCATCTTCCAAAGCTAGCACCGGACCTCTCAGAAGGACATCTATGGAGAGGATGCAGCAGCGAATCGGGCAGATCGCCAGCAGCGACCAAGCAAAGTAAGCCAGGTCGAAGGAGATCCTTACTTAGTTTGACAATGATTGGGAGATTTCGACGACGGTGAGGGCCATGTGGCAATGTATGCGAAAGAGCGAGACGGCGACGATGTACTCCTCGGTGGCAGTCACGCCGCAGTCCTTCGAGTTCATCGAGTATCTCCTCTGGGTGATGGAGCAGACAGATTTGCCCGAGGCGAAAGTCAGGCGGAGGTGGTGGGCATACAGGTTGAAGGTTGAGCATCCAGAGGATAACGAATCGACCGAGTACGGTGTGCCGTTCGTGAGGGTGCAGAGCCAGCCGGAGCCACATGAGTATTGATTCTCCCACCGCAAGAGGAGGCTAGATGGCACGACGTCGCTTCCCCGCCGTTATCCATGGTTCCCTCGACGCTCGCCTCATTTCAACGGCGGTGGTAGGTCTTAAGGTAAGCTTCACACTAACCTAATCTTCCATATACTCATGCTTACAATCAGTGTGGCGGCTAATGAAAATCATGCTTACAATCAGTCTCTGAGTACTACGCCAATCATCCTAAAATAGTTCTGGACCATTGGGTCAAAGTTGTGACACTGTGTACAAATAAAGAAAAATAGATTGGTGCTTCTTTCAGAGAAGAGTATTCCCTAGAAAACTACCAATATAAGCTACTAGTATTTGGTTAGAGGATTTGCTGCCGAGAAAGATCCGTCCACAGAGAGCGCCACATGTCCCACTGGTGGTGGTGGATGCCAATGCATGCATGGAGCATGGTTGGTGTCAGTAATATTTACTTGGCACACCTCACACTCTGCATATATGTCGGTTCCATCCGTACATTTGTGCAGTTCCACCAAAATGCAGCTGAATAACCCTGTTTGCACAGATAATGAAAAAGCGTGATTACATTATAGTGGCACTAGTTGATGAAACATACACTAATAAATAGAAAAAAATACTGCGATAGTATCATAGCATGCCATGCTGCGAGGGCGAGACGGGCCCTGCTACACCTCGTACGGTAGGCCTCATACTCGAAATCGACCCAATTCTCCCGATACACCTTCTGCCAGTGATGAACATCAGTGTACATCAGTAGTACAAGGAGGGGCCTTGAGACATTCCAATCTCTATTTTTGTGCAGATCAACTAAAATTAAGCACCCCAGTTTGCAGAAACGCTTAAACATTAACAATGGGTCTAGTTGATGAAACATATACTAACAAAGAGAAGCACTTTCTTTATCTACATTGGAAATGAAATGATAGAGAGGACACTCACTCTATTTTAATTCTATTATTACTTCATTTTATCAGTGGCACTAGGGTCGAGCAGGTGGCAAGCGAGGTGTACCGTGCGTCACAAGAATGGAGGCCGGGGTGCTTAGACTGGGATGCTGAAGCTGGCTCTTTCAGTCCCTATCTTCCCCCTGATGTTTCTGTGGTAGCATTTGGGTTGTAATCCAAACTTGGCCGAGCTGGTGCTGCGTACCCCTACCGACCTAGCTTATGTGGCGAACTTGTCTCCTGCTAGTACTCAGTCCGTTCCAGTAGTAGTTGCATAACTGCCAATTTACACTGAGATGTTGTCGGATAATGGTTCTCTATGGTTGGGTTTCTTTAATGAAATCGGAGGAAACCCCCTCTTTCGATATATAAAAAAAATCAATGGCACTAGCGGTGCCAAAACATTGCCTCAAATCAATAGTGCCACTAGATTAAGGTGCAAAATAATAACATTACTACTTTATCATGGCAGTGCCAAAATAGTAGCACAAGAGCAGTCTCAACATGCAGGATCTTTGGCAAATGGTCGGACCAAAAAGGAACACACCTCGTGATGGGAACCATATCTGCAGTTAATGCCAGCCATCATACAAGGGATGACACCAGTCACCAACATGGATGACTCAATTCATGGGACCTTTTTGTGCAGTTCACCTAAAATGAAGCAATGTCCCATGAGCTAGTAGCTTCTTCTTCATTAGTTGCAATAAAATTGAGCAACATCAAGGTTTGTTGTGAAGCTCGTGGGATGTTCAACTATAATATGGATATCATTTGTGCAGTTCAACTAAGATCAAGCGTGAAATGTATATCTCTGTTTGCACAAAAAGGTGGAAAGGAGGGTGACTAACAAGTGATGAAACATACATTAAATGAAAAGAAGCATGTTCCTTATCGGAATGGCAATCCTACAAGGACAGTAGCAATTTCTAAAGCAGCAGCATTGCTAGATATTAGCGTGGGCATTAGGATTAACTATGACAACTGTTAAATATGACATTACTTTAATGGTGCCATTGCTTCATTTTACCAGCAACATTACATTAACAGCTGCTACAGAGTTGCTATTTGAGCACGGGAGAATAGGCGGACTAGGACAGTTGCATTTCTAATGAAAAGAAGCAACTTATCTTAATGGGAAATTTAGCAAGACATGAAAAACAGTGCCATTGATTCATATTACTAGATGCATTACATTGAAAACAACATTGGTTTAACATGTCCTTATTTTTAATAGTGCGACTGCTACATTTTACCAGTGGCATTACATAAGAGGGGCTCGGGGAAGCAAACATCAGAACAGGATATCTGGGTTGGTCCCAGTTTTGTTTGGTATAGACACCTTATACTCTGTGAGGCTAGCAAATCTAGTGTTGGACATACTCTGTTGACTTGTCCCCCAGTCCCCATTTTCTTTCCTTTTTCAACCAATAGACCGGGTTTATATTGAGTTTGTATTGCGTTTCCCTTTATTTCCGTATTAGACCAAGAGACCACTTGGATAGCCAGTCTCTGCTACTTTTCGCCCCCATTATTTCCTCTTTCGACCAAGTCCTAGATTCATGTAACAAATCTTCCCCCACCCACCCCTTTTCTTCCTTGTTTGAACCAAGTAGTACTAGATTCAAGTGCATGAACTAGTTTTACCTCTTAACAGTGAAAATTTAGGTGGCTTTCGAATAGCCGATCGATCCTATCTACGAGGGGGCCTAAGAAATAGTAAAAGATACAAATGCAGCAACATCAGGAGCCGGGGAAGTAGAGCAAGGCCGGTTTCGAAGGAAGTTATACCTGAGGGTCGCCGGGATGTCGCTTGGTGGGCGGTGGGAGGCTAGATCTGCCCACGCTACGACATCGAGGAAGAAGGGGTCGGAGGCCCTCCCTAGCCGGCGGTGCGTGGGTGAGAACGACAAGGCATGCTGATCGGGACGCACTGGCAGTGGGTAAGAGCCGTCGCTGAGGACGACTGCGTGAACGTTGCACCTTCTCACCTTCCTCGGCGGAGAGGATCCGACAGGATCTGTGACCAACGGTGAGCAAAGAGAGAGAGAGAGAGAGAGAGAGAGAGAGAGTGGCCACCACCATCATGTTTAGATCTGGAGAGGATGAGACAGTGTGAAGAGAGCAACACTAGAAAGCAAGCGCGGAGGCACCTACCTATATAGTGGACTAGTTTTCTTTTATCTACCGGAGCCGGCTTGACCTCGTCAATGACTGTCGAGAAGTCTTCATGCACGTGCCCCGGAGGCGCAGTTGTTGTCATTTTGGTCTGAAGCACCGGATTAACATATAACACGAAAAAATGCCACATGACAAGAAACCATAACCTCACTGCCCCAAGGAGACAACATGAATCCCGACAGACAAACTAGACGAGGATCAAAGCTCAAATTAAAGATAAACTCGTAGAAAAGGGGTCCACCGATAGATGTCCTAATTAACATAGCCGGCTTGACCTAGATGGCAACTGAGTAGTCTTCATGCATGTGCCCCCAATGACCAACGCCTTGGCGGAACTCGGTTGTAGCTGTTTAACCCTCGCAGTGATCTGAAGCACATGACACCTAATATTGCAAGATGACAAGAAACCTTTTTTTAGATTTCTCATCAGAACTACATCCCTGTACAACACAGCCTACACGATATGTAGACGATAGCCAATCTAGCCGTGTCTGCTGGAGTCTGGTCACATGCATGGACGAACTGATCTTCCGTGTCATGTAGGGATCGTCCAGGCACCGACTTCTGTACAACACTGCTCCAATACCATCGCTCGTCTCTCTCTTCTATTAACTCACCCGACTTGCGGGGCCGGGGAGTGTGCGTATGTTCGGTTCTCAATTGCGGTCCCACATGTGTGTGCAAACGCAATATGATGTGTGTTCCATTCGGAGTGCGGCGTGCCAGACCGACCGACCATTTGGGGTGCGACGCATACGCGGCGGGCATGTTGTATACTCCGTACATGTGTATCGCCGTTTTCTTGAGGCTTTGATCCATGGCGCAATCCATGGATACAAAATTATACTATTTAAAAGTCAAGGGCTGGGCTTTTCCCGCGCGGCAGGCGGGGCAGTTCCGCCTAGTCGGTTCGACAGCGGAGAAGATGAGGGAGCAGGCTGCTGCAAACGTAGGGCTGTGTGATTTGATAGCGATTTACTGCTAGACAGATGGGGCCCCGTGATTTGACTTGCTATTATCATTTTAACTATGGAGCTACGACTGGTGTGAGTCTCTCGATTCCTTTCCACCTCCATGGTATACAGGCATGCCTCTCCCAATGCTCCACCATGTAAAGCATGGTTAATAGTATAGCCAGCTGCTCGTGCTGCATGAGTATATAAACATGCCATGTCATCAAAAGTTAGTAGTATTATTTATTAGTCATACAGTAGGGTTTGGCTATATGGTTGGCTATAAGGTTTATCTCACTTTCTCTCTATCTCTCTCCTTGTATTAAATGCTTTTGTCTAGGAGCACGTGTAGAGGCTGGCTCTTGCATGAGAGCCCACTCCTCCACTTTTTCCTTGCCTCTCTCCTCCACATATGCAAAAATGCCATGTAAGCAGGCTTATAGCCCACTATTGTACTTGCTCGTACATGTGCTAATCATGCCACATAGGCATAAAGTCTGATGTGGCAAGTTAATTAAGAAGAGAGAGACTAGTTTGGTGACCCTAAGAAGAAACGATGCTAAGCGCGTGTACCTAGGTGAAAAGACAATTCTGAGTCTATAGCTAATTAAATGAAGCAAGCTTAGCAACAAAAAACTAAGCACCTATGCATTGGGGACTTGAGTTGCTAAGCCATTTAATGCCCTTAGCACCTCATCTAAGCACCATTTGATTGGTAGAAGTCACTCCTTGGCAAATGCAATAAATACTACGAAGAAAGAGATAGGGAGAAGTAAAAAAAACTCTTATAGCCAACCTTATAGCTAACCTTGTTGTATGAGTGACTAAGTGATGACTATGTATGACATGCCAACATCAGATAGCCTAATGCACCATGTGAAATCTCCAAGGGCGCGACCGCGCGAGCGAGGCGACGGTCGTGGTAGGCGCGGCCATGATACGGGCTGCTGGCAGCCCTTGGATTTGAGATCAACCGGTCGCATGCTAAATTGCTAAAAATTTGCAGAATAACCCTCCAAGATAGGATATTCACCCATAGGTCTAGAATCACGCCATGCAACCGTTCGATCTCAGATCCAAGGGCTCTCGGAAGCAATGGGAGCATGGAAAGCTTCATATCACCTGTAGTTTTCCCGATGCTTGACGTGCGAACATGTAGATGCATGAAGCCATTTAATTGGGCGTCTAGTAGACATGACATCTAATTGGGCCCCCATAGTACTATGCATGAATCCATTTATCCACCGGGCAAGCCCACTACCCTGCCGTTCGCATGCCCCACTCAGCATTTTTACAATCGGAAAACCGCTAGCAGTTCGCTCCTATTCGTCCCCGGTCGTCCTTTAACATTATGGCAGTTCGCTCCTAGTCGTCCCGTCCTTTCACATTACGACAGTTCCACTAATGCTAACCCTCCTCCCAAATCCATGGCGTCCCAAATCTCCATGATCAGCGGTGAGTACAAGGTTAGAACCATCACCGGCGATGAGTTTGATGTCATCTAGACCCATTCTTCCACGACGGTGAAAGGATGCCTTGCTCGCTTCAGACGCATGTTCGAAAAGTCAAATGATGAGTGGGTCACTGGGCTAGATGTTGAGTACACCATAGTCCTGGGAAAAGAGAAGAATCTAAAGGAGGAAGAGAGGAAGAAGCCCACCGTGATCCAGGTTTGCGCGCATAACTTGTGCTTGGTCTACAACATATGCCATGCCGACATTGAGTGTGAGGATTTTAAGAACTTCCTCGGGGGCGGCAAAGTCAAATTCATTTCTGTAGACTTTACAAACGACAAAGAAGTCCTGCGTCGGATAGGCCTTGTTGTAGGCGAGCCCTTCGACCTCTAGAGGAATGTGCTAGTGTCCTCCCGTCAGCCTTGAATGCTGACCCTGGTAGCAGCCATGGTTGATCCTTCGTACGGTAAACTGACGAAACCTCCGCCCAAGTTTCATCATGCATGGCAGCGTAATGTACTAGATATACACCACATTAATTACGCTGTAATAGATGCGTACCTTTTTTCAATATCTACAAGGGTTGGATGAAGAACGAGAGCCAAGTGTGTAGTTCAAGCAAAGAAGTATCGGCCAAGAGGAAGAGGGACAAGGACGAAGTCAAGCACGTGGACGAGTCCAAGTAAGGTGGCAGTGTCGTTGCTCATGGTGGTTGTAATGTAGTGTCAACCGGATTAGTTGCTTAGTTTAATTTCAGGGTGCTTAGTTTTATTTGAGTGGTGTGTTGTGCTGACCCCCAGCAGAACTATGTTATGTTCCTTCTCGTTACTTTAACTCTTCAGTACGTACATACTAGTATTTCTTATAGTTCATCTTGTAGTTGGTTGTAACATCCCAAAATTCTAAATTTTGGAATGTTATAACAAATAGATAGATTGATTGTTTGTTTGGTTGTTCTGTGATTGATTGAATGAAAGTGAGTGAATTCGAAACTTTTGAAAGTTAAATGAGAGGGAATAAAAGGACTTTCCCAAACTTTCATTCTGCATTTTGATCCCCGTGAATTCAAATTCTTTTCATCACAAAACCCTAGAGAGAAGATAACATGACTTCTTCCATTTATTTAAATGAAAAGGGGTGTTGAAAATATTTGAATTTCATTTGGAAATATTTCAAATTCATAAACTTTATGCAACTCAATGATTTTCACGAGAGAAGATAAAATGACCTCTTCAAATTATGAAATATGAGTTGGGAGTTTCAAAGATCACATTTAAAGTCCTTTTTGAATTTATTTTTCAATTTGGGTTATTTGAGTTTTATTCAAATTATTTTTCTCCAAAAAACAAAATACATGGAAAATAGGGCAACATGATTCCCTACAATAGAAAAGAAAAATTAATTTGAAATCATTTTGGTATTTTTAAAATGATTTTATGGGATTTTACTAGAGCAGGAGCACTCTTTGAATTATTTGAATTTTTCTGGATTTTATTTGACTTTACAAAAATGTTCACGTTGTAGATATTCTTTTTTTGAAAATTTTGATATATTATATGCCTATATAATGTTTTTTTTATTGTTTTTAATTGCTTGTGTTAAAAAATGTGTTTAAAAAAATGAGAACTACGCCGACTGGGCCGGCCCATCACCCAGCCAGGCCACGGCCCAGCCAGCCCGGCAGCATCGCCCCCGACCTCCCCGACGGGAGCCCTGCTCCCGCACGTTACCGACGCCGCCGTACCACCGCCGGAGTCCTCCCTCTCCTTGACCCCTTCCCCAAGCCGCCGTCGCCCCCCTCCTATAAATTCGGGCACCCCGGGCCCCTCCCTCTCTCTCCTCTCCCTGCAACCGCCGCCTCCCGCTGCTGCTTGCTGCTCATCGCCGCTGCCGCTTAGCTTCGCCGTGTCGCGCCGCGCCGCTGCTCCGCCGGTGCAGCACTCCGTCGCCGCGCCGCTGCTCTGCCGCGTCGCCTGCCGCCGCCCGCGCCGCATCGCCCTGCCCCGCGCCGCCTCCGCTGCTGCGCCATCGCAGACCGCCGCCGCCGCTGCCGGACGTCACCGCTGCCGTCGTCCGCCGTCGCCCGATCCGATCTGCAGCCGGCTGAACCGGTAACCACCCCGGTTTATTCTCGATTTAGTTCGGTTCTTTTAAAAAAACCTAGATCGTTTTTATATAAAACCAGTTTTCTTTTAGATGGATATATTTAGAGAACGTTCGCTGATTAGGTTTAGAAAACGAACGTTCGCTTTTTAGTCTTTTCCTTTTTATGTTAGTTCTAGACAGGGACTTCTTTGTAGATGTTTTATTTATAGTTTACCCCTAATCTCAAAACAATCACTACTTTTTACTTGCCAAATTCAATGAAACCAACGCCCACATCTTCGTTATGATCTCCTCTATCCAGTAATCCAACTCAATCATGTTTTTAAAATTTTAAAATTTGAATTAGACCAGATTTGAATTCAAACTTCGTTTGATCGTAACTTGAGTTTCGTAGCTCTGTTTGAGTTGATTCTTTTTGCAAATCAAAGCTCTTGACCTAAACTTTCTGATAAGGCCAAATACACATAATTTTGGTACTGTTAGAAATTGTTTTATGTTGCAAGAGTTATTTGTTTGGTTTTAAAGTTTTTCAAATCGTCTTGTTCGATTTTTCTGATCTTTTGAGTGATTGCTTATGTGTGGTTACTATTGCTTGCTCACGATAGATTGACCGGAGTGTGACGAGTAGAACTATCAAGAGTTATGAGTGCGAATCATCTTCATCAACATTGCAGGCAAGTTCACACTTTGATCATATTCCTTTCATACCTAGTTTTTATGCATTAGTTTCACCCTCAAACATTGCATGATTAGGATTGATAACATGTGGGTTGGGAAGTAGTTGATGAGGTAGAACCTATTGCCCTGTTACATTCAAAACCTTGGGAGTTACTATTACGTTATGCTTATATTGCCATGCTATGCTCGTAGACGTGGATTGGGTTTGAGAGTATTCATGACAGATGTGAGGTTGTTAATTAATGGTTTACTTAAGGTGGCAACTTTAACACACATCTGGGTGGATTAAGGCACCTGGGTATTCCAGCAATTGCATGTTTAGGCACCTGGGTATTCCAGCGATTGCCTGTTTTTCTTTATGGACCGCCACTCAGGCTCAAAGGGATCATGAGATTATTCATACTAGAAACTTCCGTGTGCAGCCACAAGCTACTATGGGCTCTAGCATAGTTGACTAAGTCGTGCGAACTCTTACAGTGGTAGACTAGCAGATGTAGGGGAAAGTAGGTGTAACGGTCTACCCGATCGTAAGGTGCTAGCGCTTCTGAAAGACTATGTCTCGGTCATCCGTTTCTCAAACACCATGTAGTGCGAGAATCCCAATGGAGGAGATCGAGTCTTGTGGGGAAAAGTGCGCAAACCTCTGCAGAGTGTATAAACTAATCATGATTAGCCGTGTCCCCGGTTATGGACATCTTCAGTATCTAGTACTTGGATTATCATGTGAATCTCATCATGTTACTTTAATTAATTTTTTTGGGTTTTAATGATGATGCTTAATTGGGATTGAGAGGGTGTCTGCACTCTCAATGTTTAACAACCACCATGATAGTTAAATAAAATTTATTCCTTTGCAATAGGGAAAAATTGGCTTTTTGCAAAAACCTTATAACCATAGAGCTTTTCCACCAGCCAAATATGCATGTAGTGATAGCCATTGTTCATCATTTCTCTCTATGGTGTGAATTTGCCAGTACATTCAACTTACTGACGCTTTGTGGCTGCAACGTCTCATGTTGCAGGATATCTTACGACGAGTAAGTGATACGTTAGGGTTACGATTTCTACACTCAACTTTGCTGTTGGTGTTGATGGGAAACCACAACCTTGTTACTTCTGCTATTTGGATTGAGGTAATAGTATTTTACGTTACTTTATACATGTGATTTACCTCTGTTATAAATCCTCGAGTACTGTGTGTGTCAGCATACCGATCCAGGGATGACACTTAAGCACAGAGACTTGACCGTCTGAGGTCGGGTCGCTACAAGATGGTATTAGAGCACATGTTGACTGTAGGATGTGACCCTAGAGATTGGCAAGCCCATAGGAAAGATTTTCTCTACAACTTCATTTTCAAAATATCTTTTACTTCTCTTCTATTCTGAGCTTATTCAAATATTCCCTTTAGTGAAACCATACCCCTTTTCCCCTTTTGACCACACGAAGAATCGGCTGATGAGACCACTCCAAGAAGTACAAGATATTGGACAGCTAAGACCACTTTGGAATGAAGAGGACTTTTACCGTGTATTATAATAATGGAAACTACAACGGTTGAAGACTCCGAAGACTAGGAGAATTTGAAGGCTCTAAGGAATTCCTAGATTTGTAAGACCTAGGAAGGCTACCCTTATAGAACTTGGCAGACTAAGGAAGCTGTCAATACCCGAGATCAAGGTGTATCGGAGAATGACCGAAACATGGAGCATGAGAACTCAAAGTTTTGACAAGAAAACCCTAAGGCAGGAGATATCAACTATGGAAGATAGCTCCTGGCAATGACAAGGGCAGAAACATGGTTATCCGTGATGTCATCGCTCGCTTATGCTATTATCATCGTGCAGAGTTAAGCATGCATATGCATGGAAGGATTGGATGGTAGAAGGCTGATGGAGCACCTATCAGCAAGATGAAGTTTTAACTTTAGCCGGTGTACCGCCAGTATCTGGAGTATTACATCAAGAATTTTAAGAAGGACCTTTAGGAAGCTATATTTGACAAGGAGCATTTCGTGAAGGACTCAGGATCTAGAAGCTGAAAGTAGCCAAGCTGGAGGAGCAAAACTTTGAGATACAAGAGATTCGTGAGGAACTGAAGGACAGTAGGACCATGGTTCATGCCAGGGATGTGAAACCCAAAAAGTTTGGAATGCAACTCTAGAAATATTGAAGGACGTCATGAGAGACTTCGTGTCAACGGAGATGATCTGGCAAAAGAACTTGAGAAGGACAAGCACGATGGGAAGAAGCCATCGGAGACATAAACAAGACTTGAAGAGTTTGGCGATTTTGAAGATTTATTGACCTTTAGAAGACCAAACCCCTGATATACCTACGTTAGATGCGACGATTGTGAGCTGTCATTTGTTTGATGTTTTCCGACAGCCACAATAAAACCTGTCTTTTTTAAAAAACTGTTGTTTGCATTGTGTGTATCCCTCTCTATCTCTCTTATCTTACCCCAAACCCACATGGACCCAATAGAAGATGAATGGAGATGAGCTTGTATTTTCTGGACCGATGAGTCAGTTGGAGACATACCAATGGATTCAGAACATGGAGAATAACCCTATAGTTGGAAATGTTATGACACAACATGCTCTTCAGTGCTTTGAAAGAGGTGCTGCTACTTGGTGGAGGATGTACCAAACCATGAATGGATGGCAAGGAGTAACCACTTGGAGAGAATTAAAGTTGACTCTGCAAAGATCTCACCTTATGTCCCAGAAGTTGAAGCCTTATGGAAAGGATATGAGGAAACCTTGTGCATGCAAGATTTGTGGAGAAATAGGACACACCTATAAAGATCACAAGGATGAATGCCCTAATTGTGAAGGAAGTCACCCAGTTGAAGAATGCCCAACTAGGCAGATTACTTGTTTCTTGTGTGAAGGGACTACCCACTATCCTACTCAGTGTCACATTTACCCCAGGGTACGAAGAACCGTACAACAGAAGAAAGAAGTAAAGAAAGGAGCCCTTATGGAAATTTTAGAAGAACCCATGATGAAGGAAGATGTTGGGGACACACCCAAAGAAGAACCAATTAAACCCTGCACCAAGTCATGCTATTCATGTGGAGAAGAAGGACACATCTCCCAGAATTGTTTGAATGGGGATCTAGTAGTATTCCCGATAGAGGAAGTAGAGTATGACCCACAGGAAATAAAAGCCCTAATTGGAACGGAAAAGTCTAGAAAGAGAAGCAAAGTGGATTCCAGGAAGGATCTGAGTCATGTCACCTGTTACAGGTGCAAGGAGTCAGGGCATTACCTCAATAGTTGCCCAAAAAGGAAACCTCGATACTTGTCAGAAATAATATGTTTTAGTTGTAATGGAGCAGGGCACTTTGCCAGAGAATGCCCCAAGGAGAAGGAAACTTGTGCTAGATAGTTGAGTTTGCAACAAAAGAAATGGAGTACTAGAAGTGAGAACATTTTCTTTTATATCAAGGTGTTGAGTTGAGACATGTAATGGAAAAGCGAGAGATTTTAATCATTTGAGAATGAATAAAGTTAGCATCGTTGGTACTGATATGGATTTTATGAGTTGTTACTCTATGAAGAAGAATTTTGGCCATTTTGAGGATATGAGAAATATGGTCTATGGAAGATTTGTGCATTTTAAGGGTGGTAGTACCCACCGTTGACCCCTGGAAAAGATAAGGATACTCCACTGAGTGGATTTCGGACAAAATGAATACGAGTTTTGTCTCGATATGTGTGATACCCCAAGAGTATGTGGGATGAAGTTGGAGACCGTTAGTTGTTTGGACCAAATGTGATCAAGGAGTCAGAAGAGAATGTTAAGTTGATTCGAGATAGACTGAACGTAGCTCAGTCCAGACAAAAGAGTTATGCAGACTAAAAAAATGCAAGGAGGTAGTCTATGAAATTGGAGACAGAGCATGTCTTCGTGTGTCCCCTCTGCGAGGAGTTAAACAAATTGGAGTTAAGGGAAAGTTAGCCCCGAGATTTGTAGGACCATACCGAGTTTTGAAGCGTATGGCGGAAGTGGCCAACAACTTGTAGTCACCCGAAGGACTGTCAGGAGTTCAGGATGTGTTTCACGTTTCCCAGTTGAAGAAGTGCCATGCAGAGATGGCCAATATTCCCTTGTAAGGACGCTTGACCCTGGAAAGGATAATGATGTTCCACGAAGTGGAATATGGACTTCATAATTGTAAGTTTTTATCTCGGTATGTGGGATATCCCATGAGGATGAAGAGATGAATTACTATTGGATATAAAGGAGGTATGATGTTGGAAATATGGATCAATGGAAATTCCATGATGAGCCTGAGTAATCATGTCCTAGTTTGGTGCCAATAGAAGGAAGAAAGACAATATAATTGGATGGATTTAAGAATACTAGGAAGTTGGATGATGGATTAAAGATCAGTTGCCCCGATGATGTGTTCAAGGACTTACAAGTGATGAGATGGGCCATAACCCACAGGCCCCAGGACCTGCCAAGAAGCAAGCACACTCCTGCTAAAGGAAAAACCCTGGAATAAGAAGTTACGACTTTATCAATCGATGATTTTATAGGAGTTTACGCAAAACCTGAGAGTTGTGAAGGAACGATAGTTGTTTGTTTGGCTTGCAGAATCTATGGATTCATCCGAACCTTGGTTCGTCGACAAGAGAAATTCTGCAATGCTTGTGAGGATGACCGAGTGTTAGAATGTGAGATTCGCTAAACCGTATACAAAGTAATGATTTGGGTGCGGGATGGATTGATCACCATACCGACTTACTCTTATTATCCGCCTTGCTATATGGGATGGTAAATCTGAGTGACTTACCTATAGCAGAGAGACGACGATCGAAACCTTGTTTAAGCCTTAGAATGGTATAGGTATTTTTCCCTTGTACAAGGCAGTTTTGCCAACCTTAGGATATACGGTGAGGATCAATCCAGACCCATTTCCTGCAGGAGAAACCATAAATTGTTGACCACCATGAGACATCGATAGTTGTTTAGTATTGGCGCCAGACCTATCAGCTATGAAGACCCAGTCTCGGAATAACCTTACCAAGATGAAAGAATTTTTTTGAGGAAAAGGTTATACCGCTACCGGAAGAGCCAGAGAAGGATTTATCCGTACGATCTGAGAAGACCGGTCTTGTCAAGAATAAGGATGGAGTATATGCGTATTGATGGTACCGTAACGATGTTTCTAAGGGTGGTAGCACCCCAGACCCCCTCCTGTGACAATTGATGGATTTTGAGGAGACCCCCAGACCCTAACCTTTTTCTTGCTAGCCTCTCTGAATCTCGAGGACGAGATTCATTTTAAGGGTGGTAGGTTTGTAACATCCCAAAATTCTAAATTTTGGAATGTTATAACAAATAGATAGATTGATTGTTTGTTTGATTGTTCTGTGATTGATTGACTGAAAGTGAGTGAATTCGAAACTTTTCAAAGTTAAATGATAGGGAATAAAAGGACTTTCCCAAACTTTCATTCTGCATTTTGATCCCTGTGAATTCAAATTCTTTTCATCACAAAACCCTAGAGAGAAGATAACATGACTTCTTCCATTTATTTAAATGAAAAGGGGTGTTGAAAATATTTGAATTTCATTTGGAAATATTTCAAATTCATAAACTTTATGCAACTCAATGATTTTCACGAGAGAAGATAAAATGACCTCTTCAAATTATGAAATATGAGTTGGGAGTTTCAAAGATCACATTTAAAGTCCTTTTTGAATTTATTTTTCAATTTGGGTTATTTGAGTTTTATTCAAATTATTTTTCTCCAAAAAACAAAATACATGGAAAATAGGGCAACATGATTCCCCACAATAGAAAATTGGAGAAAAATTAATTTGAAATCATTTTGGTATTTTTAAAAATGATTTTTATGGGGTTTTACTAGAGCAGGAGCACTCTTTGAATTATTTGAATTTTTCTGGATTTTATTTGACTTTACAAAAATGTTCACGTTGTAGATATTCTTTTTCTGAAAATTTTGATATATTATATGCCTATATAATGTTTGTATATATTTTATTTATTGTTTTTAATTGTCTGTGTTAAAAGAATGTGTTTAAAAAAAAGAAAACTACGCCGACTGGGCCGGCCCAACACCCAGCCAGGCCGCGGCCCAGCCAGCCCGGCAGCATCGCCCCCGACCTCCCCGACGGGAGCCCTGCTCCCGCACATCACCGACGCCGCCGTACCACCACCGGAGTCCTCCCTCTCCTTGACCCCTTCCCCAAGCCGCCGTCGCCCCCCTCCTATAAATTCGGGCACCCCGGGCCCCTCCCGCTCTCTCATCTCCCCGCAACCGCCGCCTCCCGCCGCTGCTTGCTGCTCATTGCCGCCGCCGCTTAGCTTCGCCGCGCCGCGCCGCTGCTACACCGGCGCAGCAATCCGCCGCCGCGCCGCTGCTCTGCCGCGTCGCCTGCCACCGCCCGCGCCGCATCGCCCTGCCCCGCGCCGCCTCCGCTGCTGCACCATCGCCGACCGCCGCCGCCGCCGCTGGACGTCACCGCTGCCGTCGTCCTCCGTCGCCCGATCCAATCTGCAGCCGGCCGAACCGGTAACCACCCCAGTTTATTCTCGGTTTAGTTCGGTTCTTTAAAAAAAACCTAGATCGTTTTTTATATAAAACCAGTTTTCTTTTAGATGGATATACTTAGAGAACGTTCGCTGGTTAGGTTTAGAAAATGAACGTTCGCTTTTTAGTCTTTTCCTTTTTCTGTTAGTTCTAGACAGGGACTTCTTTGTAGATGTTTTATTTACAGTTTAGCCCGTGATCTCAAAACAATCACTACTTTTACTCGTTAGTCCAAATTCAACGAAACCAACGCCCACATCTTCGTTATGATCTCCTCTATCCAGTAATCCAACTCAATCATGTTTTTGAAATTTTAAAATTTAAATTAGACCAGATTTGAATTCAAACTTCGTTTGATCATAACTTGAGTTTCGTAGCTCCGTTTGAGTTGA